>NC_061514.1:106770359-106784935 GCF_022539505.1 Lolium rigidum
TGAAATTTTTGAAGCTACACTTGTTTTATCTTCCTATGCTTGTTACTTTGCTCTTCATGAACTTGTTTATTTACAAGATTCCTATGCATAGGAAGCATGTTAGAATTAAATGTGTTTTGAATTTGCCTCTTGATGCTCTCTTTTGCTTCAAATACTATTTCTTGCGAGTGCATCATTAAAACTGCTGAGCCCATCTTAATGGCTATAAAGAAAGAACTTCTTGGGAGATAACCCATGTGTTATTTTGCTACAGTACTTTGTTTTATATTTGTGTCTTGGAAGTTGTTTACTACTGTAGCAACCTCTCCTTATCATGTTTTTGTGCCAAGTAAAGTTTCTATGTCAAAGTTGATGTTATATTTGGGATTACTGCGCAGAAACAGCATTGCTGTCTGTCACGAATCTGGGCACAGTCCTCTGTAGAAAATTCGAAAAAATCTGCCAATTTACGAGCGTGATCCTCAGATATGTACGCAACTTTCATTAGTTTTGAGTTTTTCCATTTGAGCAAGTCTGGTGCCATCTTAAAATTCGTCTTTACGGACTGTTCTGTTTTTGACAGATTCTGCCTTTTATTTCGCATTGCCTCTTTTGCTATGTTGGATTTATTTCTTTGATCCATTAATGTCCAGTAGCATTATGCAATGTCCAGAAGTGAAAATAATGATTGTGTCACCTCTGAATGAGTGAATTATTAATTGTGCACTAACCCTCTAATGAGTTTGCTTGAAGTTTGGTGTGAAGGAAGTTTTCAAGGGTCAAGAGAGGAGAATGATATACTATGATCAAGAGGAGTGAAAGCTCTAAGCTTGGGGATGCCCCCGTGGTTCACCCCTGCATATTTTAAGAAGACTCAAGCGTCTAAGCTTGGGGATGCCCAAGGCATCCCCTTCTTCATCGACAACATCATCGGGTTCCTCCCCCGAAACTATATTTTTATTCAATCACATCTTGTATTCTTTGCTTGGAGCGTCGGTTTGTTTTCGTTTTTGTTTTTGTTTGAATAAGATGGATCCTAGCATTCACTTTGTGGGAGAGAGACACGCTCCGTTGTTGCATATGGACACATGTGTCCTTAGGCTTTACTCATAATATTCAAGGCGAAGTTTCTTCTTCGTTAAATTGTTATATGGTTGGAATTGGAAAATGCTACATGTAGTAATTCTAAAATGTCTTGGATAATGTGATACTTGGTAATTGTTGTGCTCATGATTAAGCTCTTGCATCATATGCTTTGCACCCATTAATGAAGAAATACATAGAGCTTGCTAAAATTTGATTTGCATATTTGGTTTCTCTAAGGTCTAGATAATATCTAGTATTGAGTTTTGAACAACAAGGAAGACGAGTGTAGAGTCTTATAATGTTTACAATATGTCTTTTATGTGAGTCTTGCTGCACTTGTTCATCCTTGAGTTTGCTTCAAATAACCTTGCTAGCCTAAACCTTGTATCGAGAGGGAATACTTCTCATGCATCCAAAATCCTTGAGCCAACTACTATGCCATTTGTGTCCACCATACCTACCTACTACATGGTATTTCTCCGCCATTCCAAAGTAAATTGCTTGAGTGCTACCTTTAAAATTCCATCATTCACCTTTGCAATATATAGCTCATGGGACAAAATAGCCTTAAAAACTATCGTAGTATTGAATATGTACTTATGCACTTTATATTTTATTAAGTTGCTTGTTGTGCGATAACCATGCTTCGGGGAACGCCATCAACTATTGTTGAATATCATGTGAGTTGCTATGCATGTCCGTCTTGTCTGAAGGTCTATCATTTTAGTGGTTGGAGCATGCAAAATTGTTAGAGAAGAACATTGGGCCGCTAACTAAAGCCATGAACCATGGTGGAAGTTTCAGTTTTGGACATATATCCTCAAACTCATATGAGAATAATAACTTTGCTACATGCTTATGCATTTAAGAGGAGTCCATTATCCGTTGTCCATGTTGTCCCGGTATGGATGTCTAAGTTGAGAATAATCAAAAGCGAGAAATCCAAAATGCGAGCATTCTCCTTAGACCTTTGTACAGAGCGGCATGGAGGTACCCCTTTGTGACACTTGGTTGAAACATGGCATGCGAAGATCCGGTAGTCCAAGTTAAGTAGGACGAGGTGCGGGCACTATTAGTATACTATGCATGAGGCTTGCAACTTGTAAGATATAATTTTCATAACTCATATGCTTTATTACTACCGTTGACAAAATTGTTTCATGTTTTCAAAATAAAAGCTCTAGCACAAATACAAGCAATCGATGCTTTCCTCGTTGAAGGACCATTCTTTTACTTTTATTGTTGAGTCGGTTTACCTATCTCCTTCCACCTTAAGAAGCAAACACTTGTGTGAACTGTGCATTGATTCCTACATATTTGCATATTGCACTTGTTATATTACTTTATGTTGACAATATCCATGAGATATACATGTTACAAGTTGAAAGCAACCGCTGAAACTTAATCTTCCTATGTGTTGCTTCAACACCTTTACTTTGATTTATTGCTTTATGAGTTAACTCTTATGCAAGACTTATTGATGCTTGTCTTGAAGTACTATTCATGAAAAGTCTTTGTCATATGATTCACTTGTTTACTCATGTCATTACCTTTGCTTTGATCGCTGCATTCATTACATATGTTTACAAATAGTATGATCAAGATTATGATGGCATGTCACTTCAGAAATTATCTTTGTTATCGTTTTACCTCGCTCGGGACGAGCGTAACTAAGCTTGGGGATGCTGATACGTCTCCAACGTATCGATAATTTCTTATGTTCCATGCTACTTTATTGATGATACCTACATGTTTTATGCACATTATATGTCATATTTATGCATTTTCCGGAACTAACCTATTAACAAGATGCCGAAGAGCCGATTCGTTGTTTTCTGCTGTTTTTGGTTTCAGAAATCCTAGTAAAGAAATATTCTCGGAATTGGACGAAACTTTCGCCCGGGGTCCTATTTTTGCACGAAGCTTCCGGAAGACCGAAGACCTAACGAAGTGGGGCCACGAGGAGGCCAGGGGGTGGCCGGCGCGGCCCGGGCCTCGGCCGCGCCGACCTAGCCTCCGGGCCCCTCGTGTGGCCCCTCGCGTTGACCCTCCGCCTACTTAAAGCTTCCGTCGCGAAAACCCCGCATCGAGAGCCACGATACGGAAAACCTTACAGAGACGCCGCCGCCGCGAATCCCATCTCGGGGGATTCCGGAGATCGCCTCCGGCACCCTGCCGGAGAGGGGATTCATCTCCGGAGGACTCTACACCGCCATGGTCGCCTCCGGAGTGATGAGTGAGTAGTTCACCCCCGGACCATGGGTCCATAGCAGTAGCTAGATGGTCGTCTTCTCCTTGTTGTGCTTCATTGTTAGATCTTGTGAGCTGCCTAACATGATCAAGATCATCTATATGTAATTCTATATGTTGTGTTTGTCGGGATCCGATGGATAGTGAGTACTATGATTATGGTGATTATCAATCTATTGTTCATGTGTTGTTTATGATCTTGCATGCTCTCCGTTACTAGTAGAGGCTCTGGCCAAGTTTTTACTCTTAACTCCAAGAGGGAGTATTTATGCTCGATAGTGGGTTCATGCCTGCATTTACACCTGGGACGATGATGAGAAAGTTCTAAGGTTGTGTTGTGCTGTTGCCACTAGGGATAAAACATTGATGCTATGTCTAAGGATGTAGTTGTTGATTACATTACGCACCATACTTAATGCAATTGTCTCGTTGCTTTGCAACTTAATACTGGAGGGGGTTCGGACGATAACTCCGAAGGTGGACTTTTTAGGCATAGATGCGGTTGGATGGCGGTCTATGTACTTTGTCGTAATGCCCAATTAAATCTCACTATATTTACCATGTCATGTATATGCATTGTTATGCCTTTCTCTATTTGTTAATTGCCCGATCGTAATTTGTTCACCCAACATGCTTTTATCTTATGGGAGAGACACCTCTAGTGAACTCGTGGACCCCGGTCCTATTCTTTACATAGCATACAATCTACTTGTTTTACTGTTTTCTTTGCAAACATCTTCCACTCGATACGTTTAATCCTTTGTTACAACAAGCCGGTGAGATTGACAACCTCACTGTTTCGTTGGGGCAAAGTACTTTGGTTGTGTTGTGCAGGTTCCTAGTTGGCGCCGGAATCCCTGGTGTTGCGCCGCATCACATTTCGCGACCATCAACCTTCAACGTGCTTCTTGGCTCCTACTGGTTCGATTAAACCTTGGTTTCTTTCTGAGGGAAAACTTGCTACTGTGCGCATCATACCTTCCTCTTGGGGTTTCCCAACGAACGTGTGAGTTACACGCCATCAAGCATCCGTGTTAGTACTTGGCGTAGGCTATGATTATGATCTCATGTAGATTATGAAGTTAACTATTACTATGATGGTATTGATGTGATCTATTCCTCCTAACTGGTGTGAAGGTGACAGTGTGCATGCTATGTTAGTACTTGGTTTAGTCGTGTCGATCTTTCATGCACTCTAAGGTTATTTAAATATGAACATTGAATTGTGGAGCTTGTTAACTCCGGCATTGAGGGTTCGTGTAATCCTACGCAATGTGTTCATCATCCAACAAGAGAGTGTAGAGTATGCATCTATCTATTCCGTTATGTGATCAAAGTTGAGAGTGTCCACTAGTGAAAGTCTAATCCCTAGGCCTTGTTCCTAAATATCGCTATCGCTGCTTGTTTATTGTTTTTACTCAGCGTTACTACTTGCTGCGTTACTACTGCTTGTTTACTTCCTACAATATTACTACCATCAATCGCACGCCGAGTAAGCTATTTTTCGGCGCCGTACTACTCGCTCATATTCATTCATACCACTTGTATTTCACTATCTCTTCGCCGAACTAGTGCACCTATTAGGTGTGTTGGGGACACAAGAGACTTCTTGCTTTGTGGTTGCGGGGTTGCATGAGAGGGATATCTTTGACCTCTTCCTCCCTGAGTTCGATAAACCTTGGGTGATCCACTTGAGGGAAACTTGCTGCTGTTCTACAAACCTCTGCTCTTGGAGGCCCAACACTGTCTACAAGAATAGAAGCACCCGTAGACATCAGGCGTCTCTAGAAGGTTTTCCGTATCGTGGCTCTCGGTACAGGGGTATTCGCGATGAAGGCTTTAAGTAGGCGGAAGGGCAGGTCAGGGGGCACACGAGGGCCCCACACAACAGGGCCGCGCGGCCAGGGCCCAGGCCGCGCCGCCCTGTTGTGTCGGCGCCTCGTGGCCCCACTTCCTTTCCCCTCGGTCTTCTGGAAGCTTCGTGTAAAAATAGGACCCTGGGCGTTGATTTCGTCCAATTCCGAGAATATTTCCTTACTAGGATTTCTGAAACCAAAAACAGCATAAAACAAGCAATCGGCGCTTCGGCATCTTGTTAATAGGTTAGTGCCGGAAAATGTATAATAATGATGTAAAGTATGTATAAAACATTCAAGTATTGTCATAAAAGTGGCATGGAACATAAGAAATTATAGATACGTTTGAGACGTATCACAAGGCAGCTCATGAGATCATTGTATTGAAGTACATGGGGGAGAGAGTACCAACTAGCTACAGCTAGAACCCGTAGTCCATAGGGGAACTACTCACGGAGCATGATGGAGGCGGTGGCGTCGATGGAGATGGCTTCCGGGGGCACTTCCCCGTCCCGGCGGCGTGGCGGAACGGAGATCCTCGTCCCCGAAACGGAGTTTCGCGATGGCGGTGGCGCCCCTGGAGTCTTTCTGGAGTTTCGTCAATTGGTATCGAGGTTTTAGGTCGCGAGGGGTCTTATAGGCGAAGAGGCGGCGCAAGGAGGCGCCTGGGGGGGCCACCCCATAGGGCGGCGCGCCCCCCTTCCAGGCCACGCCGGCCTATGGTCTGGGGGCCCCAGGCCTCCCCTCCGACTCTCCTTCGGTGTTCTGGGGTCTTCCGGGAAAAATAAGATATTGGGTCTTTGTTTCGTCGAATTCCGAGAATATTGCCCGAACATCCTTTCTGGAACCAAAAACAACAGAAAACGAGAACTGGCACCGTGGCATCTTGTTAATAGGTTAGTTCCGGAAAACGCATAAAAACATTATAAAGTGTGAGCAAAACATGTAGGTATTGTCATAAAACAAGCATGGAACATCAGAAATTATAGATACGTTGGAGACGGATCAAGCATCCCCAAGCTTAGTTCCTACTCGCCCTCGAGTAGGTAAACGATAAAAAGAATAATTTCTGAAGTGACATGCCACCAACATAATCTTAATCATACTATTGCAAAGCATATAAGATGAACGAAGTGACTCAAGGCAACAATCTATATTTGCTAACAAATAAATAACATATAGCAAATCTTTTCATGAATAGTACTTTCAAGACAAGCATCAAAAGTCTTGCATAAGAGTTAACCCATAAAGCAATAGATTCAAAGTAAAGGCATCGAAGCAACACAAAGGAAGATATAAGTTTCAGCAGTTGCTTTCAACTTTCAACATGCATATCTCATGGATAATTGTCAACACAAAGTAATATGATGAATGCAAATAAGCAAGTATGTAAGAATTAATGCACAGTTGACACAAGTGTTTGCTTCTAAGATGGAAGGAAGTAGGTAAACTGACTCACCATAAAGTAAAAGAAAGGCCCTTCGCAGAGGGAAGCAGGTATTAAATCATGTGCTAGAGCTTTTTAAGTTTTGAAATCATATAGAGAGCATAAAAGTAAAGTTTTGAGAGGTGTTTGTTGTTGTCAACGAATGGTAGTGGGTACTCTAACTACCTCATCAACTAGACTTTCAAGAGCGGCTCCCATGAAGGACGTTATTTCTACCAGCAAGGTAGATCATCCCTCTTCTCTTTTGTTTAGACACGTACTTTAGTTTTATTTATTAGATGACACTCCTCCCAACCTTTTGCTTACACAAGCCATGGCTAACCGAATCCTCGGGTGCCTTCCAACATTCACATACCATGAAGGAGTGTCTATTTGCAAAATTAAGTTGCTTACTGATAGATCAGGGCAAAACATGTGAAGAGAATTATTAATGAAAGTTAATTAATTGGGGCTGGGAACCCCATTGCCAGCTCTTTTTGCAAAATTATTGGATAAGCAGATGAGCCACTAGTCCATTGGTGAGAGTCTGTCAGAAGTAAATGACAAGATTGAAAGATAAAACACCACATACTTCCTCATGAGCTATAAAACATTGACACAAATAAGAGATAATAGCTTTTGAATTGTTTAAAGGTAGCACATGAAGTATTTACTTGGAATGGCAGGAAATACCACATAGTAGATAGATATAGTGGACACAAATGGCATAGGTTTTGGCTTAAGGTTTTGGATGCACGAGAAGCATTTCCTCTCAGTACAAGGCTTTGGCTAGCAAGGTTGTTTGAAGCAAACACAAGTATAAACCGGTACATCAAAACTTACATAAGAACAAACTGCAAGCATTATAAGACTCTACACTGTCTTCCTTGTTGCTCAAACACTTTTACCAGAAAATATCTAGACCTTAGAGAGACCAATCATGCAAACCAAATTTCAACAAGCTCTACGGTAGTTCTCCACTAATAGGTTTAAACTACATGGTGCATGAGCTTAAACATGATCTACTTGAGAGCTCAAAACAATTGCCAAGTATCAAATTATTTAAGACAATATGAAGCATTTTCTGTTTCCAACCAAATAACAACAAGTGTAACGGTTTTCAACTCCGCCATGAACATTAAAATAAAGTCAAGAACACCAGTGTTCATATGAAAAAGCGGAGCGTGTTTCTCTCCCACATAAGGATTGCTAGGATCCAAATTTATTCAAACATAAACAAAAATAAAAGCACACAGACGCTCCAAGTAAAGCGCATATGATGTGACTGAATAAAAATATAGTTTCACTAGAAGTGACCTGATAAGTTGTTGATGAAGAAGGGGATGCCTTGGGCATCCCCAAGCTTAGACGCTTGAGTCTTCTTGAGATATGCAGGGATGAACCACGGGGGCATCCCCAAGCTTAGACTTTTCACTCTTCTTGATCATATATCATCCTCCTCTCTTCACCCTTGAAAACTTCTGCCACACCAAACTTCTCATAAACTTCATTAGAGGGGTTTGTACTCGAAAAAACTTTAATCCACTTTGGTCCTGTAGTGACACATTGCAAGAACTCAATAAAACATTAGCTACAGCTCTCCACGCCTAGATAGCCTTACTTAAAGTCCACAAGAGACAATGCAAAAAACAGAGACAGAATCTGCCAAAACAGAACAGCCTGTAAAGACGAATTTTTAAGAGGTACTTCCGTTGCTCAAATCATAAAACTTAAAACTAATGAAAGTTGCGTACATATCTGAGGAACACGCATGAAAACTGGCAGATTTTTCTAAGTTTCCTACAGAGAGACCTACTCAAATTCGTGACAGATAGAAATCTGTTTCACGCGTGAAATCCAAATCTAGCATCAACCTTCTATTAGAGACTTTACTTGGCACAAAAACATGATAAGGAGATGTTGCTACAGTAGTAACAACTTCCAAGACACAACAAAACAGTAGCAAAATAAAGACATGGGTTATCTCCCAAGAAGTGCTTTCTTTATAGCCATTAAGATGGGCTCATCAATTTGAATGATGCTCATATAAGGATGAGAGTTGAAGCAAAGAGATCATCAAAAAGCAAGTATGAAACAAATTTAAGTCTCACCCACTTCCTATGCATAGGAATATTGTACACAAATAAATTCATGAAGAACAAAGTGACAAGCATAAGAAGATAAAACAAGAGTAACTTCAAAATTTTCAGCATATAGAGAGGTGTTTTAGTACCATGCAAATTTCTACAACCATATTTTCCTCTCTCATAATAATTTTCAGTAGCTTCGTGGATAAACTCAACAATATAACTATCACATAAAGCATGCTTTTCATGATTCACAAACACATAATTTTTATCAAGCTCAGAAATAATAGGATTAAAACTTTCAAACCCACTTTTATCAATAATATAACAAGATGATTGATCAATCTCAAAAGATATGGGACTCATAGATAAAGTCAAGAACTCTCCAATCCCATTTTCATTAGTAGTACAATTAATATTATCAAGTAACATAGGACCATCATCTAGAGATTTATCATAAACATTTGCCAAGCAAAACTCTTTAGTACCATGCATTTCGACATCAGGCACAAACAAAGCATTATCATAAGATTTATCAAAGTAGCATGGATTATCATAAATGACGAGTAGCATAATTATTCTCACAAGTTTTACTCATAGGGAATATTTCAAGAAAATCCACAGGAACATAACATTCATCCTCTTTCGGTAAGCATGGAGGACAATCAAATAGTGTAAGAGATAAAGAGTTACTCTCATTAGAAGGTTGGCGTGGGTAGCTAATCCATTCTTCCTCCTTTTGTTCATCACTCTCCTCTTCTTTTTCATCCAATGAGCTTTCAGGTTCATCAATTTCCTCCTCTTTTCATCCAATGAGCTTTCAGGTTCATCAATTTCTTCTTCCACTGGTTCCTGCAAATTGTGAGTGCATTCTTGTGCATTAATGAGTCTCTCTTTATAATCAATGATATAAGGATTATCGCTGTAACTTTCTATGCAAAAATTAAGGATAGAAGAGACATAACCTTTAAGGTCTTTACAAACAGCACAAGTTTCATAATTTTTAGACATGAATGATTCTATCTCAGAGGCTCCCATAAATAAGACAAATTGTTCTACCTCTTCGAACCCAAAATGAATATAGCTATTCCAATTATAGTTCTTAATTAAAACTTCCTCACTAAAGCCACATTGAAATTTAAGATGTTTAGTATCCTGTTTAGAGCAACAATTTATATCATGGCGTTTAAGCAAGATTTTAGCAATTGTATTTAATTTTTCTATCACAACACTCATAAGTTTTCCCGTTCTTGATTCTCTATAATTATTATATAATGCTATAAGCTCCAAATAGGTTGTAGGTTCTCCCATAATAGCAGTTTTTAATTTTTAGGTTTTTCAAATTTTTATGGATTTTCGGGTATATAGGGAAAATAAAACAAGACAAAAATAAACTAGACAAAAGTAAACTAAGCAAAATAAAACTAGACAGAAATAAAATAAGCACAAATAAACTAGACAGAAATAAACTAGCAAGACAAAATAAAATAAAAGCAGAGAGAGAGGTAGAGTGTACTCCCCAGGTGAACTTATGAGTAGAGCTATGCCTCCCCGGCAACGGCGCCGAGAAAATAGTCTTGATAACCCACAAGTATAGGGGATCGCAACAGGTCTTCGAGGGAAGTAAAACCAAAATTTATTGATTCGACACAAGGGGAGGTAAAGAATACTTATAAGCCTTAACAACTGAGTTGTCAATTCAGTTGCACTCGGAAAAGCACTAGTAACAAGGGTGATGTGAAAGCGGCGGTAATATGAGAGCAATAGTAACAAGTAACACGGCGAGCGATACTAGGTAACACAGAGGCAATGGCACCAGAAAATAGTTAATACTACTTCCAATGACATAAAGAACGATTATATGATGATGAGAGATGGACCGGGGTTCCCAGCTATCTACACTAGTGGTAACTCTCCCATAACAAGTGTTGGGTGAACAAATTATAGTTGGGCAATTGATAGGATTGAAATAGCATTAAGACAGAACATCAAGTCTATTAATCATGTAGGCATGTTTTCCATATATAGTTATACGTGCTCGCAATGAGAAACTTGCATAACATCTTTTGTCCTACCAGCCGGTGGCAGCCGGGCCTCAAGGGAAACTACGGGATATTAAGGTACTCCTTTTAATAGAGTACCGGAGCAAAGCATTAACACTTGGTGAAAACATGTGATCCTCATATCTAAGCCTTCCCCTCCAGTTATCCCGATTCTTGTCACTGCGGGGCCTCAGGTTCCGGACATAGACATGTGCAAACAACTTGTAGATACAATCTAAGCAATAATTATAGAGCTCAAATCTAAGATCATGCCACTCGGGCCCTAGTGACAAGCATTAAACACAACAAGATTGCAGCAACAATAACTTCACAAACTTTATAGATAGACTAATCATAATGTAACAATCCATCGGATCCCAATAAACACAACACCGATTACATCAGATGAATCTCAATCATGTAAGGCAGCTCATGAGATCATTGTATTGAAGTACATGGGGGAGAGAGTACCAACTAGCTACAACTAGAACCCGTAGTCCATAGGGGAACTACTCACGGAGCATGATGGAGGCGGTGGCGTCGATGGAGATGGCTTCCGGGGCACTTCCCGTCCGGCGGCGTGCCGGCACGAGATTCTGTCCCCGAAACGGAGTTTCGCGATGGCGGTGGCGCCCACGGAGTCTTTCTGGAGTTTCGTCAATTGGTATCGAGGTTTTAGGTCGCGAGGGGTCTTATAGGCGAAGAGGCGGCGCAAGGAGGCGCCTGGGGGCCCACCCCATAGGGCGGCGCCCCCCCTTCCAGGCCGCGCCGGCCTATGGTATGGGGGCCCCAGGCCTCCCCTCCGACTCTCCTTCGGTGTTCTGGGAAAAATAAGATACTGGGTCTTTGTTTCGTTGAATTCCGAGAATATTGCCCGAACAACCTTTCTGGAACCAAAAACAACAGAAAACATGAACTGGCACTGTGGCATCTTGTTAATAGGTTAGTTCCGGAAAACGCATAAAAACATTATAAAGTGTGAGAAAAACATGTAGGTATTGTCATAAAACAAGCATGGAACATCAGAAATTATAGATACGTTGGAGACGTATCAGGGGCAAACCCCATAGGGCGGCGCGCCCCCCTTCCAGGCCGCGCTGGCCTATGGTCTGGGGGCCCTAGGCCTCCCCTCCGACTCTCCTTCGGTGTCCTGGTCCGTCTCGGTGAATTATGATGTTTGGTCTTTGTTTCGTCGAATTCCGAGAATATTGCCCGAACAGCCTTTCTGGAACCAAAAACAACAGAAAACAGGAACTGACACTGTGGCATCTTGTTAATAGGTTAGTTCTGGAAAACGCATAAAAACATTATAAAGTGTGAGCAAAACATGTAGGTATTGTCATAAAACTAGCATGGAACATCAGAAATTATAGATACGTTGGAGACGTATCAGGAAGACAGTGGCGGAAAGAAATGGCGGGAAGACAGGAGACGGGAAGACAGAGGCGGGAAGAAATGGCGGGAAGAAGAGGAATCCAGAGCTGGTCATCTAACCTTTAGTCCCGGCTGGTGGGTGCAACCGGGACTAAAGGTGGTTTTTGTGTCATCTAACAAAACTGTCGGTGGGATAAGGACGTCTGGGTAAGCTTTAGTCCCGGCTGGTGGGTGCAACCGGGACTAAAGCTGCCGGTACGATAAGGACGCGTGGGTGGACGCACTGCTCGATAAGATAAAGTATGTAGCGCACGGCAGGAGGCGAGAAGAAATGGTGGGAAGCGAGGGACGGGAAGACAGGAGGCGGGAAGACAAATGCGGGAAGAAATGGATTTTTCTAATTTTTTGATATATTATTTCTATTTTTCTGATTTTGATATGAATTAGTTTTTTTATGATTTTTTGATATATTATTTGTATTTTTAAGATTTTGAAATGAATTAGTTTTATTTTTATGAATTTTTTGATATATTATTTCCATTTTTAAGACTTTGAAATGAATTAGTTTTATTTTTATGAATTTTTTGATATATTATTTGTAATTTTAAGATTTTGAAATGAATTAATTTTATTTTTATGAAATTTTTGATATATTAATTTTATGAATGGCCGCCGCGCCCCTCTCTCTTGCCGACACCGCCACCGCGCCTCGACGTCGTCGCCTCGTACGCCGACCGCCGCCGCGCCCCTCTCTCTCGCCGACACCGCTGCCGCGCGCGCGCCCTTGAGCACGCCGTCGCCACGCCCCTCGTCGTCGCCGGCACCGAAGCCCGGCCCCGCCGCAGAGTCCTTGATCCCCGCCGGCGCCGCGGCCACACACACACACAGAGAGGGGGCGCGCGCCGGCCAGTACACGGGCGGCGCCCCTTTCTTTCATTTTTTTTTTGTTTTTTTACTTAACAAAAATTTAATAACCTCATTAACAAAAATCTTAATTAACTTAACAAAAATGGTAACTTAACAAAATGAATTAGTTTTGAAATGAATTAGTTTTTTTACTTAACAAAATTTTAACTTAACGGAGGGGGCGGCGCTGTTTTTTTTGTTTGTTTTAACTTAACACAACAAATCGGTGAACCAACCCCGCGAGTATACGGAGGGGGCGGCGAGGGGGGCGGCGAGGTGCGCCGCCCCCCTCGCCGCCCCCTTCGTATACGCGCGGGCTTTTTTTTTTGTTTTTTTAGGCGAGAGAGAAACACACCGACCCCGCACGTATACAGAGGGGGTCGGCGAGAGGCGGCCACCGCCCTTTCGCCACCGCCTCCCCCCTTTCGCCACCGCCACCGCCCCCCTTCCGCCACCACGCGTACGCGCGCGCGTCCTCTCACGCGCCACACTAATGTTTCTTTACTTAATTAGTTTTTACTACATGTTTTCAAGAGTGACATACGGCGGACGATAGAGCTGACCCGATTATGGAAAACTATGATCCGGAAGCCGAAGCACATTTAACCGCCATCATAAACGGCGATATTGAGTATGTGCCGGAAGAAGATGAAGAAGATGTCTCTTCTTATCTGAACCTTGACGGTGAAGGTGTTGGTGAAGGTCGAGAAGTTGATGGCGAAGGAAGAATGGAAATTATTGAAATTTTTGCCTCCGGAGGGCAAACGACAAACGACGATCTCGAAGTAGCAACCACCTCCGCGAGGTATATATATACATTGAGCCTCTGGTGATACAAATTTACTGATTTGAATAAATATGTATTAACGCGACTCTGTTTCTTTTTTTATCCCTCGGCCGGATCGTCGAAAAAATCGAGTACGACAAAGCGTGGCAAAACCAAGACGATGAAACAAGGAGAAACGTATACCATTGATGTTGTCAGTGCAACCGGTAGGACGCTGGAGCCCAAAAAGCATTATACAAAGTTCATCAACCAATGCGGAGTCGTTGTTAGAGACAACGTCCCGATCACCGTCCAGGAATGGAATGAGCCAAAGAAGGCACGTGTTGGTTTCAGTTTTGTCCAGAAGATAACGAAAAATGATTGCTGGAGAAAGCTTATGGAGCATTTCATTCTACCTCGGGAATTCAATAAACACGATAAAGAGGGGAACAAGATTCCGGGTGGACGTGAGAGGAGGAGTGATACGCGTAGATGCACACGTCCGTTGGGAATCCCAAGTGGAAGGTATGATGCGTATAGAAGCAAGTTTCCCTCAGTATGAAACCAAGGTTATCGAACCAGTAGGAGCCAAGAAGCACCTGAAGGTTGTTGGTGGAGGAGTGTAGTGCGGCGCAACACCAGTGAAACCGGCGCCAACGTGGAACCTGCACAACACAATCAAGATACTTTGCCCCAACGTAACAGTGAGGTTCTCAATCTCACCGGCTTGCTGAAAACAAAAGATTAAACGTATCGAGTGGAAGATGGCATTTGTTTGCAAAGAATATTAAGAACAATGATTGC
>NC_061514.1:106785035-106872031 GCF_022539505.1 Lolium rigidum
CTCAATCCGGTATCCGGCCTTTCGGTGCCATCATAATGCTTCGCATTTCCGGGTAGCTTGAGGGAGCTCCTTGGCTTTGGTTCCTCTCGAATCATCCCGCCAAAGCACTTCTGGTCCGATGTAGTCGGTTCTCGTATTCGTTGAGGCGTTCCCGCGCGTCGCGCGAGCCATGACGGGGACCGTGAGCGAGAGCGAGATCTCCGGCCACCGCCTCCGCCTCCACCTCCGCCGCCACCGCTAGGGTGGTGGTGAGGGAGACCCGCGAGGGGGACGATCCGACCTCCTCGCTTCCGCCTCGCGATTCCCCCCGGCCCTCCCGTGCCGGCTCCGGCTCCGTGGCTGCCTTCGCCGTGACGCCGGCTGCCCCGGTCGTTCCGGCTCCGGCGGGGCTCCGGTCGCGCTCCTCATTCCGGCTCCTCCTAGGCTCGGGCTCACGATCATTGTTCTGATTCCGGCGAGGTTCCGGCGTGCGCTCCCCGTTCCGGCTTCCGGAGGGCATCACGATGTCGCGGATAACAATTCCACCATGCCCTCGAGGCCCGGTGTTTCCGACTGGACTATGGCGACGAGGGGGACGCGGTAACCATTAGGCGGAGGAGAGGCGTTGCGGTACTTGTCTCGTCCGGAGTACATTGCATCCTTTCCCTTTCTCGGATCTGACGGTGGCGTCTTTGATGGTACGGGGATCGGATTTGGGTGTTCCCTGGCTTTCCTTCTGCGTTCCGAGGATCCGGTTCGCGACTCGTCGTCTCGATGGCGATTGTTGTGGGCGTCCTTCTGCGTAGTGGAGACGCAATGCTCCGGGTTAGATTCCAACTTGCGCGAAGTATCTGCCTTGCTCTGTTGTTTAACCGCTGAAGCGACGAGCGTGCGCAAGTAGTTGATGTCAATCTCCTCGTCACTTTTCTTCGAATTTCTGCAGCTTTCGCCATATTGTCCTTTGGGGTGGCGAGCGGCCGCTGTTCGGCAGGGGTTGCGAAGTTGATCCTGCGGGGAGGGATTGCTTCTCTAACGATTCTATCAGCCTCCGCCTGTGCGTAGGTCATTTTCACCTCCCACTCCTTTCTCATACTCTTGACTTGCTCGAGTGTTGCGGTGACTTCGCGATCCTGTCTCTCAAAGCGATCCATGATCAGCGCAGCTTCTTCCCTCTCATCCAATATGGCAGCTGCGGTATTGGCAAACTTTTGGTCGTGGCCGCATCTCCTTTCTAGTGGCCTCTAAAGCCTCCGGATCTGCGGCATCGCCGGGGTTATTGGCTTGTTGAGGACGTCTCGACTTTGCGACCAAATCCATGCGTGCTTGTGCAACTATCTCTTCGAGCGACGTGAGGCTCTCCGAGGAAGGATCCCTACGGGGCCGCTCCCGTGACATCGGAGATCCGTGGTGGGATGGCTGGGGGTCGGATTGAGTGTCTGCCGCTTCTGATCCGTCTTCTCCGAGCGCCGCTACAGTTGCAAGTACCTGCTTTGGCTGGGCGGAGTCGACTTCAGGCTGGCCGCCGTATCCGAGTTCCGTCACCTTGCGATCAAACTCTGCAGTGTCCATGGACTGGGTGTCTCCGGAGATTGGGCTTAGATTTCCCAAAATCGACTCTTCAACCGGAGTTTCGCTTTCTCCGACAGCCTCTTGCTGATCCGGAGCAGCCGTTGTTTCCGGGGCCTCGACCTGCTCGGGACCGGCTCCGGCTCCATGATGGGCGGTTCCGGCGGTATGGGCCAAGAAGTGTACGAAGTGACACCTTTGCTTCTCTAACACCTGGGAGACCCGAGCGGATCCGCATTGGTCTTCCACCGTTACTTCTCGCTCGAGGGCGGATTGGGTGGGTTTTGATTTTTTCGGATCTAAGGCGGAATCTTCGCTAGGAAGTTCCTGCGTCTCGTATCGGATCTTCGCGACCGCGTCCTCGCTCGGCGGCGGTCGAGTCAGCGCTACTTACCAGTGGGTTTCCGTCGGAATCGACGGTTTCCCCGATGAAGATATGTATGCCGCCAATCGGGACGATGGAGAGCTTGACGGGGTCGGTTTTAGCCGGAATCCAACACTCATCCGGAGGGACGATCGGCAGATTTCCGGCGTAAAGGACACGCCCCACGGCGATGGTGTCGTCGTAGCTTCCCATGGCGGAACCCTCCCGGCTCCGGCCTCCGGACGCCGCAGCCCCACGGTGGGCGCCAACCGTCGTTGCCTGATCGACGGTACCTCGGAGGAGGGATCCTCACGAGGGGAGAAGAAGTAGGGGCCATAGGGCGGAGTGCACACGGGACGGTGGTACGCGAGTTACCCAGCCTTCGAACACCCGCACGATGACGGGGCCTACCGCCGCTTGTCCGGAATTATCCGGGCGCTTTCGCGTTGTTACAATGAGTTGTGGTTGTGCCTCTAGGGCTCCCGGGATCCGGCTTATAAAGGCGCACGGATCTAGGGTTTACATGGAGAGTCCTAGCCGGATTACGGATAGCCTAACTACGGTACAATATCTTGCCGTGCACGGCCACGGATCCGGCCTATCGATCCCGGGCTTGGACTTCTTCCTTCATGATCACCAAGAATCGGGCCGCCTCGATGGGCCACATGCCTCATCACCATCTGTGGGCCACCCGGGCTTACCGGATCTTGGCACTGTCGATGGTACACCCATGAAGTATACCCACAACAGTGGCCTTGTGGTAGTTCACCCAAGGCTTATCCATGGCAACGATCAGAGAGAGAGAGGGGGAGGGAGGGAGAGAGAGGGAGGGAGGCGATGATAGCATTAAGTCGACGTTGTACGGGTGAAAGGGGTAAATAGGTGCCTATTTGCGGTAGGTGGGCAAGTGGTGGCGCCATTTAACTCTGGGATTTCGGAAGCCAGTCCAGCAGGCATCTCGGAAATCGATTCACCCGCCATTGTCATGTACTTGGCCCGCCGTTGGAGCGGCCACAACGCTTGCCAAGCGGGCCAAATGTAGACCATTCGACAATGTGCGAGGCGTGGCGCCTATCATGAGCTTGTACGGGGTTGCCCGCAGGTTATTGAACCCAACATTTAGCCGGCACCTCAATAGACCTATTGTGATCGTTATTGAAGCTGCTAGTGGTGATGCTCTTAGCAGCATATTTGATGGGTACAAGGGTAAAACGTAGGAAGAAATATCTCCATTTATATAAAAGCATAACCGTATTATCATGTGGAAAGCAACAGCAACTTGACTAGTTTTCCGCTGTTCATCATCGCTGTCACCAGCCAGCCAGCCATCAGAAAGGCAGAAAGTGAGGATTACACAAACGGCAGGCAGGCAGGCAGAGAAAAGACCAAAATGATAGACAACAAAAGCAGGCCACACCAACGAAGGCTTTTTTTTCTACACCAACGGAAAAAAGGAAGAGAGAAAATGACAAACAGAAAAGGGAGAAAAAAGGGTAAAGGGAGGAAAGAACAGAGCAGAACAGAGTAACAGCTAACAACCGCGGCGCCGTCCGGCCGCCGCCACCACACCACGAGAAGTTGCAGGGGAGCTCTCCGTTTCCTAGCTCCGCCGCCGCGATCCGCCAGACCCAGTCGCCGCCCCTGCGCCGGACTCCTCGGCGACTGAGGCGAGCTTCTGGAGGTTGAGCTTGACGACGGTGTCGGTGAACATCCTGGTGTCGTCCTCGGTGTTCCCGTCGGGCACGTCGACGACGTATGACTCGAGGACGACGCAGTAGGGGCCGGGCTGGAACTCGGTGACGGAGGTGACGGAGCGGTAGTTGCGGAGGCGGTGCTCCCCGCCGAGGACGCTGAAGCTGAGGATGTGGCGGTCGTCGTCGAGGATCTCGAGCCGCTCCGTGCTGGTGGAGGCCGGGAGGCCGGACACGACGGTGACCTCGCGCACGCTGCCGACGCTGGCGCCGTCGCCCGCGGCGAGCGCGCAGGTGCGCACGAAGTGCTTGTACCGCTGCGGGTTGCCGAAGCTGCGCACGATGGGCCAGACGGCGCGCACCGGCGCCGCCACGCGCCGCGCCACCAGCGACGTGCAGGTGGCCCCCGGCGCGCGGCCCGGGAAGGTGTGGTGCGCGCGCACCGTGCCCTCCAGCGCCGCGCGCTCCGCCTCCGTCACCCCCTCCCGCAGCGCCCGCTCCATGTGCGCCTCCATGCGCGCAACCCCTGTCTCTGTCTCGGTCTCTGTCTCCCAAGATGTAGCTGGTGTGCGTGTTTCTTGATGGGTGCGAGATGGCTGATGGGGTCAGTCAGGGATGGTTATATACTGGCAGCGGCAGGGGGAGAGACGGAGACGGAGACGGAGCAGGGAGCACGGAGGGGAGGTGATCGATCTATCGACATCCATGCACGGGCTCGGGGCATGGTGAGAGCTACAGTGGCTAGCGAGCGAGGCGCGGGTTACGAGGAAGCCGACAAGCAGCCACTTTTTCACTGGAGGATTGTACAGATGATGAAGTGGTGCCAGCCCGTTTCGGAAACAGCGTCAACACACTCATGTTTACAGGGTGGGTATGTCAGCCAGACCAGGGGAGCACGCTTTATTTACAAGGTTGCTCACTTCACACTTCCTCGATGTTAAGGCCTCCTTTAATTTATAGAATTTATATAGAAATTGTGTAGGATTTGCATCCTACGTTGTTTGATTTTTAGAAACATATCCTATAAAAACTAATCCCACAAGAATTTTGTTGAATTTTGTATTGTAAATTTTACAGGAAAACAATGGCAAACCTCATAGATTTTTTTTTTACTAAAATCAAAACACACTTCATCCCTACTCCTATATGAATCAAATGAGCCCTAAAATCAATGTTAAGAAAACCGTTTATCGGTATCAACTCGATCGGCTGGCGGTTAGTGATTAATGGGCATTAATCAACCGATTAATCTGATAATCGGCCGATAAATGAGTTAATCGGCTAATCAGTACCCACCAAGTTGCGATTAGTCAGCCGATTCTTTTGAACTTATGTCTAAAATACAATTCTACATTTAGCAAAACTTTATAAATACTAGCTAAGTTTCTAAAAATATTAACATCCATAAACTCACATAAATAAGGTATAGAATATATTCCAGGTGGATCTAATTATATTGATTTAGTATTATATATTTTTTCATAAATTTCAAGGTTTTCAAATGTGCACTATTTTCATATATAACCGGTACATGTGTATGCTCACACATTTTTTATGAGGGTATGCTTTTTTTACTATGATTGTAACAAAAAAATATACTCACTTCGATTTATATTTGTTGACTCAACTTTAGCTAGATACAGTTGTATCTAGTCAAAAACACATCTAGATACATTCATATCTAGACAAAGTTGAATCAATTAATTTAAATCGGAGGGAGTAATAAATTCGAGCTATATGCATTGTTGATGCAAATACCATAGATTATGCCTCTATTTTCTAAAATAAACCCAATAATTTCATATATTCCATATCACCACGTAATCAAAATCGACAACATATTCATACACCTGCCGACCCAAATTAATTGACTCAACTTTATCTAGATACAGATGTACCTAAACGCGTTTGTTGACTAGATACATTTGTATCTGCATGAACTTGAGTCAATTAGTATGAACCGGTGGAAGCACATGTTTGTACATTTCCTAGCTACTCTCATGTTGGTCTGGAAAACCAAATATCTTGAAAATATGGCAGTAGACCGATTGATCAATGGCATATCTTTTAGAACATAATGGACATGTCTTTTGCATGTACCTTATCATTTTGTAGACACCTTGTTATGATTGAGCATACACAAAAAGATATATATATATATATATGTCTGAGTCCTTTTTGTGTGCTTGTGATGTCTGAAGAGGAGAAGCCTAGTGATGTGAAACATGGCAAGTGTGTGTCTGATCTCTGATCCGTCTGCGGGAGGTGAAAGTATTTGACGGGTGCTCCTGGAGGGTGGTACGGGCGGACGGTGCGGGCGGGCCTTGCTCGTACCGATGCCCATTAAAGCTGCTGGAAGCTGTCCTCACATTGTCCTTTCACCCAGGTGCATTATTATGTGCAAAAATAATTTCTATCACGTCAAATGCTAGAAAATGACAGTTTTCATTGATATTTCATTATTGACTTATTATTTTGATATCCTGTTTAGACAAGCATAAAAGGGAGCGGTAGCGTGGTGAAATACAAAAATCCTACCACTACTCGATGATATCTTGATAAAATAACAATGCAAAAACATGCTAAAATGCCCTCATCGGGCTTGTTGAAGGTCATTGCAGTGGTTATTAGGAGATGTACTAGTACATCTTATTACCGAGCTCTCCCGATACATAACGTACAGAAAGACATAGTGCATCCTAATTATAAGTAGTACCAATACTAGTGGTGGAACCTACACTACTCGAGAACCCCTCAACCATAGCACAAGCACACTCTCAACACTCTTGCTTTAGTTTACTTTCATTATTTACTTTGCTTTTAGTTACTTCAAACTCTTAAATTATTACCATCTTATCAACTTATAGTATAAGCTATTTCCAAAGCACGGTTTGGGTGTGAACGTGGTTGCGCCTGACAACGCAGTTGCGAGGTTCTGTTTATAGCTATGTGTAAAGGTTCGCAGGGAGGAACTTATTACTTATATAAATAATATTTTCTGCTACAAGTACCGCAACAACCCTTGTTGTTGGTCGCAGGAACCCAGTCATCAATGTGTGATGCAATCTATTGTTTTTCCCATGATCCATTGTGTCTCTATGTTTAAGTAGTGACTTGTTTATGGCAATTGTGAAATAGTTTGTTGTTGGTTTCATACAAGTATATGTTATCTCCTATGATGATCTTATGTACTGATATATGAGAGCACACATATGTTGGGGGATACATAAGGTTGTCACCGTTGCATGATGATAGGAGGAGGGATAGCCGGAGATTGGTAGAAACCGTGTCCCAAGTCTTAAGTATGCATGATATATTAATTCATGGTTAAAAAGGGAGATATAATAATGAGGACCTTTTTTTTTTGAGATAATAATGAGGACCTTGAAACTTACAACGGTGGTTTGGATTTTATGTCTTAATATATCTCTAGTTTGCTCGGAAATGGCCTTGGGATCAATCACTAGGGGTGTAATTGCACATGTTTTTGGCTGCACCTATCTCTATTGCTCCCCTCTAGAAGAAACAACAAAAATATTATCCATGTGCTTCACTAATTGCAACCAAATAAATAAAATAACAATTTTTCAAAACACTTGCTTCCTTGAGATACATCCTCCTACTTTACTCGCTTGCAATAGTTTACTTGTAGTGTTTACTTTTAGTAATCTCGCGTTTCCTAGATAGAATTAAAATGTACCTCACGTACTTGATGCATCTAAAATGCATACATGAACTTTCTAGTTTATTGCCACAAGTTCATTCATGTTTGCATGTCATATAAGTTTATATCAATGTTTTATATTTTGGGGAGGGGGGATTTTATAATGATCCCCTTTATTTTGGTTATAACTCTGCAGAAGAGGAATCTCCTGTTTGTGTATTTTTCACTTTCAAGGACCTATACAGAGTCAAATGGACCTCATATTTTTCGAGGATCAATATTTTACGAAGATTGATAATATGAAGCTTGAAATCACACGAACTGAGCCTGGAAGGCAAAAGGCCTATGGGTGGCGCGGCCCACACCCCTGGTCACGCCACCTAGGCGTCCTGCCTCCTCGAGCGTCCTCAGTCGGCCATAAAGAGTCCCAGATGATGGTATTGATCTAAAAAACCCTATATAAAGGACCCTCACATTGTATTGCAAAGGAGGTAGAGCATAGATCATAAACACCGAAATTTAATTGAGTCAACACCAACAAAGATTGGAAGGGGGGGCACCGTCGGAGAGATCTTATATCCCTGTAAGATCTACATCAACACCACCATGATGACTAGGGAGTAGTCCACCTCTGGGCTATGGGTTTGTTGCAGTAGGTTGTTCTATCTCTCTCTTGCTCTGTCATTGTATTAGCACCATATGAGCTACCCAACACAATATATTATGGTCATCTATGCAAACCTTTTGTGGTGGATCTTTGTTCTATGAGTTGATATTTGAGATTGGAATCCTCTTTTGTGTGAGATGTATAAGTAGATGCATATTATGTACCCCTTCTTGACTACTTGTTTCGGTCAAACTTGTATGAGAGAAGATTTGTGGGGAACATGTAAATTAAATGGAGTAACGTGGGGGTAGTGATTGAATAATGACACAAATTCAAGATCTACTTTGGTTTTTACCTTTCTTCTGTTGCCTCACTAGGGATTAAGTGGATACATGTGCTATAGTTTCATCTAGTGACATTCTAGGTGGTCTTGTTAAATCAAGGTAGTGATGACCCACAAGTATAGGGGATCGCAACAGTCTTCGAGGGAAGTATTACCCAATTTATTGATTCGACACAAGGGGAGACAAAGAATACTTGTAAGCCTTAACAGCGGAGTTGTCAATTCAGTCGCACCTGGAAACAGAACTTGCTCGCAAGAGTTTATCGATAGTAACAGTTTTATGGCAGTGGAAATAGCGAAATAACAGCAGCGGTGAAATAAAGACAGCGGTAGTGATTATAGTAAACGAGCAGGATTAAAATATCGTAGGCACGAGGGACGGATTTAACGGGCGTTGCATGGATGAGAGAAACTCATGTAACAATCAAAGCATGGGCATTTGCAGATAATAATAAAACGGTATCCAGGTACTAATCAATCAATAGGCATGTGTTCCATATTTAGTCGTACGTGCTCGCAATGAGAAACTTGCACAACATCTTCTGTCCTACCAGCCGGTGGCAGCCGGCCTCTAGGGAAACTACTCGGATATTAAGGTACTCCTTTTAATAGAGTACCGGAGCAAAGCATTAACACTCCGTGAACACATGTGATCCTCACATCACTACCATCCCCTCCGGTTGTCCCAATTCTTGTCACTTCGGGGCCATTGGTTCCGGACGAGCAACATGTGTATACAACTTGCGGGTAAGATCATAAACAACGAATATCTTCATGAATCAATAACATGTTCAGATCCGAGATCATGGCACTCGGGCCCTAGTGACAAGCATTAAGCATAACAAGTTGCAACAATATCATAAAAGTGACATCTACGGATACTAGGCACTATGCCCTAACAATCTTATGACTATTACATGACCAATCTCATCCAATCCCTACCATCCCCTTCAGCCTACAGCGGGGGAATTACTCACACATGGATGGGGGAAACATTGCTGGTTGATGGAGAGGCGTTGGCGGTGATGGCGGTGAAGATCTCCTCCAACTCCCGTCCCGGCGGAGTGCCGAACGGAGACTTCGGCTCCCGCGACGGAGTTTCGCAATGTGGCGGCTCTCTGGAGGGTTTCTGGCGATGTCGACTTCTCCCCGTGCGTTTTTAGGTCGAACCCGATAAGTAGTCCAAAGGGGGGCGTCGGAGGCCAGCCGAGGGGGCCAGACCACATGGCCGCGCGGGCCCCCCTGGGCCGCGCCGCCATGTGGTGTGGGGCCCTCGGGCCTCCACCTCCTTCGCCCTTCCGGCTCCGTCAATATTTTGGTAAAATAGGGCCATCCGAAGAAATTCCGAGGATTTTCCCGAAAGTTGGATTTCTGCACAAAAACGAGACACCGGAGCAGCTTCGCTGAAAACAGCGTTAGTCCGCGTTAGTTGTATCCAAAATACACAAATTAGAGGCAAAACAATAGCAAAAGTGTTCGGGAAAGTAGATACGTTTTGGACGTATCAACTCCCCCAAGCTTAGCTTATTGCTTGTCCTCAAGCAATTCAGTTAACAACTGAGCGATAAAAGAACTTTCACGAACACATTTGCTCATATGATGTATATATGCTCATGCTATGGCTAATACTTAAGCAGTTCATAATAAGATACATGCAAATAAGATCATCCAACAGCTATGTCAATCATGGAGAGGTACCAACAATTAATAATAAGCACCATGAAGCATGTATATAAGCAGGATTGCAATGTTCATAAGAGAATATGATAAAGTGGTATCTCGCTTGCTCGTATTTGATCGGCAAAACATAAATGCCGAGGCACCTCTTGAGTTCATAGAAAGACTAGAAGTAGTGATTGTCAAAGATAAAAGCATCAAAGTTATACCACAATCAATCATATTTTGAGACAAGCATATTATACTAAGAATGACAGCTTAGTGCTCTCAAGATAGTGCTCAAAGAAAGAATGGAGACACAACATAAAAGTAAAAGATTGACCCTTCGCAGAGGGAAGCGAGGATTAACATGCGCTAGAGCTTTTCATTTGTAAAGCGAGAGTAAAATTATTTTTGAGAGGTGTTTGTTGTTGTCAACGAATGGTAATGGGTACACTAACTACCTCATCAACCGGACTCACAAGAGCGGCTCCCATTTTATTTTATTTCTGGTTGGCACTCCTTCCAACCTTTCTTTCACAAACCATGGCTAACCGAATCCTCGGGTGCCTGCCAACAATCACATACCATGAAGGAGTGCCTTTTTATTTAAGTTTTATTATAATGATGACACTCCCCCCAACCTTTGCTCACACAAGCCATGGCTAACCGAATTCTTCGGGTGCCGTCCAACAATCACAAACCATGGAGGAGTGTCTATTTAAGTTAATTAATTTGGGACTGGGAATCCCATTGCCAGCTCTTTTTGCAAAATTATTGGATAAGCGGATGTGCCACTAGTCCATATGAGAGTCCGTCAAAAGTAAATGACAAGGTTGAAAGCTAAACACCACATACTTCCTCATGAGCTATGAAACATTAACACAAATTGAGAAGCATTTTGAAGGTTTTAAAGGTAGCGCATGAGAATTTACTTGGAATGGTTTGAAATGCCATGCATAGGTATTTATGGTGGACACTTATGGAACAACTTGGTTTTCAGGTGTTTGGAAGCACGAGCGGCGTCACCGCTCAGTACAAGTGAAGGCTAGCAAAAGACTAGGGAGCGACAAATCAAGAGAGCAGTGAACTCGTCATAATTATGCTTGCGGCAAAATAAATTAACGGAGGCATAAAAGTGATACAAGAACTACGAAGCAATATAAATCATCGAGGCTTAATTGACTTTTTGTTCAGTCATATGCATGCATGAGCATGTGCCAAGTCGATATAAATGAATTATTCAGAGGAGGATACCACAATGCCATACTTACTTATGAATAAAACAATGCAAGCAAACATCCATGACATGCTACTCATATTAATAAATTGAAACTAACCATGAGAGATCATGAGCTACTAGACTTTCTCAAATAACATATACCTCACATGAACCAACTAAGCATGATCATATGGATGAGTATATGTACAAAAATGAAAGCAAATAGAGTTCATACCAGCCCCTCACCACAATCAGATTGTCGTAGATCGTCATTATTGCTTTTTCACTTGTGTAGCTTGGATAATATGAAATGAAAACCACGCTCCAGCCACCGAAGACCATTGAACTCATGATAAACTTTACAAACCAAAGAAGAACAACAAATATTTTTGGTGTTTTTGAATTAGAAACAAGCACGAAAGAAAACAAGCAAACAAAGCAAAATCTTTTTGGGTTTTCTTATAGCAAACTAACGATAGCAAATAAAGGAAACTAAGAGCAAGGTACCAAATAAACAAATGGTGAAGAGAAACAACAGAAATATTTTTGGTCTTTTTGTGTTTTAGGAAAGAAACAAAGTGAAAACAAAAGAATGCAAACTAACAGAAACACAGAAAAGCAGGATGACAGAAATCTGCCAAATCCTGACAGCAGTACAGAAATCGAATTTAACAAAAATCTTCCACTGCTCAGATCAAAAAGTGTTCAACTAATGAAAGTTAGATAACAACCTGGGGAACATGCTCAAAAATTGGCAAATCAAAATAACGTTCTGGCTGTGCGTACGAATTTTTTTGGTAACAGCACAGAATCTGTTTTTGGATAGCACTTCCCCAAATATCATCTCCCTCTCATTAGAAAACCACTCTAGAGACTAAACAAGTATGTACAAGTATCCAGCAACCATAATATGCAAAGAATGAGTGATGCCGGTATACCTCCCCCCAAGCTTAGGCTTTTGGCCTAAGTGGAGTTCATTCCCAACGAGGGTCGGAGTTCCACGCCGGTGGATCATACATGGAGTGGTAATAGGGCCCCTGTGCAGAAGAATATCGTGGAGGCTCCACATGACCATGATGTTGATATGAGGAGCTTGCTGCATCGGATGAAGAGTCGGGATGCTCCTCGGTCTCCTCCACATTTTCCCTCACACGACGGCTTTCTCTTTCTATGTATGCATTTAGCTCATTTTCTGTGATCGACCACCCGTTCCTGGCATCAAGGTTAAACAAAACAGGTGCAGGCAATCGTACTAGTTTTTCAATTTTCTTAGTTATACTCCAACTTTTCTTATACAAAGTTATCCTATAATGCAGGTTGTTCAAACTGGATGCATCTGAAATAAATTCATGTCTAATCATGGAAACAACATCAAGCTTCTCTATAGAAAGCGGAATATCTAAATGGTGAGGTTCTACACCATGCATAGCTAATAAGCGAGAGGCGATAAGACCTCCACAAATTCCTCCTTTCTCACGGTTAGTAGCAAGTCTACAAGCTATTAAAGCACCCAAATTATAAGTCCTATCCTGTTGCAAAGCAGCGAGCTAAGAAAGCCAAGTCTGGGACAGATAATTTACCTCCAGTCCTTCTTGCAAGGACGCACTTTGTAATGAAATAGGCAAAGTAGCGGATGGCTGGATGTTGAATGCTACTAATCTTACCATCATTGGAGAGGCTCCTCCCATTACAAATCCTTGTATAAAGATCTGAGAGCTCCTGCGGTGTTCCCCTGATCTTCTCGCAGGATCCCCATTGCGGTACTCCAATTGCTGCACAAAAACCACTAAATGACAAGTTGACAGACTTTATTGTAAATTTTATACTGGACCATGGGGTCCGATCGCGACCAATTGAACTTGAAGTCCTGCACAAAAGACATAGTTAATTTTGCATATTGTCTTGGCTCTCCTTCAACAAAACCACTCAGCCCTGCACGAGAGATTAGAGTTTGCACATCTTGTAAAATCCCCGCACTTCTCATAAAGTCCACGCATGGGTAGTAAGAGGGGTATACTCCCTCCTCACGATTGACTCTCGTAACTTGCTGGACTTCCAATTCTTCTTGGTTCAATTGGGGCACACCTCCTTCCATTTTCTGAAATTTTCAACAATCATTATAAAATTTGATTTCAAGGTGTGTAATTGAAGGGAACTACTATAGGAACTTGCTAGAGTACTACACATGCATCAAAACTAATTTCTACCACTTAGAACAAGCATGCAAGCTCACTAAACATGTTATCTACAGCAGCAAAATATTCAAGATATACTCAACCAAATGAAATTCTAATTGGACAATCAAAGGAGTCACATACCAAGGAGTAAATGTGCCAAATTTCGGACAGAAATCTGGGCTGAGCAAGGAGATCGAAAAATCGCGAGTTCTTGAGCGAAACACGAGTGAGAGAAACTTGGTACGAGTTTTTTCGGGAGAGAGAAGGTGCTGGGAGGAAGAGATGATGAAGTGGGGCAAGGGGTGGCCCACACCACATGGTGGCGCGGCCCCCTTGCTGGCCGTGCCGCCCTATGGTGTGGCACCCCCTGGTGCCCCACAGGTCATCCTCTCGGTGCTCCCGAGTGCCTCGTCGAAAAATAGGACCAACGGTATAATTTTTGTAATTTTTAGAGAACTTCGAAAAATGCACATTTCTGGGTATTAAATTAATGATTACTGCGCAGTAAAATGATTTCTAAAATCTTAAATGACTAAAGCATATTGCAAAACAACAGTGCTACAGCAAGTAAAATAGGTGAAGGGAGAGAGAAAGAAAGAAGTGTTGTTTAGCTCTTTTATGCAATAAAATATACTTGTTAACAAGGTTGATCAAGTCTTGCTACCAAATAATTTTATATGACATAAGAAGAAATAAACCTCAAATCAATCATGTTACCTTATATTGAATTGATATGGATCCAATCACAAGAGTTTGATATTCTTCTTTAGGCTCATATATAGGACAATCAATGGATCCCACTTTGATAGTTTTCACATTAAAAATTGTATTGACTCCACATACTTTATCAATCCTCTTGGGAAAATAGACAGTGTGTTCCTTATCATCAACATTGAAAGTAACCATGCCTTTATTGCAATCAATAACAGCCCCTGCAGTATTAAGAAAGGGTCTTCCAAGAATAATGGACATATTATCATCTTCAGACATTTCCAACACAACAAAATCAGTTAATATCAAGCAATGCTGAGTAACTTGAACAGGAACATTTTCACATAAACCAACAGGAATAGCAGTAGATTTATCAGCCATTTGCAAGGATATATCAGTTGGTATCAATTTATCTAAATCAAGTCTCTTATAAAGAGAAAAAGGCATCACACTCACACCTGCTCCTAAATCACATAGAGCAGTTCTAACATAATTATTCTTGATGGAACAAGGAATAGTTGGTATACCTGGGTCGCCCAACTTCTTTGGAATCTTACCATTGAAGGAGTAATTAGCAAGCATAGTTGAAATTTCCTCATTGGGGACTTTCCTTTTGTTAGTAACAATATCTTTCATATACTTTGAATAAGGAGGCAATTTAATAGCATCAGTCAAAGGGATTTGCAAAAATAAAGGTTTCATCCAATCACAAAATTTATTATAATGTTCCTCTTCCTTTGATTTTAGTTTCTTAGCAGGAAAAGGCATTTGCTTTTGAACCCAAGGTTCTCTTTCATTACCATGTTTCTTTGTAATAAAATCTTCTTTAGTATACTTTTTATTTTTATCATGCTTTTCAGGTTCTTTTTCAACCTCTTCTTTATCAGGAGTATTATTCTTATCATTATCTTCCTCATGTTCATTACCACTTTCAGTTTCAGCATCAGAAATAGAAATACTATTAGGATCATTAACAGGTTCAGAGGATTCTACAACATTCTTATGTTTCTTTTTCTTTTTCTTAGATGGAGCACTAGTTTTAATTAGTTGAGAATCTTGTTCAACTCTTTTGGGATGCCCTTCAGGATATAGAGGATCCTGGGTAGAAGCACCACCTCTAGTTGTTACTTCATAAGCATGTTTTTCTTTAGAATTATTTCCCAACAAGTCATTTTGCACTTTAGTAAGTTGATCAATTTGAGTTTGAACCATTTAAAAATGTTTAACAAGTATCTTAACATCATTGGAGGTTCTCTCCACAATACCATGCAATTCACTAATAGCTCGGGAATTTTCCATTAAATGATTCTCTACTCTCATATTAAAGTTTTCTTGCTTAACAATATAATTATCAAATTCATCTAAGCATTGAGCAGGAGATTTTGAATACGGAATATCTTCCCTAGTAAAGTGTTGAAGCGAGTGTACCTCAATCATGGATGAAGGGGAATTGTCTCACATATATCTTCTATAGGAGGTAAATTCTTCACATCTTCGAGGTTTAATACCTTTCTCCTTAAGAGACTTCTTGGCTTCCCTCATATCTTCATCATTCAATTTAATCATACCCTCTTCTTCACTATCGGTGTCGGGGTTGGTTCGGTGTAGACCAATCATCATGATTCCGGCCTATTTTAGCCAATAATTCTTCGAGCGTCGTACTGGAGTTCTTTTCTGAAAACACAACCAGACACAACTATCCAGGTATGCCCTAGACTCAATAGTTAGTCCACTATAAAATATATCAAGTAAATCATGCTTTTCCAAATCATGGTCGGCTGAGCTCTAATAAGAGAGCAAAATCTAGCCCAAGCCTCAGGCAATTTCTCTCCATCTTCCTGGTCAAAATTATAAATTCTCCGCAAAGCGAGCATGTTGAGCACTAGCGGGAAAGTATTTGCGGAAGAAAACATCAAGCAATTCTTTTGGACTTTTAATAGAACCAGGAGGCAAATTATTATACCAAGTTTTAGCATTATCCTTTAATGAGAAAGGAAAAATTTTAGCGACAAAATAAGTACGCATCTTAATATCATCAGAAAACAAGCCACTAAGAGTAGATAACTCAGTCATGTGTTCGACAGCACTTTCTTTTTCAGTACCACAAAAGGGTGTTTTCTCAACAATAGCTATATGAGATAAATCAAGAGAAAAATCATAATCTTTATCCCTAATGTTTATAGGAGATGTGGCAAATTTAGGATCAGGAGATGGTTTATATCTAACAGCATGTTCACGCAAGCAACTTTTTAATTTTTCTTGCATCGGTAGTAGCATTGCATTTTTCAATAAAATCATCATCAAGCTCTACATAATCCTCATCAAGATCATCACTAGAATAATCAACGGACTCGGGTGAATTAACAGGTGTAGCAGCATTAGGAGTTTCGAGTATTTTCAATTTGTCTAGACTTAGCAATTGTAGCATCTAGAAAAGATCCCAATGAACCACTATCATCAAGCACAGCAGAAACATTATCAATATTATGAGAATTTTCAGATTCAGCAGAAGTACCAGCACGCGAAGCATGTGGCGGTGAAACAAGTTTATCAATCACAGATGGTGAATCAAGAGCAGCAGAGGTACTAAGAGTTGTACCTTTTCTTGTAGTGGATGGTAATATGGCGATCTTAGTATCGCGAGGTTTACCCATAATGGAGAATTTGCAGCGAACAATATCAATCCAAGTGAACTTCCAAATAAAGCTATGCTCCCAGGCAACGGCGCCGAGAAAATAGTCTTGATGACCCACAAGTATAGGGGATCGCAACGGTCTTCGAGGGAAGTATTACCCAATTTATTGATTCGACACAAGGGGAGACAAAGAATACTTGTAAGCCTTAACGAATGGAGTTGTCAATTCAGCTGCACTGGAAACGAGACTTGCTCGCAAGAGTTTATCGATAGTAACGAGTTTTATGGCGAGTGGAAATAGCGAAATAACAGCAGCAGTGAAATAAAGACAGCGGTAGTGATTATAGTAAACAGCAGGATTAAAATACTGTAGGCACAGGGACGGATTTAACGGGCGTTGCATGGATGAGAGAAACTCATGTAACAATCAAAGCATGGGCATTTGCAGATAATAATAAAACGGTATCCAAGTACTAATCAATCAATAGGCATGTGTTCCATATTTAGTCGTACGTGCTCGCAATGAGAAACTTGCACAACATCTTCTCGTCCTACCAGCCGGTGGCAGCCGGGCCTCTAGGGAAACTCATCGGATATTAAGGTACTCCTTTTAATAGAGTACCGGAGCAAAGCATTAACACTCCGTGAACACATGTGATCCTCACATCACTACCATCCCCTCCGGTTGTCCCAATTCTTGTCACTTCGGGGCCATTGGTTCCGGACAGCAACATGTGTATACAACTTGCAGGTAAGATCATAAACAACGAATATCTTCATGAATCAATAACATGTTCAGATCTGAGATCATGGCACTCGGGCCCTAGTGACAAGCATTAAGCATAACAAGTTGCAACAATATCATAAAAGTGACATCTACGGATACTAGGCACTATGCCCTAACAATCTTATGACTATTACATGACCAATCTCATCCAATCCCTACCATCCCCTTCAGCCTACGGCGGGGGAATTACTCACACATGGATGGGGGAAACATTGCTGGTTGATGGAGAGGCGTTGGCGGTGATGGCGGTGAAGATCTCCTCCAATTCCCCGTCCGGCGGAGTGCCGGAACGGAGACTTCGGCTCCCGCGACGGAGTTTCGCAATGTGGCGGCTCTCGGAGGGTTTACGGCGATGTCGACTTCTCCCCGTGCGTTTTTAGGTCGAACCCGATAAGTAGTCCAAAGGGGGCGTCGGAGGCCAGCCGAGGGGGCCGGACCACATGGCCGCGCGGGCCCCCCGGGCCGCGCCGCCATGTGGTGTGGGGCCCTCGGGCCTCCACCTCCTTCGCCCTTCGGCTCCGTCAATATTTTGGTAAAATAGGGCCATCTGAAGAAATTCCGAGGATTTTCCCGAAAGTTGGATTTCTGCACAAAAACGAGACACCAGAGCAGTTCTGCTGAAAACAACGTTAGTCCGCGTTAGTTGTATCCAAAATACACAAATTAGAGGCAAAACAATAGCAAAAGTGTTCGGGAAAGTAGATACGTTTTGGACGTATCAGGTAGTATATTTGAGATCCAAACATTATGTCAAAGTTCTTAAAGCTATACTCTCTTAATTCTTAAATACCGGATTGCTTGAAGTTTTCCATTTCTGGAGGAGTATAAGAGAGATGTGTTGCATCTTCTCTATCTTAGGACGTAAGCCCATACAAATACTTATTTCACAATATGAGATTCCACCAACATAATATAACTTATGAATTGTTTAAGTACATTACACCTTTATGAGAGAGTAGACAAGTGAAACCATGAACCCCATACCAATTTTAATCATAAGAAACACCAAACCAACACTTTAATCAACCTCTACAATTTCAGCACTTATTAATTTCGAAAATCTAAAATTAATTTTTGTAGGGATTCGTAGCATAGAAAACAACAATTTTCATACCGCAAGAACGAATAACAAGCCAAGATCTAATCTAGTAGATGGTAGCAACGAGGTGAAGATCAACATATCCTCGAAGATCGCTAAGCATTAATGAGATAAATCTCGTGGTGTATGTAGTCGATCACTTGCCGCTTTCAAAAGCGTGTAGGAGATCTTGATGGTGCCACAATCGGGCAGCACCTCCGCACTCGGTCACACGTACGGTGTTGATGACGGCGTCCTTCTCCCCGTTCCAGCAGGAAGCGGATGTAGTAGATCCTCCTCAGAATCCCGCCACCACGACGATGTGATGATGGTGGTGGTGGAGATCTCCGGCAGGGATTCGCCGTAACCGTTGCGGGAGAAGGAGGGAGGAGGGAGTAGCTAGGGTTTGGGAGAGGGGGGCACTTGGGGCGCCGGCCTGGGAGCCCCTTGGTGGTGCGGCTGGCTTTGATGTGGCATGTCCCCTCCCCTCTCCTCCTCTATATATAGGTGTAAAACCTAGGGTTCTCCAAAACCACTTTGGAGTCCAACTCCCAAACTTACCAAAATTGGAAACCTAGATGGAAAGCGATTTCTCCCTTTCCTTCTCTTGTTGGTCGGCCACCATGGTGGAGTCCACCATGGACTCCACCTTCCCACTTGGTGGGTTGGCTAGGGCTGGTGGAGTCCCTCCGCGACTCTACCTGCCATAGTGATTTATTCCCGATGATTCTAGAACCTTGTACTACCTTCCATAAATTCACCGGACCATTCCCAAACTTGCAATGGGACTTCCTATATATGAATCTTATTCTCCAGACCATTCTGGAGCTCCTCGTGATGTACTGGATCCCATCCGAAACTCTGAACAATATTCGAACTCCATTACATATTCAATATCTACTTAAAACGACATCGAACCTTAAGTGTGTCACCCTACGGTTCGTGAACTATGCAGATATGATCGAGACTCTTCTCCGATCAATAACTAATAGTGGTACCTGGAGATCCATAATAGCTCCCACGTATTCAACGATGACTTTTTAATCAAAAGAACCATTTACATACGATACTGATTCCCTTTGTCTCGCGATATTTTACTTATCCGAAGTTTGATCGTCGGTATATCTATACCTAGTTCAACCACGTTACTGAGAAGTACTCTTTACTCGTACCGTGATATGACATCCCTTGTGAGCCATTCACATGCTTGCAAGCTAGTTGGATGACATTTCACCGAGAGGGCCCAGAGTATATTTATCCGTCATTTGAATGGACAAATCCCACTAAGATATAACAATAAATATTTTTATTATTGCCTCTTGGGCATATCTTCAATAGCCTCCTACTTTGCACTAGAGTCAATAATCTAGTTTACATTTGTAAAGATCTAACACATTGGCCTTCTGGTGCTTATCATGTTTGCTTATGGGTGAGGTTTCAGTCAACGAATATGACATGCTCAGAAACGTATGTATTTTTCAATTCATTTGCATCTCCACGTATCACTCAGTTTTTCAAATGAGTCGGCATTAATCGTATATGTTTGGTCTTCTGGTGGAACCTTAATTCCACACGGTCTGAAATATGTTATCAATATTGTACAATATAGATTCATAGTTCTGACACTACCGGAACTACACCAAGTTCTCAAAGAACTCCTCGACTCAAACACCCTCGGTCATTGTCAAAATAATGATATACTCTGCCTTCGTTTGTAGAATCCGTCACAATATTTAGAACTCATCTAAATCTAGAATAGACTTCGTCTAGCCCATTGTGCTACCTTTTAATGAACACTTAGCCTAATTGAGATCGAAATTTATTTTTATATGTGACAAAACTAATATCGGTGCAACACCTTACAGCGATGTGTTTGTCATTACCCCATATAAAACTATATATTTATATCCTTGGCTCTGACAAAGCACTCAGGGATATTTTTACAATTGTCCAATGATCATCAGATGAATCATTCTGATATATGCTCGTAACACCTTAGAGCATAAAACACCTGATTGTGTACATATTATTCGTGATCTAAAATGTGTTTTTACTCACTAGGTGTCAAATACACTCAAGTCTTGTTAAACCTCCACATGGAAAAGAACACCTTCTAGACGTTTTCATATTGAACTACTTCAATATTTATTCTATGTACTTTGACTTAAACTTATTATGTGTTTCAATCTATCTTCATAGATCTTGACGCTAAATATGTTCTTAGTCCATATCCTTTCAATGAAATTAATTTTCAATGGAACCTTTTTAATCAGATCAAGTACATGATTACATTATTTATAATCAACGATATGTTATCACATAAAGTATTATAAAGATGTCTCAGCGCTCCCACTTAATTTCTTGCAAATGCAAGCATCTTCATCGTTTCCGATGAATGAATCAAAACTCTTTGATTATTTTATCCGGTGAAGATTCCAACTCCGTGATACTCACTTCATCCAGTGAAGTTTGTATACCTTTCTAGAATTCTACGGACTAGCAAAACTCTCAGTTGTATCTTGTATAGACCTTAAATACACACTTCTGTTAAGGAATGTATTTCTGCCATCCTACTAACATATCTCATAAAAGAAATATGTAGCGATTGCTAGAACAATCCGTATAGACTATAAGCATCGCTGCGAAAGATCTAATCTTATCGCAGTCAACTCTTTGAACTTTGTCGAAAACAATCTTTCGACAAGTCGAGCTTGTTCAAGGATATTTCATCCATGTCCGTTAATTTTATAGATCCACTTACTTTCAAAAAGTATTTATTCCTTTAGAAGGTTTACCAAGCTCCAAGCTTGATTATAGATACTATCTCGGATTTCATGGCTCTTAGCCATTTTAACGGAGTCAGGACCCATCATAACTTCTTTGTATGTATTTGGTGTATCATTGTTAAAAACCAATCCCTTGTCCATAAATCATTTATTTGATCACAAAGTAAACCATACCTACAAGGTTCAATAGGTACTTCAATCTCCATGACTATAACACTTTGTAGACATGGGAACCATGATCGTCGTGGCCGCTTTCAAAACCATTTCCGATGCTGCACTACTCTGATCATCATGCTAAGGTTCATCAACCTTATAAAGTTCCATTGTCCTCCCACTCAAATACTTCGTTAGAAACAATTTCTTAGAAATAAGCAAGAAATATCGACAAACATTTTTGTCTTTGACTTCATAGTGGAAAGTATTCCCAATTTGTTCTCTAGGATAACCAACAAAGACATTCATACGATTTTGGTTGTAAACTCATTTACTTATGCTATGCATACCAAAATTTAAGAAAGGACTATTAGGGTTTATACCCAGGCTATAACTCTTATGATGTAATTTCAACGGATTATGATGACGCTCTATTTAGTGTAAAAGCGGTAGTCTCTAAAGCATAATCCACAAAAATATGATGGCATCATTTTATTTTTATTTCATCATTAATACAACAAGGTTTGGATACGTCTCTCGAATACTCCATCATAACTATGGTATTCCGAGAAACGTGAGTCATGGAACAATTTCGTAACTCTCTTAGATATTCACTAAAACTTGTAATTCAAATATTTCCACCATGATCCAATGATAGATATTTAACTTTTATATTACGATGATTTCCACTTCGTGCTAAAACTTTTTTTTTAAATCTATTCAAATGTTTCAGACTTCTTCCTTGTTGAACAAATATATCCATATATATACACTCAATTCATCATTGGAAATTTTTATGAAGTAGAAGAATCTTCCGCACACAACTATGCCCAATGAACCGCATACATCATCATGTATGTTTCCACTAAGTTAGTTGCCCATTCAACTCTTGGCCTATGAACGGTATTTCAGTCATTTTCTTTAGAAAAGATTTGCAAGTGCCAAACGATTCAAAAATCAAATGACTCCAAAAATCCATTTGCATGGAGTTTCTTCATGCGTTCCTTTCCAACATGACCTAAATTGCGGTTTCACAAATAATTGGAATTCAAATCATTTGCCTTATGGCATTTTAGCGTCAGTGTTATGCATGTGTGTTTCACCATTAAGATTTATAATAACTTAACCACCGTACATGGAGTATGGTCAGAATTTGAACAACTCATTATTTTCATTTGACCAGAGCAAAATAAAAATTATTAAATTCTTTATGATAGATCTGAAAAGCTAGGTAGAATGCCAACGACGAACACAATAACACTTTATTTTGACATCTCATACCAACCAATATGGTACAAATACCCAAGGACTCTATTATGTGACCAATCAAAGAATATATTCATAACATGTATATCATCTATATACACCTAAGCTAGACTTTCTAGTCTTTTCTTTCTTTCAGCCAAAATCTTTTTTTTTGTAGTTTCTCTTTCGAGTTTGCTCATATTTCAGAAAAAACTTCAACATCCTAGGCTTGTTGGTCAAATACCAATAACCTTGAGGTTCACACTTTGAAGTTGATCATCACATGCCAAGTATTTCGGATTTCACTATTAATAACTTTTTAATGTGATGAACAATTTCACCCATAATTTTATCCATCAAATCATGACAACTTCATGATGAAGCTACTATGGCTTACATGGATATGCAAATAACGTTAGTGCCCAACAAGTTGGAGGATCGGGATGCCTAGCGTCTTTAATCTTCGTACATTCCCATAAAACTTATGAGTTTATGTAGTCTCACTAAATTATATTCTATTATCTTGTAATAAGGTCTTAGATATCACATATATCTCACACCTTGCTTATTTCTGAAAACAAACTTTTCAGCTCCTTACTTTTCAAACGGATTTGAACATCAACTTTCACAGAGACAAGATAATTTTAGATACTAATTGAAATCATTGATATTCGACAACAATTTGAGGATTACCAAAAGTTTGCAACATGACTTAATCATTTCTTGATTCTTTAATAATACGGTACTAGTTTGTAAAGTTACTTGTCAGGTTTAACAATGTTTCTATCTCAATTACAAGCATGGCGCAAGGTAGAAAATAGATGCCAATTCTACAATATTTAATTTAAGGGATTTCTATTTTCGTGCCCCTGCTTCGTTAGTTGTACTCAGTTTTCCCCAGCTCGTTAGTTTTTCCTCAGTTTTCCCCTCCCTCTAGTTTGAAACCCATCGAAGACGCGGGTTGCCGTCAGGTCGGAGGCCTTACCGTTACCGTGAGGTCGGTTCCTCGCCGACCGTCTCGTGCCGACGGGTGGATCCATCTACCGTTGACGCGTGGGCCGTTTTATTTCCTGATTGTATACGCGATGCTGCCAATGACAAATGGGGCCGCTCTATGGGGCTGCCGCAGCCAATGACCAGTGGGTCGTCTATTTATTTATAGAAAATTATATATTGCCGCTCTGTGGGGCCTCCGCAGCCAATGACCGCTGTGGTCGTCTATTTTATTTAGAGAATATAATATAGAGCCGCTCTGTAGGGGCCGCCTCAGCCCATGGCAGGTGACTATTTTCGCAGCTTAATCTAAAGTGACTCTTATGCTAAATATTGTGCATCCTGACGTTGACCTAGCAGTGGCGGCGAGCATAGCCGTTCTGACCATGCCGATATCGGCATCGGCATCGGCATCGTTTGGAGGATGTGGTGCTCGAATAATAGTGAAAATGCTATATTATTTTTTACATGCATAATATATTGAAAATAGCTAGATCTCTAAATCGATGCATATGAAGCTACATATATATTCTTGGTCATAATCCCCTTAATTATCTAAAGAGGATGGATGCATGGCTTCACGTCGTCGTCGCTTTCATCGTCAGTATCTTCGTCGTCTGAGTAGTAGTACCTCCTGCACATTGTTCCGTCGAACACCTTCACTGTGAGCACATCATCGCCTTCATATTTGAAGTGTACGAAGCAGCCGAAATCCACACCGTGCGCGATGGCGAATTTCTCCCAGCCCTTGTCGAGGTACATCCGGCCTTGTCCGTCAAATAGGACCTCCACGGTCCAGAGACGAGGACCGCAGTCAGCTTCTCGCATATACACCTTAGCTGGCTCCTTGCCGTCAAGATAGTCCGCAATTTTTTTTGGGAGTTCCTGCAAAGAGATCGAGCGCCGATCGTTTGATTTTTTTTTTTTGACTTGCGATCGTTTGAAATTAGGGAACCCTTGAAATTAAAGGTTTTTTAGAACATGCCCATAATTAATCACATGCAGCATATATGTGGGAACGCGTACGTTCCTTCTTGACCAAAGGGTCTTCATAGACGACGATGAAGAACTCCTCTATGATCAATGGCAGTGTTGACGGTGGTGGTGGCAATGATGATGATCCACTTCCCCTTCCCCTTCCCCTTCCCCTTTCCCTTCCGGTCCGCGTCCGAGACGTGGAAGCCATGGCAATGGATCAAGTGTATGTGAACGAAGAAGAGAGAGGCAGAACCTATTGACACAAGGGATGGCCGTGTGGGTGTTTATAAGGGAGAGATGACCGTTGTAGGGGTTTACACAATAAAATAAGGAGGAGATGACCGTTGTGGGGGTTTATACACAATAAATTAAGGAGGAGACGACCGTTGTGGGGGTATATATCTCAACAAAAAAGTAATGCGGACTATGTTGACGGAAATGGAACTTCGTGATATAGTTTATCATTTTACCGTGAAAAGTAATGCCTAAAAGAAAAGTAATGGCTAGAAGAAATGGGTGATGGTTTATCGTTTTTTGCGTGAAAAGTAATGGGTACAAGAAATGGGTGATGGTGTATCATTTTTTGCATGAAAAGTAATGGCTACAACAAAATCGGTGATGGTTTATCGTTTTTTGCGTGGAAAGTAATGGGTACAAGAAATGGGTGATGGTGTATCATTTTTTGCGTGAAAAGTAATGGCTACAACAAAATCGGTGATGGTTTATCATTTTTTGCGTGGAAAGTAATGGCTACAAGAAATGGGTGATGGTGTATCATTTTTTTGCGTGAAAAGTAATGGCTACAACAAAATCGGTGATGGTTTATCATTTTTTGCGTGGAAAGTAATGGCTACAAGAAATGGGTGATGGTGTATCATTTTTTTTGCGTGAAAAGTAATGGCTACAACAAATCGGTGATGGTTTATCATTTTTTTTGCGTGAAAAGTATTGGCTACAACAAATCGGTGATGGTTTATCATTTTTTTTGCGTGGAAAATAATGGCTACAACAAATCGGTGATGGTTTATCGTTTTTTGCGTGAAAAGTAATGCCTAAAAAGAGTTTATAATTTAGCTCGTGAAAAATAATGCAGAAAACCAAACTTTAGCGTATCGGGTAACCGCCCTTTCGCATACATAGAGGGTGGAAGCTAACCGACGACGGAGAGAGAGAGGGTGGTGGCCCCGACCGGAGAGAGAGATAGGGATTATCCTGCCCGTTAGATCATACGATCAACGGTCGTCGGGCACGATCCGCGTGACATGGGCTAGACCAATCGGGGCAATGTTGGGCGTCTGTGAGAGTGTGTGAAGGGAGAGGGCAAAACTGAGTAGTATCAAGAAACCAAGGGCAAGTGAGTAGTAAACAGACTAAGGGATTCAAATATGAGATTTAAAAATTGGAAAATGCGTGTTTTGTACAATGAAACCCATCTTTGCCTACCTCAAACTATTTGCAATACAAATCTACACGAGTGTGAAAATTATGGCCTCATTCAGACAAAGTATGTTTTGGGGAAAGCTGTTTTGGGTAGGGCTTATTATGGAAAACCATGCACCTTCATAGCTACTAGGTGATTTGAGAAGTGGCAATTTGTGGTGAAACTTGATTTATCTATGATTTGAGAAGTGGCAATTTGTGGTAAAGACTCCATGAGTAAGTGCCACTCTTTTTCGGATTTTTTTGCACATTAAATAACTCATTTAACTAGTTAATCCCATTTATTGACTCTCTGTTGACCAGCCACTTGAGGGTAAAACTGAGTATATTGCACTAGCCAGTATTAGCACTCAAGGAGAAAACTGAGCACACAAAAAATGCCAGTATATCACTCGAGGGTATACCTGAGTATATATAAATTTCCAGGGTTAGACTCGAGGACGCGTGTTGCGGTGCAGAAGTGGAAGACGTGCCATTGTTGACGCGTGTCGCGGTGCAGACGTGCAAATAGTGGATGCGTAGGACGCGGGTCGCATTTAGGACGCGTAAGCCCCTCCCTCCCTCCCTCCCTCTGCACACAGTCGTCTCATTCTCGCTCACGCACGAAACCACCCCTCTCACGTCCCATCAACTTCTCCAAATCAAAAAAACCCCAACCGCCGTACGCACGCTACCCTACCGGCGATGGAGAAGAAGAATGCGCCGGCGGCCGTCGCTTCCGAGCCCGTCGCCTCCGAGCCCGTCGCTGCCGAGCCCGTCGCCGCCGAGCCAGTCGCCGCCGAGCCCGTCGCCGCCGAGGGCGGCGCATCCAAGCGCGGCTCCTCCGTGAACTGGGCCTCTCTCTCAGCTGATGGACCACTTCACAAGATCGGCGAATGCTTGCTGGCGAACGAGGAGGTACGCCGACACCTACTCTGCCATGAGGCAAGTCTGTAGAAATTGGCGCTCAGGTTTGCCTGAGCCCGACATGCACCTGGACGAATGGATCCTGCTAGACCACGCCCTTCCACGCGTCGCTGAGTTCACCTTCCTCCAATTCGGCACATCACGCTACGTCACCATAGATCTATCGGAAGTTCATACAAGGTTCAACTTCCTCCATATCTACCTCTTTATTTTCAATCTTAAACATCTTAGTGCTGAATGTTATCGTGCTTGCCCGAGATACTACTTCGTCGGATTTTGCCGTGGCGTCATCGTGCTTGCCCGGAAGAACCCGCCGCACAAGATACGGCTTCGAACCCACTCACAAAGAAATCGAACACTATATTTGAGGCGCGGATGCCATCTCGTTTTCCCGAAATCGATCGGCTGTTATCAAATCCCCGACTATGGTCTTCGTTGCCGCACATTACCCGTCGGAAATTGGTTGGGTCGATGAGAGCACTCCAACTAAGGATATAGATGAACATTGGGGAGAAGAAAGATTTTCGATCAAGAACCATTGTCTGCGTTGCATTACCCCGTTCAATGGTGAACTGTATGCACTAGCTGTGGACAATTTTGAGAACGGAAGAATAGTGTGCACCAATGTACAGTTGCAGCAGCGCGCGAGCACTTTCAAGATGGAGACACTAATTTCATTTCTAGAACTTGGACATCAGAAGTTCTACCTTGTGAAGTCGGATGGTGATCTGCTGCTTGTGTTGTTGGTCAGCGTGGCTTTGGCGGGCAGACCATTGGTGTACCGTGTGGACACTCAGAGCCGCTCTCTCCATCCGGTCGATAACATTGGCAGTAATGCCTTCTTCGTGAATTATATCCGGTGTATCTCCGTCGACACCAGAGTGTACCCGACACTTCGACCTAGCTGCATCTACTACACGGATTTGGGTTATATCAGAGAGTACTCTCATGATACAAAGGCCTGGGATGAGTGGGCAGTACGTGTGGATAGAATAGGAAGCTACGGTATGAGAAATGAACACATGCCATACCGTTTGGAGGATGTATTGACCGCACACTGCAGACGGAAGGAGTTCAATGAATATTTCCTTGGGGTAATGCACGAATGGAGGGACGAAGAAATATATGAGGAGGAATGAAGAACAAATTCATCCATCCTAATCTTCTTGTTGTCCATACATTGCGTGCGTCTTGTATATTACAACGTTATTGGCTGCTTTTGGCTGCTGTATGCAGTTTCCCTATGTATTATACTTAGTTTTCTGATTATGCTGTTGTGAATTTATCATATACTAGCTTCTAGATTTGCTGCCATATTGGGCAAAAAACGAGGGCCAAAAGGCATAAATAAACCCAGAGATTTGCTACTAGATTTGCTGCCATATTGAAGAAAGACAGAAATAGAAGCTTCTCTAGATTTGATACTAATTTGGTGAGAAAGACAGAGAGAGAAAGAGGGGAAAAGGTGCTCTTAAAAATGCCAATTTGGGCCGAGAGAGACAAAACCCAGCTCCTGCTCACGTGCAACCAAACGCTTCTCGTCCTGTCCCACGCGGTCCCTTTCTACCAGCTGTGGTGACCCTGCATACCACTGCATGTTGTAGTATGCTAGTTGTTGATATAACATTCGCGAAGTACCAATCCGCAAATATTACATCCCTCAGAGTAGTACAACAGAACATAGCAGGTCCATAACTCATTCATACATTATTACAAACCAAATATACATATCATCCTGGAGCTCCTCTTGGGTCCTGAGAGGGTTACTCCTGGGTTCGAGGCGAACCCAACTTAGCTTACAATATAGAAGTCTTACTAGGTTATACATTTATTCCCGCGAGCAGCTAAATACTAGAAGTTCGGACTGCTCGGTACTACTACTACTATGTCTGGGTCTAAGATTGTTCTCCTCCGGATCCCTCTCCGTTCCCGTAGACTATCAGATAGTCTACTCCTTCAACACCTCCTGAGAGGTCTGGTTCTTCGTAGCCGATGGTGTCGGCTCCTTCAGGGTTGTCGTTGTCCTCCTCCAGATGATTCAGACAGTCTAAGCAGGGGATTTAAGAGTGGTATGAGTACGAAAGTACTCAACAAGTTCATATTAGGAAAGAGGTGTTTAATGCACTAACTACGGTACCAGACCAGAAAGTCTGATACCATGCAAGTTTTGATAACCATTTCTTCAAAAGGTTGTTTTTATTCAGAAGAACTATGTCCGTCAGCCTTCACCGGTTTACTAGAACTTCATGGAGTTCCTTTCCGGCAGCGTTCGCAGTTCCAAATCCCGGAACAAGGAGTGACTGGTCACGATTCGTTACACTCTGCAGAGGTGTGTTTCTTTACCCATAAGAGATCTTAACCTTGGTGCCAACCGGGCAGCTTTCCCGTCCACACTTCCTTTGGTGTGAGGCCCGGTATAAGGTCCTAGCCGTTCATATTCCTCCGCTACCTCGCACACCCACCCTTTGTTGCATACCCCGACCCTGGGTCCTCGTCGGTCCTCTTACACCACTTAAGGATGGACCCCGACCACGACAACAGTTTGGGACTCGTTAACCAAACTCCTTCGCCGGTAGCTGCAACCCATCATAGACCACTTACCGTGGGGAATTAGAATGGGATCCCCACCCCACCGCTTGCCCAACCTGGGTCAAGTGTCTACGGTAAGCGCATCCGTTGATGTACGAGAGGTGGAAATACAATTGGCTACTCCGTCCCACTCCGGATCTTATGGTTAACACGGGTATTACGGCACAAGAATCACCGGACGACATTTGTTGTTTAATCCTAGATGGATATAAACCCTTGCAATGGAACCTCCACCATATCAACACAATCCATGGTTCCATTGTCCACCACATAGTCATATTCATAGTTATGAAAATAGTGGTTTTGCTTTTTATGCAATAGTGATAAACATAGTACTTTGCAAGTAATTTGGTAAAAATACTCAAATGACATGAGCAAGCGATGAACTTGCCTGAATACTGCAAAGTGTTGCAGTTGGATAGTGTGGACTGACCCTTGTCCTCTGTTTCTGAAAAATGGCATCATTGTCCGATAAGGGCAATGGTTAAAGAAGCAATTATGCATGATTCCAGTTTTAGGGTTTGCCCCCCCTTTTTCCGGTGTTTATTATTTTATGTAGAAGGTTAATACTAAGAACCATTTAGGGTTACTCTGTTTAAGGTAAAATACAACCTTGAAATGTTGTCAAGGTGTTTTTATAGTCCAAAAGCATTATTGGACTTATTTTTATTATTGAAAATATAGATGTGTGATTTAAATGATTATTTAAATCATCATATTAAGACTTATTCTTGATTATCTTCAAAAATTCTCTTTCATATTTTATTTAGATAGGGAATTTTATGCTGATCACTTTTCATATTTTTAATTATTTTTTTTAGAGTTGTTAAATAATTGTAGTGCTTTCCTGCGTCGCCGCCCCCTTCGCCGGATTCTCCCGGCCAACTCCGGCCATCCCCGGCGATGAGATGCGGCGGATCTGGTCCGCCTCACGACGGCGCACCAGATCCTCCGGCTCGATCTGCTCTTCGCCACCTTCCCGTTCGCCCCCGTCACGATCGCCCGCTCGGTTGCGCGGTGATGCGTTGCCCACCGGCGACTCTGGCGCCGTGACGCCGCCGTGGACGTTGACGTGATGATGGAGCGCACGCGCTCGGCGACGCCAGGCCAGGCGCGGCTTGGCGCTGCCGTGGGTGGCCCGTGCCGCCGTGCCGCCATGGCACGCCGGTGCTCTGCTCCAGGTACACGCCTCCGTTTTCCCCCTCCTCTTCTTCCTCTGTGCTCTACTCCAGGGTTTGGCCTGCCTCTCCGATGGAGATGCTGTGCCGTGCCCACTGCTTGTGCTGGCTGTGCATGCGTGTGTGCTGCTGTGCCATCTGTTACTGCCATGGATGCTGGCTGTTGCTGCTTGTCTAGCCTCCTCCTAAGCCCTACTGTTGCATGATACATTCATACTGTGGCCTTTTTGTATTTGCTTAGGAGCATTTTGTGATGTTTATGGACTACTGGCTAGCTTCTGTGCTTACTGCTGCCACAAGGACAGCCAATATGTGCATTATCTTGGTTCTGGCTTGATCATGAATCATGATCCTTATTTTATGCAAGTACCAGAGCCCCTGTGTGGTGCTTATCCTTGCCAATTGCTCAGGTGTAGCCATGTATGCTTCTGGATACAATCCTAACCTGTTTATGTGATTATTTGTGAGGTATCTGTTGGTTATCAATGGCTGTTTAATTCATAAAGCTTCTGTGTGATGCCAGTGATTGGTTCTAGAATGCTTTGCTAGCTGCCTGTGTTGTATCTGTGCCTTATGCTACTCAACCTGTGATGTGTGTGTGTCACACAGGTTTGTCCTGCTGTGTGCTGGTGCTGATTTAAGCCTCAGTTGTTGCTTGCAATGATCCATTGGATCATCAGCAAGGCTCTGATGCTTTGATTATTTGTGTTGTTCTCTTATCTATATTGCCTGGATTTACTGAAATGGATAAGTGATGTGAACTGCTTGCAGTTGTGATCATCCTATTAACTGTGGTGGGGCTAGATGGATGCCAACACTTGGTTGTGTACCCTAGCCCTCCTTTTGAACCCATCTGGGTGATGATAACTGTGCAAGGCTTAATGGTTTAGGATGGTTCAGTGGTTGAGGTGACCCTAGCAGTGATCATACACTGCCCTAGGGTAGCTCCCCTCTTGTTGGCTGGCTGTGGCTCTCTAGATGCTCTCTGGTAGATCCTTTTTGTTGGATTGCCAGAAGCTTTTGCTGTTGAAATCAAATAGACATTGATTTGTCTACTGTCTGATGGTTAGTGGACCTTTTAGTGCTAGGTGAGTTGGGCTATGCTAGTTGTGGATCAATCCTTGCTGGATTCTCTGGTTTGCCACAGTGTTGATACACTTGGCTTGACCATTTCTTCCCTAGGATGATTTTCTTCTGGCTTAATCCCCTTTTTGCCAGCATCAAATGGTTGAACACCAAATGATGATGCACACAGGGTAATCATATCATACCCTCTGGCTTGTGTATGTGTTATGCACATGCTTATTTATGAGCAAAACAAATGTTTGCCCATGATTTCTGGTGTATACCTCACTCCAGCTCCTAGATTTATTTGTTGGTGTAGAGGATTGCTTCAGTGTTAAGCTTGTGCTTGCCCTGCTCCTCCTTCCAACCTTGTGATGCTTGATTCAGTGTTGTGGTGAGTTAGGCACATTGAACAGCAGTGGCTGTTCCTGTGTTCTTGTGTTCTTGTGTTCTTGGTGACTTACCCAGTGAAGCCTGTCGATGGATATGGCTTAGGGTTTGGCTGTGAAAAGTTTATATGTGGTGCTCCCCTTGCATCCCTGGTCGACAGCTCCTGCTTGTCACTTTAGTGACTCACGGTGTATGTGTGCTCGCATGCACACCACCCCGTGAGCGAGGCGTGTGTGTGTGTAATCCCGTGCTATGCACCTGGACCTAAATCTTGGCTGTGGCAGGGATCAGCTCGGCCACTTTGATCCTATCTGATCATTTCCTAGTTTCATTTGATTTCTAACCTGCCAAGTGGCTATGCCACTTGGCATAACTTCTTGTCTTGCTTTGTTTTGTGCAGGGAATCAACAATTGATCAAAATGGACATGAAGATCACCAAGTGAAGGATCACATTGTAGTTTAGGATTTATTTTCATTACTTGTAATTTTCTTTATCTTTTACTATTCAAGCAATTCTTGTATTGTGTTGTAATATTCATTTATTTTCTTGTGGATATTGTAAAGACAATGTAATTTGTGTGATGATCAATAAAGCTCAAGGTTTCTCTAATGAGCTTTATTTATTATTTATTATTTGTATTTTAATTATTTACTTAGTGACTTTCCTTTCAATTAAATAATGAGATATTTGTTTGATGTTTGTATTTGAAATTCAAATTCAACTTTGAGTTGAATTCAATTATGCAACCTAACTTTGTGATGCAAACTCTCCCCTCTCTTCTCAAAACCCTAATCTAGTTAGGTGAGATACAAGTTTGTCGCACTCTCAAAACCCTAACCCTGTAAGGTGTCGAGAGAGAAACTTGTCCCCCTTTGATGCAGTTTTTGTTTAAAAGCGCGAAATTTCCCCAGAATTTACAATGCAATGCACATCCCTTTCTAAAATCTACCCCTCGATCGTCACTAAACCTGGGACATTACAGCCTTTCCCCCTTAAAGAAAACTTCGTCCCGAAGTTGTGGCTGTAATACCTGAACAGTTCGGGGTATGTTTCCCTTAAGTCTTCTTCCTTTTCCCAGGTGGCTTCCCTCTCGGGGTGATGCTTCCATTGTATCTTGCAGTACTTGATAGCTTTATTTCTCAGTTGTTTCCAGCTCTCCTCGAGAATCTTGGCTGGCTTCTCGATATAAGTCAGATCTGGTTGTAACTCGAGCTCAGCATGTGATACTGGCTCATCTGGGGTCTTTAAGCATTTTCTGAGTTGTGATACATGGAATACATTGTGAACTTGAGCTAGCCTTCCTGGTAGATCCAATTCAAAAGCTAAACCTTGGTTCTAACTCAGTATCTTGAAGGGTCCAATGTATCTAGGGCTCAACTTTCCCTTTACTCCGAATCTCTGAAGACCTTTCATCGGACTCACCTTAAGATATACCATATCTCCAACTTGTGGCTCCCAAGTCCTTCTCTTTTGGTCTGCATAGCTCTTCTGTCGACTTTGGGCTATCTTCAGTCTATCTCTTATGATGTCAATGATGTGTTGCTTTTCCTTGACATAATCTGGGTTGAACTCCTTGCTTGATCCAGCTTCGTACCAGCATATCGGTGATATGCACTTTCTTCCATACAGAGCTTCGAATGGTGCCATCTTGATACTACTTTGATAGCTATTGTTGTATGAGAATTCTGCTAATGGTAAGTGTTCTTCCCATGATCCTCCGAAATCTAGGGCACAAGCCCTAAGCATGTCCTCTAAGATCTGGTTGGTTCTCTCGGTTTGTCCACCTGTCTGGGGATGATAGGCGGTACTATAGTCCAGCTTGGATCCTAAAGCTTCATGTAGTTGCTTCCAGAATGCTGATGTGAACACGGATCCTCGATCTGACACGATCTTCTTGGGCACTCCATGTTTACTCACGATCTCTTTGATGTAAAGATCGATGAGTTTCTCTCCTTTGTCTTGCTGATTTACCGCTAAGAAGTGTGCACTTTTCGTCAACCGGTCCACGATTACCCATATCATGTCCTTCTTTTTATTGGTCATGGGTAGTCCGGTGATGAAATCCATTCCTATCTCCTCCCATTTCCATTCTGGAATAGGTAAAGGTTGTAACTTTCCTGCCGGACTCTGGTGTTCGGCCTTCACTCTTTGGAATGTATGGCATTCCGCCACATACGACGCGGCCACACAGACGACGCGGCGCAACACGTCAGCACAGAACGTCCAAATAAACGGATTCCTTCCGTCTGAGCTCCTTCTGCGGGTTCCAGACATAGGCTTGGGGAGAACTGAGGAAAAACTAAGGGGTTGGGGAAAACTGAGTACAACTAACGACCCGAGGGCACGAAAATAGAAAACCCTTTATCTTATTGGAGAGACACCACTAGTAAACTGTGGACCCCGGTCCATTCTTTTACATCTGAATACAATCTACTGCAATCATTGTTCTCTACTGTTCTGTGCAAACAAACATCATTTTCCACACCATACGTTTAATCCTTTGTTTTCAGCAAGCCGGTGAGATTGACAACCTCACTGTTACGTTGGGGCAAAGTATCTTGATTGTGTTGTGCAGGTTCCACGTTGGCGCCGGTTTCACTGGTGTTGTGCCGCACTACACTCCTCCACCAACAACCTTCACGTGTTCATTGACTCCTACTGGTTCGATAACCTTGGTTTCTTACTGAGGGAAAACTTGCTGCTGTACGCATCACACCTTCCTCTTGGGGTTCCCAACGGATGTGTGCTTCACGCGTATCAAGAATGTTTTCTGGCGCCGTTGCCGGGGACCTAAAGAAAAGTTACACCCGAGAGATTTCTAACTCCCACGTCAACGACACGCCAGCAACCGCCACCGCCCTTTCGCCACCGCCGCCCTTTCGCCACCGCCCCGCTTTCGCCACCGCCCTTTCGTCACCGCCACCACCACCGCCCTTTCACCATCGCCACCGCCCCCTTCGCCACCACCACCGTCCCCCTTCTTTACTTAATTAATTAGTTTTTACTACATGCATGTCTTCAGGAGTGACATATGGCGGACGATAGAGCCGACCCGATTAGCGGAAACTATGATGCGGAAGCTGAAGAACATATAATGGGAATTATAAACGGTGATAATCCTTATGTGCCGGCCGAAGAAGAGGATGTCTCTTCTTATCTGAACCTTGACGGTGAAGGTGAAGATCGTGATGACGAAGGAAGAATGGAAGTCATTGAAATGTTTGCCTCCGGAGGGCAAACGAAAACCGACGATCTCGAATTAGCAACCACCTCTGGCGAGGTATATATATACATTGAGCCTCTGGTGATACAAATTTACGGATTTGAATAAATATGTGTATTAACCCGACTCTCTTTCTTATTTTGGCCATCGGCCGGATCGTCGAAAAAATCGAGTACGACAAAGTGTTGCAAAACCAAGACGATGAAACAAGGAGAAATATATAACATCGATGTTGTTAGTGCAACCGGCAGGCCGCTGGAGCCCAAAAAGCATTATAAAAAGTTCATCAATCAATGCGGAGTCGTTGTTAGAGACAACGTCCCGATCAGCATCCAGGAATGGAATGAGCCAAAGAAGGCACGTGTTGGTTTCAGTTTTGTCCAGAAGAGAACGAAAAAGGATTGCTGGAGAAAGCTGATACGTCTCCGACGTATCGATAATTTCTTATGTTCCATGCCACATTATTGATGATATCTACATGTTTTATGCACACTTTATGTCATATTCGTGCATTTTCTGGAAATAACCTATTAACAAGATGCCGAAGTGCCAGTTCCTGTTTTCTGCTGTTTTTGGTTTCAGAAATCCTAGTAACGAAATATTCTCGGAATTGGACGAAATCAACGCCCAGGTTCCTATTTTGCCCGGAAGCATCCAGAACACCCGAGAGCCGCCAGAGGGGGGCCACACAGGCCCCAGATGATAGGCCGGCGCGGCCCACCCCCTGGCCGCGCTGCCCTATGGTGTCGTCGCCCCTTCGACCTTCTGACGCTGCCCTTTCGCCTATATAAAGCCCCTGCGTCGAAAACCCTTACGGAAGAAGCCACGGTACGCGAAACCTTCCAGAGCCGCCGCCATCGCGAAGCCAAGATCTGGGGGACAGGAGTCTCTGTTCCGGCACGCCGCCGGGACGGGGAAGTGCCCCCGGAAGGCTTCTCCATCGACACCGCTGCCATCTCCACCGCCATCTTCATCAACGCTGCTGCTCCCATGAGGAGGGAGTAGTTCTCCATCGAGGCTCGGGGCTGTACTTGGTAGCTATGTGGTTCATCTCTCTCCTATGTACTTCAATACAATAATCTCATGAGCTGCCTTACATGATTGAGATTCATATGATGATGCTTGTAATCTAGATGTCATTATGCTAGTCAAGTGGGTTTTACTTATGTGATCTCCGGAGACTCCTTGTCCCACGTGTGTAAAGGTGACAGTGTGTGCACCGTGTGGGTCTCTTAGGCTATATTTCACAGAATACTTATTCACTGTTATGAATGGCGTAGTGAAGTGCTTATTTATATCTCTTTATGATTGCAATATGTTTTGTATCATAATTTATCTATGTGCTACTCTAGTGATGTTATTAAAGTAGTTTTATTCCTCCTACACGGTGTAATGGTGACAGTGTGTGCACTCGTGTTAGTACTTGGCGTAGGCTATGATCATGATCTCTTGTAGATTATGAAGTTAACTATTGCTATGATGGTATTGATGTGATTTATTCCTCCTACATAGTGTGAAGGTGACAGTGTGCATACTATGTTAGTACTTGGTTTAGTCGAATTGATCTTTCATGCACTCTAAGGTTATTTAAATATGAACATTGAATTGTGGAGCTTGTTAACTCCGGCATTGAGGGTTCTGTAATCCTACGCAATGTGTTCATCATCCAACAAGAGTGTAGAGTATGCATTTATCTATTCTGTTATGTGATCAATGTTGAGAGTGTCCACTAGTGAAAGTGTAATCCCTAGGCCTTGTTCCTAAATATCGCTATCGCTGCTTGTTTACTTGTTTCTATCGTGTTACTACTGCTGCAATACTACCACCATCAATCGTATGCCGAGCAAGCTATTTTCTCGGCGCCGTACTACTCGCTCATATTCATTCATACCACTTGTATTTCACTATCTCTTCGCCGAACTAGTGCACCTACTAGGTGTGTTGGGGACACAAGAGACTTCTTGCTTTGTGGTTGCGAGGTTGCATGAGAGGGATATCTTTGACCTCTTCCTCCCTGAGTTCGATAAACCTTGGGTGATCCACTTAAGGGAAAACTTGCTGCTGTTCTACAAACCTCTACTCTTGGAGGCCCAACACTGTCTACAAGAATAGAAGCACCCGTAGACATCAAAAGCTTATGGAGCATTTCATTCTACCTCGAGAATTTAACAAATACGATGAAGAGGGGAACGAGATTCCGGGTGGACGTGAGAGGAGGAGGCTAGTCAAAGAGTTCGCTCTTCAGAAGACGGCCGAAGCATTCCGGACCTTCAAGAAAAATTTAGGCCGTGACTATGTCTCCCAGAATAAGACTCCGGATTTCATGTAAGAAGCTGAAAGATGATTGTCCCGAATTTGTGAGGCAAAAGAAATCGGAGCATTTCAAGGCCATATCGGAAAAAAATAAGGCAAATGCAGCTAAGAATATGTACCATCATATTATGGGGCCAGGAGGATACTCTCTTTCGGAGCCTAAGTGGGATAAGATGGAGAACGACCCGAGGGAGCAACGAATCCCTCTAGGTACAGAGGGATGGGACCCACAGGCCAAAAGCTGGTGGTACGGGCATGGGGATCGCTAGACCCGGAGACAGGGATGTGTGTTCACCGGAAGAAAGCGTTTAAACCCACCGTCGCCCTTATTCAAGCAATGGCCGATGCTCAAGAGGGGAAGATCAAGTTCAACAGAGAGAACGACGCGCTGACAATTGCCCTCGGGAATCGTGAACACCCAGGACGTGTATGAGGCAAAGGCGCCATTCCGTGGTCCGTCGGGTTTTCCCAAGACAATGACACGTACAGTTACAGAAGCCGTAAGAGAAAGACGGATCGGGATGCAGATCTTGTGGGGCAGTTGGCATCAGAACTCTATGAGGTGAATAAGATTGTGAATGAACTAGTAAAAGAAAGATCATCGGCAGGGTCGCATGAAGATCATGCAGCGGATGTCGGAAGCCAGCAACGGAGAAGCAGCGTGGCTTCCACGGAGGCCCCGCCGGCTGGTGCTAATGCACTGACGATCTATATTACTGCATCGGAGCCTCACTACCCCGTGGACGATGTAAAGGAGATGAAAGAATGTGAGCTGCATTATCCAATGGGGAACATTTCCATGAAGGTAGCGATCAGATCCGCTTTACCTTGTAAACCTAGAGCACTCCACCACAACAACCCCATTGCAGATGGCTATGCTCGTGTCACGGTGGAATACATAGTCCAAGGGTGTGAGGACCTGGAGATTGACTATCCTACACCCGAAGGGGATGTGAAACTTCGAGATGTCAAGCGCCAGTTTGTTCTATGGGAAAAGAAGTACATCAAGTTTCCAGGCGAGGCGCCAAGGCCACCGACCCCGAGGAATCACCCAAGTCCACCCTCCGGTGGTGGTGGTGGTTCACCTACACCTCCTTCACGCCAGCCGACGTCGCCCCCCAATCCACCTCCGGCGGGTAAGCAACCGTCGCCCCTCGGTCCACCTCCGGCGGGTACGCCGCCACCCAGTCCACCTCCGGCGAAGAAGCAGAAGCAGGCTGTTACGGGGGATAGCAAGTCAACCCCCTCCTGGACTATTAACCCGGAGCCTTATGTACCTAAGACCACAAGGGTACCAATGCCATCACTGAAGCCTCTCCTCCCGAGACCTTGGGAACTTAGTGAGGAGGAAACCAACGTGGCCGCGGATGCTCACCATGAAAAATGGAAGGCGGATATGAAGGCGAAAAAAGTGCCTGAGCCCAAGCCGGTATTTAGTGAGAAGCAAAAGAAGTGGGCTAATGATTTTTTGACGACACCATCCCAAGTCGAGCGGAATCTGCCAGACGACTATGGACGTGAATTTTGTAGGCAAGAAGCAATATTGGAAGAAGCGGAGAAGGAGAAGAAAGCCTTGGTGGAGAAGGAGAAGAAAGCCTTGGAGGATAAGAAAGAAGAAAGTAAAAAATGCGGGAAACAAGTTGCCCAGCTCGGGGAACAGAAAAAACAATCGATCCCCCCGCTCATAGTGAAAGTCGGTCCGGATGCTATGACGTTGTCCTTCAAAGCCGATATGGATAAGGACTTTGAACTAATGAACCCCGCTATCATAGCAGCTGCGGCGACACATGGAATGACTGTAACGGGTGCCATAGAAAGAGCGGCCGAGTTCGGTATGACTCTTTGTGCATTGTTAGGCCTTGATGATGCGCCAATGAGTGAGGTAGCATTTACACATGTGCCGAATGGGCCTCTCGTTGAGCCTGCACAGGAAGAGAGTCTACCAACAAAAATGTGAAATCTGCTACGTTGGTACAAGGATTTCATAAAAAATAAGGCCGACAAAGAATATATTTATACGGGAGTTAGACAGGAGCATCACTTCAAACAGTACTCTGTACAAGTTCATATGAGTGAATTGTTCCAGCTGTTCAATCTGCGAGAGCTCGACAAATCTATCCTGAGTTGCTACGTTCTGTAACTGATTTATTTCTACCTCATCTCGTTCATTGCACTATATATATTGTCCTAACTATATTGTTGTGTACGCTATTATGCAGAATAAAGCTTGGGGAATGCAAAAAAAAGGAACATCCATGATGTTGGGTTCATTGACCCACATATCATTAATGGATATGTGTTAGAAAAATACCCCAAAGACGTGGAGAAAGACCTGTAGGATTTTCTTACAAAGCAGCAACTTAAAAGTCAAATTCTATTTCCTTACCATTTTGGGTGAGTGTTTCTGTCTTGAGCACATTCTATTTTGTTTACTCCATGCATGGTATGTCTAATCGATGAGTTATGCATGACTATGCATGTATCGTGTCCGCAGGTTCCACTGGAGTATGCTAATAATTGAATTTCACACCTCCAGAGTTCTCATCATGGACTCTATGAATATGGATTCAAAGCTTTGGGTCAGCTTGAGAAATATGCTGCAAAAGTAATTATTTTCAATCATTTGCGCTCTATATCGGCCTCTTTCATTCATTTCTTGATATCAAGTAACTAATAACTCCCTTGTTCATTTAATTTTCTTTGCCCTGTAGGGTTTGGAAACGGTTCTCAGATCAAATAATCGGTGAATTCAAAGATGAGCTAAAATTTAGAAGGTTAGTTAATGTGGATGTTCAGCCACCGGGGACCAATCTATGTGGATACTATGTTTGTGAGTTCATCCGGAGATACACCTCTGAGCGGAGGGCGGCGGATATCAACTTGCGGAAGAAGCTTAGTCCAGAAGCTCGCTTCCGACCAATTCAAGAGGAATTAGCAGAATTTTTTTTGGTGAGGGAAGTCCTCCATCCTAAAGGAGAACACTATTACGAGGACGAAGAACTTCTGATGCCGTAAATTGTGTATGGAAACTTGTTCGAAGTTTTTTTTGGTCACCCGAGATTGAATATATATTGTATATTCCTCTTGAATTATTCTTGTTTGAAATTTCAAACTTGTTTGAAATTGTACATTCATATGCATCAACGTGTAACATGTATATAGTAGCGTAGAATATGTGTACTGAAACTTCTTCAAAATTAAAATAAAACGCAAAATAAAATATAAAAGAAATAAAACACAACAAATTAAAAAGAAACCAGATTTAGGGGGGCTAAAACCCTAAACCTGCGGAGGCCTTTAGTCGCGGTTGGCCAGGCCAACCGCGACTAAAGGTCCTCCGCCCCAACGGACGCCTGCTGCCCACGTGGACGGGCTTTTGGTCGCGGTTCGTAAGCAACCGCGACTAAAGGTGGGGGGGGGGGGGGGCTTTAGTCGCGCATAATTGGTCCCGTTGCGCAACCGGGATTAATGGTAGTTGCGAACCGCGACTAAAGGTCGTTTTTCTACCAATGTATACTATAATAATATATGGACATAAAATTACCTTAGATATGTTTGTTTAAAATGTGATTAGTGTTCATATGGTGTATGCAAGTGCTCCGGCTAGTTGTTTAGATAATTTTTTTTGAACGAAATTAAACATGAGAGTCTATCACTTGCGGTATATATACAAATAGGTAATGACATGAACGAGTAAAATTGATTCCGAACAAGGGACATAATGTCACCATTCATCTTCATGGTCGATTATGCAATTACAACAATAAACCAAAACAAAAACCAACTTCTGCTTGGGCTGCTCGGATAACTGTCGTGCGCCCAACCTACCATGGCCTATCCAAGCCATGGCCGATTTTCTTCCTTCTTGCATTGCGATTGTGTGAGATGTCGCTGAGCGAAAGAGCATGTGTTGCATCCTCGCGTGCATCACCCGCCGGCAACCGGAGTGAAGTTGTTTGCGCTCAATCACATTCCCATCACGAGTAGGGGTGTAGAATGAACCTAGGACAAGAGGGAAAGTGCAGGGATTGCCGCAATGGAATGTACAGAAGTCATTCTACGGGCAATTTGATCGGATGCTGCCTAAACGCTGGTCGCGCAACCGATGAAAATTGTCAATAAAGAAAGAGCAATATAACAAGACAATATAGAATAAATTCGAAGAATTTTGGCCGTGGGTAGACATCTTCGAGTTTTATAAACTCGTCATGTACTCCCATCGGGAGAGCCAATATATTATTCAATAAAAAATATCAACTTGAAGGAATGAAGCATTTCATCAGACGAACAAAGGCACTCGACAATATATTCTCAGAGCGCGTCCGTCGCGATAAAAACTCTGAATACTGTGACTTATAAAACGGTTACGAAGGTAAAGACCTCAGGATCCGTCCTGTGTGGTGTGGCATCGCACCCGAATGCGTTCTTCCACTTTATCCACATCAACAGATGTGAAGAAAATCCCAACGGACGCGTTGGATACCCGATAATTTAGTTGTAATTTAGTATTCGATAAGTCCGGCCTAAAGCGGTACGTCCTGAATTGTGCCAGTATTTAAGATTCGAGTCCAGGAACTCGAATTTGAAGTAGGTTTACGTGGATTTGCTATGGGAGAAATTAACTGGTACCTGATCCATCAGATGAACCAGCCCCGTTTACTAAAATTCTTGTACAAAATAGGTATCAAATAAAAATAGTATCTTAAAAGACTCGAAGTATTTGCGTTGGAGATGAAGGATGGAGATTTTACTCGATCCTATGGCTCGTATAAAATCTCGGGGGCTACTGACATGGGTATACTTAATGGGCATACCACAAGTATACCCCTGGTTATATTTGCTTGCATCCGAAGAGTTGAAGGATTATGGACCCGAAGGTTAGCAGGCCCACGAAGTCGATGATCTGCGGCCCAAGAAAGTAGAGTTGATATATGGAAACTTGTAATAATATTTGGAAATGCCCACCACGGCCCGTTGTTTGTATACTTGTATGACACGGAAAGTTTCGGCTTCGTCTCCTATATAAGGGTGAAGTTAAGGGCGAAAAGAGGACCGATCATTGTAAACCCTAGCTAACATATTGTTTCTAGTTAGACACATGTGTTCGTCTGACCACCTTCGAATTCTACTTGCCCTCTATTTCCACGAAACCCTAGGTATACAATCTGTAGGCATTGACGAGTTGATACCTCGTCAGATAGGTCTTCTCCTCAGAAGGTATGTAAGAAAATATGGAGCACATGTATCACGCAAAATTCAGATATCTATGTGGTGTGCTTTACATGGGATTGTACCATGTTATTGTATTTTAGCGAACAAACAAATTGGTTCTTCAGTCAATTGCCCAGTCTGCTCGATCAATGCAGAAGATATACGTCACATACTCTTTAGCTATCTAAGAGCACAAGAGATATGGCAAGGTCTGGAGCTCAAGGAGTGTGTAAATGCAACAATAGCAATGGACTCATCAGGGTCTATCATCCTTGAGGAACTACTATGTTCAGAGAAGCCAAGAGGTATTACATGTGATATTGAGAATAGAGTAGCTACTGTCATGGTGGCAAGCTGGTATATTTGGTGGTCTAGGAGACAGATCAAGAACAAAGAACATGTGCCAAATATTGTGAGGACAGTGCTGAATATCAAAGGCATTGTTGCAAATAGTTCTAAAATGAAGTGTATTAGAAACACAATGCGTAGAGGAGGTTGGATAAAGCCTGCAACTAGAGTCTAAAAGTTAAATGTGGATGCTGCTTATGATTCGGAGATGAGGAAAGGAGCAACCATTGCAATTATAAGGGACTCCTGTTGTGATCACACTGATCATGCAATCCATGTGGCAGCAATGGAGGCATCAGCTCTTCTTGATGGACTAAAACTGCCAGAACAGTTTGGAGCTCAATCTCTAGCTGTAGAATCTGACTCGATGGAGGTTGTGGAAGCTATTCAAAACCCATAGGAGTATAGAGGGACAGGAGCAGTGATTTTATATTCGTGACTGGCGGCATCTGCCAATGGTGCTAGGCATGGTGATGTTTACACATTGTCCGTGAGAGGCTAATGAGGCCGCACATTTGCTTGCTCGCCACGGTTATTCACAAGAAGTTCGAGAGTTTTGGTTTTATGATCCCCCTCTTTTCTAAACCCTTATTTCTGATCGTGTGATCATACATGATGTAACCATACTGTGATTGGGGCAGCAAGTTTTTTGGTGCACTCTTTTCCTTTCAGGGCATCGAAGGGGACTGGGAGGTTTTTAATGAGGCGGCTTGCTTGCCTAATATATATAATTGTTGCTCGAAAAAAAGGGCCTAACCAATTGACCACACAATGCATCTGGTAAATTTTTATCCTATCGGAATTATTTTATTTTATTTCGTTTGCGAAAATTTCTCCTACCCTTTAATAATCGTCAACAATTGTAAAAAATCCTAAAAATAATAAAATAACAAATATGTATTTGGAACACCTAGCGACAACTACAAACACTAATGCGGGCTGAAGACATGCAACCGTCCTCGCTCCTCCATCACCGAAGCCAGACAACTCTTGTCATAGTACTATAGTAGAGCTTGTTGTATTGAACAAACATGAACTCGTCGTGCTAATGCCTCGAAGGACCAACACACCGGAAGAGAAACCATAGCCAGTGATAACAACCATAGATCGGAAGAGACTGACCTAAAATCACACGAACTGACCAGATCTCGAGGAATCCACCAGGCACATGAATCCACGAGCCCTCCGCTGACGCTAGATGCACCGTCACGGCGGGAAGACCTCATTATGACTTTGATGTAGCCGCCACTTCACCACCCCAAAGCAGACACTAGAATAAGCCTAAACAAAGAACGGAAAAACCTCTAGCCAGTGGCAACCGCAGACGAGATGGATCTCCGGCGGGGGAGGAAACCCTATACGGGTTTAGAGCTGCTTGAACTCGCCTATCCATCCAGGAATAACTATCCTACCGGAATTATTCACCTTTCAACATCAGAAATTCACCATTCCGTGAAGTATTGATCAAACTTTTTCTTACTCCGTGGAGTAGACCAAATGAACAGTCGTCACGCACAAAGGTGATTGTGCGCCTTCGTGATGCATTGATGCGCAGGTGAGGAAAAATAATAATAGGGGACAAGGGGAACTATGGGACAGGAGTAGAGGACAAAGACACCATGGAACTACGAGTCAACGAATCTAGCTACATCTGAGGTCCTAGTCATACCTTTCCGCATCTCCTCTCGTCCAACGACAGAGGCGGCGGCGACCTACGCTCCTTTGATCTCCACTCGCAAGAACGCTGGCCCCCTCTCCCTCCCACTTTCCGCTTTGACGACATGAGCGAAGGGGGACCTCGCTCCTCCGTTTTGTAGTTAGGGTTAGGGCTTGTCTGCTATGGTGCATTGTTGGAGTGGTGGGAGCGGCGCCCAAGCACATAAATCTGCTGCAACTCTACTCCCACACCGGCGGCGACCTTCACAACTGCATCTCGGATTTGATGGCAATGTGTGTTCAGATCGACAACGTAGTCTTCTCGCCATGTCTTCAGATTTGGCGAGATCTGTTTCTCGAGGCATCGCTGGTGTTCGTCGTTATCCACGCCGGCGCTGGGGGTAGGAGTGAGGTCGATGCTTTAGAGCAAGGATGTTGGTCCCGAGGTGTTCGATCTGTCATTTTTTGTCTGACTTTGTCGCTGGTATGCTGTGGATCTTCGTCCAAGATAGAACAGGGATGTCCCCGGTTGACGTGCCACATCGACATGTGCCTCGCTGCCTGCACCGGGATTTTTCATTGACTCACAAAGCCTCGTTGGCGATGCTGCTCTCTCAGATCTGACAAAGGTGGAGGCTCGACGTCTCTTCCAACGCGCATCTAGGCGGCGTTGGAGTTTGGAGGCGGCCACTGGCATCGATGAGTGCAGGAAAATATTGGGATAGTTTTGTATTTTTCTATTCTTTAGGATTTTTTCCTCTTTCAAGATAACTGTTTTCTCTTGATCATTTATAACTTAATTACCTATATTATTATTAAAATGCGTAGTTGCTATCGAAAGGAAAAACCTATGAAACTATGGAAGCGCCGGCCCGCCGCACGCATCGCAAGCGAGGAGGAGCACTAACCGATCGACTATGCACCTGGCGCTTTCTCTTACGCTCGTTGCAACCAACGGATTTAATGATATCGCGCTACCTCCTCTAGGCGCGCTACTCATGTTTATGTTTATGCGTCTTGTACGTGTCTGTGTGCGTACGTCGCGTGTGGTTTGCTTCCGTGTATTATCATGTATATTGCACACGAGCACATCAAGATAATCCGTCGATTTTGTGCCAGAGGTTGTTACAATTCCTAGATCGTTAGATTGCATTGTGATTCGTGCTAGCCATGAGGTTATAAATGAGTAAAATATCCTTAACTGCTGAATTTGCTTCATCATTCGTGGTCACAACATAAGTTGCAACCTGAAAAATGCTTTCTAAATTTTTGTGACTTGTGCTAGTCATGAGTAGCAACAGGAGTTGCAACTAAAATTCAATGACATCACTCGACCAATAACTAAATTAGTTCGCAATCGACTCAAAATCAGTCAATTCTATTTTGTTTGAACGAGAGGAAAATTTTGCCATGATTGTTTTCTTACCAAACATTAATTCGGACTTTATTGATCTAAGTAGCAAGCCTACATCAAACCAAGGAACCGAAACATGGAAAAATAAAAAAGAACCTAATAAGCCAAAGTTTTTTTTGAAGACCTACGAAGTGGTGGTCTCTCGCTCACCTTTGCACTATGAGGTTCCTCGGAAACTCTAGTGAAAAAACCGTGTGAGGATAAACATGCACACGCTAAACCCACCTCAATCTTTTCTTTTAAAAATACGCTTGAGTTGCTCGATGTAAGAGCTTTAGATCAAGCAACGTTGTGGCCAGAGAAACACCCCATATCCATATTCGAAATGCCCTCGGTATCTTGATGCCATTGACCGACCGCCCACGATGAAGAGAACCAGTGGAGGGAAACTTCATTTCTGGTGGCTGGGTTTCTCTTAAGGGGCCTCTCCCTCTTATTAGTGTTTTGCCAAGCCAAACATTGGAACATTTTCTTAGACCAATGAGTTGACTTTGTCGAATAAAACAAAGGTTTAAGATCTGGCCGAGCAAACTAAAGCACAAACGACTAGCAAAGAACATTGATAAACTCTGAAGTTTCATAAAATCACTTTGAAATCGCCACCTCAAGGCCCATAAACGACTAGCAATGTTGTGTGTGGCACGCCATGCAACAAAGGCCATTTTCTGGTTTATTTCTTTTGTTGTTTTCTCCACTTTTAAAAGATTTTTCTCTCACATTTCCCCAAGGTTCATTTATTCTAAGCAGTGGTGTTGTACCGGATCCCCGCACAACAAACAAGTAGTGCGTGACACGTGCAAACGTTGATGGAGGGAGGTACAACGGCGTGCCTTTGGTTCGCTTCAGTGCTCGTAGTAGTCACTAGGTGATCCAAAGATTTATTTACGTATAATTTTTATTAGTTCAACTGTTTTTGTATTGCTGTTAATGATTATTAATAGATCGGCGGCCCTTTTCGCAAAGCAAAAAGATATTAAATGGAAAAATGTGGAAAGTATAACACGACGAAAATAATTTGTCAAAACATATTAAAATTGGATCTAGTTTCAAAGCTATTGACGTGAGGAAGCCAACAATGAAAATATTTTGTCATTTGGAGATATCATTTCAAAATTATTGTATTTCAAAGTTTCAAATTCAAAAAATGCAGCCATCCCAGGGAGAACTAGTCGCGCAACCAGTCCTGCGTGGTCTTCTCTCCGTACAGAAACTGGGCACGAGCTTGGACCCCACAGTCCTGAGTCGGCGGAGGGAAGAAATTTGATGTGGGTGGCGCTCTGGACGTGGGATGGCCATCCAACGGTGCGGGATGCTTCTGGCGAAGCGAGTAAGACGAACAAGGCCGGGGCTTTATTTGCTGCGCTTGCCTGCTGGTGCTCCTCCCCCTGCAAATCTTTTCACCACAGCAGCTTTTTGATTCTCGGATCGAGGAGAGGTTAGTTTCGTGCGCCACTTCTCCTCCTCCCCTCCCTCCCCTGGTCTTCCTCTTCTCATCTGCATTGCAATCGATTCCGAATAAGGCTCTCCTTCGTTTCATCGATTCTTTTAATCTCTTTGCTTTTTTTTTTCTGAGTGGTGTTAATTTCCTTCCTGAGTCCTGCTGGCTACTCCTTGTAATCGCTAGCTGATCCTTGTAATTGAGAATCCAGAGACCTTTGTTTGTGGGGGCTGGCATGGTGATTTTTTTCCTAATCGGTGATCTTTTTGTCTGATGATTTCCAACAAGAGTGCTGACGAGCAGGAAGGGGCCGAGCACCGATCGAGCCTGTTCACCACCCCTTGGTTCCTATCCATCTGGGTGCTGATTCGTAAGATCCAAAGGCTAAAGAGCCGAGAGTGGTTCTTGTGATTTTTCTTGAAGGAGCTAAGTAGAACCGAGACTCACGGGGGTCATCTCTTCACCTCTTTGATCCTGGGTTCCGAGAGCTGAAGGTTGATTCGTTTGTCAGAATGTTTTCCTCTGTATTTTGCATGTTCGCTGCTACGACGGGCTAAAGAGCGCATGAATCCAGGGTCGAACTCCTGTTCTCCTACCTTATTTTTTCTGCTGTTTGTTGGACTCTTGTGCCGTTTGCTGTCGATTGTAGTTTCCTCGTCGGAGCCCCAAAACCATGTGATTTATGTTCTTATCTTCCTCTCGAACGGAACTGCGGTGTCATGGATTGGAACCGGTACCACACGGATATCCTGATAGTTCCTTTTCATGGATCCAAACTGGTGCTACACTTGCATGTAGCAACTCAAGTCACTATGCCCGCCAGTTTATTTTTCCTTCACCGCACGTGGATTTGGACCATCCATATTCTTAATGCTTGTCTGCAATGTATGCGCTCTGTTGAGCGTTAGTTATCTTTGACGAAGAAAATGCTTTCGATCCTTGTCATACCGAAGTTGCATACTGGTTTCTTCTCCATGATCAATTCGGTGTAGAAGACCTGCATTGGGTTGGTGCACCTGAATTATGCGATTTTCATGATTACATTAGCACGTACCCTGTATCAGTTGTATGCACTAAGATGTCATTAGCGAAGCATTAGTTCTCTTTTCTGAGCGATGCTTATGTGGTGTTTCTTGTTTCGGAAAGGGGCTCTTGCCAGCAGCTGGGGTTCAAGATCCATCAAGGGGAGGCTCCAATGACAGAGTATATCAGCTCATCCTTACTGAAATTCGAAAGCTTACTTTGTGTTCTTTCCCTGATCTTGTGATTTTATTATTCAGCTACAAGGGAGCCCTGATGGCAGGTCTTGTTGACAAGGACCTTGGGGTGGTGATGCAAGAGGCTGCGGCCAGCCAAGCCGAGGCCAAGTCCAAGAAAGCTGAGGAGTACAACACTGCAATGCGAATCCGTTCTGAAGGTATAACATGGCTAGTCTAGGAACTGCCTTAGTTGACCGACTTTTGTCTTAGATCATTACTACTCCCTCCGTCCACTAACATAAAATGTTTTGGCAAGCTAATTGAGTTTTCCAAAACATCTTATATTAATGAACAAAGGAAGTACCTCTTATATCTTGCTCATGCTGGTTCATTCTGACCTTTGCCTTCACCATTTCTACCTTTTCTATCATGCTCATCTAGTTTACTCTGACCTTTGGCTTGACCATTTCTACCATGCTGATGCGTGATTCTGATGCTTTACCTTAGATCATTTCTAGCTTTTCTATCTTGCTCATGCCAGATTATTCTTACCTTTGTCTTTGTTTTCACAGCGCGCAAAGAGCGCAAGGCTGCTGAAGAACTGGACGAGGAACTGGACGTCCACGCATCAGAGATCGCAGGCAAAGATGAGAGTGACAGGGCTAGGATCATCCAGGGAGGTTACTACGGCCGTAAGGATGGTTCTATGGCGCCCATCCAGCATTGATCAGCAATGATCATCCTACGATCCTATCGAGGCTGAGCCAAAACGGCGCCTGGTTTTCGTAGTAGCCTAAAAACTTATATCTGTCATCTGCATGCGCAGACTGTTTTATTACTGTGTGCTCTATATATGCATCCTTGCTGTGCGCAGCTTAAACATGCAATGTGACTATGCGTTGTATTTTATGCTATATTGCGAGTTGCATCGAGAATATGATTATTATGGATTATATCTGGTATTCTGATTCATTAAGCGAGCCAACTATCGAGATACAGTCATATAGATACAATGAGATTCAGAAGCAGTGGCCGTTTTGTTCGTGAGATCAGGAGGAGATTTAGAACGACCGCTGCTGCACTAGAAGATTGTCAGGATGCAAACAATCATCTTGACGTGCTTCATAGTACATGCACATTCAAAAGAACGAACGGAGGCTCGCCAGTCGCAATGATCGACAAGCTCGTCACGCAGCCGGACCAAGAGCTTAGCGATATGAAGCCGGTGCTCCGTGGCTTGCCGAACGGCGGAGTGAGCACACGCGAGGAAAGTCGGCGCGTCTAGGACGTCGTCGCCGTGGAGTTGGACATTGAGTTGTACAATGTGCATTTGGATCGTATGAACTGGAGTGTGTGACAATACCAAAGTGCATAATCCTAGAATATACAATTGCATAACTTGCAGGAACAGTATGGTTCTATAGATACAATTTGTTACTTCAAAAAAAATAAAAAATAGATACAGTTAGTTGGTAAACTCAACTTTAACAGGTGAGGACCTTTGGTGTGATATTTGCTCTAGTATTCGATCCCTCTGCTCGTTGCTTTGGGGGAAACTTGTCGAAGGGTAAAACTGACAACCTTTACATGGCATATTACTATGACGCAGTGATATCGTCTCTAGATTTACAGCTGCTTCCATGATACGTCTTATATATCTCATGAACCTCTCTTCAACCTGGAAACCCCTAATTGAAATCGCTCTCAGATGATAATGCTTGAAATCATTAGGTGGGTCCCAATTTAATAACTTTTTATCAGAATCCTTTGCATAGATTTGTTTCCAAAACGTCGTTTGCTCACCCTCATTATCATCATGTACATGGTCCCACGCCTGCATACGAAGATCAAACTATTATATGAATTTAGTACAACTAACTAGAAATATGTTGAGGGGTCAAGGAATTTGGAAGGAAGAGGAACACCACAAATATTTTGGCTTATTATGTAAGTTAGTGATTGTTTGGTTTAAAGAATTTTCAAAATGCAGGAATAGGAAAAATAGTAGGAATAAGATTGTTAGAGCTGAATCACTCAGCTCATATCTTTTCTCATAAACACACACACGCCAAGGAAGAAGAACAAACTTTACCCAGAATAACTTCCTCGATGACCACCGTTACTACATTTTTCACGTCTTTCTTATTATAAATGTACTGAATTAGATATGCAAGAATGGAATCCACCAAAGTTCCACTTATATTCATTTTATAATTTTTATTTTTAAATTTGGCCCAAATTACAAATCACAAAATGAACAATAAGTGAGATTTTGGTGGGATCCCACTTAACATCTTATACTAAATGAAATGAGTGGCAAGGCCTTAAGTAGCACATGTGCGCACACATACATGGTCAAGCCACTAACAACTTCAAGTAAAAAACCACTAGTGGCTTGATCCACTAATACCTCACCAAGCTATAATAGAATGAGAAAATCTACTTTATCGCCGCCCCTTTTGAGTCCTATCCTACCTCCGTTCCTGATTAGTAGGAAGCACGCATTGACATTTAGCACACACACAACTTTTCAAGTTATCCATAGTGAAGGTATATATTATATGTGGTATCATGCGTGCAAGAAGCAGATATGTCACTACAATTAATGACGAGAGAGGTGATAGTAGTAGTGTCATAAGTAGAACTAGAAATTTTAATATCAAAAAATTGATCTTGTACACACAATTTACATTGAGATTACACAAATCAATTAATATAACAAAACTAGGATACTACCACATTATACCATATATTGTAGACATAATATCATACGGTGAATGATACTAGTATCCGCTATGACTAGCCTCAACGGACTAACATATAACCTGACAACTAACACTTACTGCACAGAGACCACATCTCTTCACATGCACTAATTCCTAAATTAACTCACTATCAACTTGTCTATATGTACTATGTGATCAGATACTGCTGCAACTATTAGTGATACAACTTGGCTACAACTTAGAGCTAATAACTAGATTAGTTCTAACTCATGGCTCGTTGAATCGTATATAAAACTTAAACACATGATTTTGCAATAGACGTCGTTTGGTTGTGTTGCAGAAAGAACATAGGAAGTTTTTGGAAGGATTAATGGTGTGTTGTCCACAGTTATCATAGAATAAATAGACTTTTAAATACTGTTAGACCTAAGAAAAAAATGTGTGTGAAATTGCATGCAACGTAGGCCATAGGAAAAAAAATCCATGGTTTCAATTTTTATGTACTAAAGAAGCGCCATAGGAAATATTCCTGAGGAACGCGAATCCTCTAGAATTCCTCATAAATTCCTTTAAACCAAATAAGTTCTAACTGTCAAGTTTCGTGCATTAGCCAACGCAGCCCAAGTTAAAACTGACGGAAAAGGCTAGTGTAATCCACTTACACACTTCACAACACCAACCTCAATAAAAGTTGGGTTGTAAAACATTGCTCGATCCGAAAGAAAAGAAAAACAGAAAAGCTGCAATCTTTACAATGCTTCCATTCAAGAACAGGCAAACTCATTCTATTATTGCGTGCGAAATGAACAACCAAAACAACATTTTCAACGGTAAATATATCAGAATATCTCTGCCGGATATATACAATTGAAAGTTCAAAAGATACCTCGATGTACATTTTCCTTAGGCGGCATGCGGCTTGTAAGAAAAACATAGTCCAAGTGAGATCGCAGTCGTCGTGAATGCGGTGTAGACGAACAACATTCAGGTGCTGGAATGAAGAAGCCAATAACTTTGGGACTTCGGGTTGAATCCAAATCTGCAGCATATGAAGTGAGCAAGCTCGGCAAGTTGTCCAAAGTTATGCAAATAAACATTTGACTACAAACGTAGCATTGTTAGTACTCACCCGTCGACACATGAAATCCAGAACTAGTACATCGAGGGTTGTATTACCAAGTAGCTCACTTAGAACAAAGGTTTTGTGCAATGTCGAGCCCTGATTACTTAGGGTAAGCTTCCAAAGCTGCGGTACGTGACCAAATGACAACGGGTATTCATCTTTTGAAGGTATCCAGTAGGTGCAGGTCAGCTCTTCGAGACATGGAAGCCAACTGAGCTCGACCTTCTCAAAGTCACAACGAATAATCTTGAGCACAATGAGCTGTGGGTGCTCAACTTGTAGCACGGATCGAACCCCGGAGTCACACCTCTCTAGGGATAGGTCTTCCAACATGTTGCATGTCTTGAGGACGTTAGAGATGTCAGATCCGCTAAATCTCGCACACTGTATATCTAGACCCTTGAGAGCAGCAAACGCACCGAGACATTCGTCGAAGAGTGCCATGAAACGTCTTCCATAGCCAAGCTTATGATCGTGCGTGTATTCTTTCGTGAGATCATGGGCCATGAACGCTAGGAACAGCCTGACGACCTTCCGGTTCGCCATGACGTCTTCCACGGAACGGACAATGTCGAGGGCTTCATCTCGCATGAAGAAACTGATCCCCAAGTACTCGATGACGTGTTGGCTCCTGTGTGCCAGGATACTCCTAGTCGCTTCGACCACGGCCATGTTGCTCCGTACCAGATCGGCCATGGAATTGTCGCCGGCAGGCAGGAAAGCTCCGGGGTCTATAACGATGGACGGGCACACGGATGCCAGATGCCGCCACCGTTTCGAGAGGACGCTCGTCTTCACAATCTCACGGATTTCGACCATCCTGGTGAAGATACAGTGCAAAATATCATCGGGCAGTGCACTGAGCCAATCTTCGCCGTCCTGCGTGCTCTCCTCTACCCCTCTGCATACCTCCGTCGTGCCGTTTGTCGTCTGCGACTCGTAAGGAGGAGGGATTTGATCGGTCGTACCATCGGGTTTCATTAGCCAACACCTTAGCGCGCCAGCAGCCCAGGCTAGCTAGCTCCTGCCGCAGGTTGTCTTCCTCGCACGCTGTCGCCGGAAGAGATACTATTGCAAGAGACGAAGGAAAACGAGTCCGGCAATGAGGCCTCTAAATACGTCCGTCAAAAGCTCTATAAATTGTAGAGCCTATGCTTTCCTTTTCGGGGCGGAGTAGTACCGCGTGTATTGGGTTTAATTAACTCGGACGTCCGGAATCATGTTTCTGTCTCGGTCCACACGTTTGCTTCTGCAGGTACGTACAACGGGCAGAAAGAAGGCGGAGCCAGTCGACCTTCGATGGAGAACCATAGGCGGGCAGTGGCATCCCAGTTAACTAGGATCAAACTCAAATTTAACCTATGTTGAGGCGGGCAGTGGCATCCCAGTTAACTAGGATCAAACTCAAATTTAACTTGCTGGATTCTTGCGGGTGTTGCTTCCCCGTCCCGTAGTAGTTGTTTTGTTGTTTTAGCTCTGGTTTTGGTGCTGAGCCATTTTAAACAGTGTGGTTGCCCCTAAACTCTTGTGTTTTTGGGTGTTTGCTCTCGTAGCTTGTATTGTTTTTCGCTAGGTTTTCCGTAATTAACTTAACAACTATCTTCTTAATCAATGGAACGGGCAACGCTTTTGCCTGACGTTTCAAAAAAAAAAAATCGGTGTCTCATAATGATGGAATATTATTCAGTTTGGAGACGATGTTTCTCTTGATAGCTAGTCGCCTATGGTGACTTCGTTAATTCAAAACCCGCTAGATCGTTTCTTGGAGTAAGTCTCTCGGAGGTAGGTGTTTATAGGGGTAGAGTGTACGTGTGTTCTTAAAAGTGAGTGTATGTACATATTTTGAGCCTATGCATCTGTAACATCGATGGCCAGCTGTCTAGGGTCTTTCCCAGCCATGTCCCCGGGGCCCTAAGGGGAGCCCCCGGTAACGTCTGCACACAGGGACTTCTCGCCCAAGGCCGGTCCTCTTCGGTGAAGGTGTCCGGTCGTCCCCGGGACGTGGGAGGCGAACACAGGGATCCGAGCCGCTCCCGAAGGGGCTGGCTCTTGGTCTTTTTTCCGCTTCCTTGTAGCAGACGAGGCCCTTGCCCGGACGACCGTGTACCCTCGTTTCCCGGGAATAACAGTAGCCCCTGGGTAAGGTGTTGCCCGTTCTGAAGACCCCGCTAGGGCAGCATCTTTCACAGATGGCAAGGACCGTGTTTTGCAAAAATAAAGTTGAAATTCGCAAAAAAATTCGAACTCCGACCCGATACCTCAACGTAGATAGAAACCCCTTGCATAAAGGCCTGTCAAATTCATTGGCTCCCACTGATGGATTGCGGCATATCAATATCTATGTCAAAAATCTCGAAGAACAGGTGAATGACCCCTCCCACTCACCCCCTCTCCTCCGCCTTTATAGTTAAGACGCACACATCACTCCATTTTCTATTATATTTGAACGAGCCAAAAAAAATTCCTTGATGTTTTTCTTAAAAAATTATCAAACTTTATCGATTAAGTAGCAAGGCGTACATCAAATCGAAGGAGCCGAGACATGGACAAACAACAAAGAACTCTAATAAACCAAAATATCTTTTTTGAAGGCATTCGAAGTGGTGGGCTCTCGCTGACCTTTGCACTATTAGGTTCCTAGGAAACTCTAGTGGAAAAACCCCATGAGGATAAACATGCACACGCTAAACCAACCTCAATACCTTTTTTTTATTGGTAAATACTCTTGAGTCGCTCACCGCAATACGTGAGAACTTTAGATCAAGCAACCCTGTGGCTAGAGAAACTCCCAATATCCAAATTCAAAATACCCTCGGTATCTTGATGCCATTGACCACAAACGATAAGAGAGACGGTGGAAGGAAGCTTAATTTTTAGTGGTTGGGTTTCTCTTAAGGGGCCTCGTCCCTCTTATTTGTGTTTTTCTAAGCCAAACATTGTGTTCAACATTTTTGTAGACCAATCATTTGATTTTGTTGAATAAACAAAGGCTTAAGATATAGCCGAGCAAATCAAACCACAAACGACTAGCAAAGAACATTGGTAAATTCCAAAGTTTCATCAAATCACTTTGATTTCGCCACCTCTAGCCCCACCAATCGCGTCTTGATGTCTATGTATGCATTTGGGAAAGTAGTCACAAAAAGGCAATGTGCACAAACTCGACTAACATCGTAGGCTTTGAATAGATTCAAGTTCCAGCACCACAAAGGGCTAAAAAAACTCATACCGTTTAATGCAGCATGGTTGAACCACTACTCCATCACTAGACTCCGGAAGGAGAAGATCAAGATTAGGATAGGGAAAAACGAGAAACACTAAGAATTACAAGATCCCAATATCATCGTGCAAGGTCACCTCGGACGGGGATGAAGCCAGTAGGCCATTATTCTATGAACACCTCTCATGAGAAATGCTTGCTAAGGAGACACACGACTAACACAAAAATATAAAAACTACACATCGTACAAAGACCAAGAGTTACCTGAACAAGGGACCTGACTATGATGGAGATAAAGGGTTTTGTTACTATATTTTGGTAGTGCCTACCACCTAAGGCAACAAGAAAGTGTCCAAACTAAATGGAGAGTACTCGTTGCAAAGGTTGTCGCGCGAGGGCTCCCGCTTTAGCAAAATTGCCGTGCATGGCATGCCACAAAGGCTGTTTTCTGGTTTAGTTTTTGTTGTTTTATCTTTGTTTAAAAGATTTTCTTGATGTATTTCCCCAACTTGCGTATACAGTGCCTAAGCAGCAGTGTTATACCTGAGCCTGGCCCACATAACAGTGGCGGGCAAATAAATTTGATAATGGCTATTCAAAATAAAAAAACTCAAAATAAAGCAAGCTAAAATTAGCAAATGTACTAGTATTCGACCTTGTGAACAGCTGCTTCCATTTGTTGCTAAAAAAATGGTGCAAGTGAGCATGGGTCTCACAATTTGCACGATTTATACAACACATATTAGAATTAATGACTCCTCCACTAGATATAATATTTTTGGCCAAAATTCATGGGTATTCATCTGAATACCCTTGATACCATGTGTGCCCACCCCTGCCACATAATACCGTGTGATATTTCCGGCCAATGCATTATGTGTCCTACTCTCACCGTGCGAGATTTCTACTATCCTATATGTCAACACCCGGATTTTTAATTTCAGATGTCTATTATGCCATACATTGCAATCCCAGGAAGATTGTTTTTGCGAGACATAACAGTTGACATCACAGAACATTATTCATTATAAACCATAATCGTCTTACAACAAGGGATCTCATGATCCAATATTAAAACTACAGTTGATCTACAGATCAACATACAAAACACATAGCGGAAGAAACGTAGTAGCGGTCCATCTGTTCCACAGGCAACGCTTGACGTCGGGAGGTGATCCTAGTTATCATAGACATCCTGCTGTCCATCCTCCTGGTACTGGTGCTCTTCTTCATAGTCTGGCCATTTGAATAGCCAGGGACAAAGCCATGAGTACTTTATAAAGTACTCGCAAACTAATACTAGTGTAAACACTATCAGCTATAGTAGGGGTTCTAAGCTCTAGGTTTATTTGCATAAAGCCATTTTTATTTCATAAGCACTTAGTAGTAAAAGACTCTTTATTTGCCTGACCAAACTCAGGTGGGAACATTAGTGTCATTCCCACAACTCTATTATGATCAAGTCAAATTCACCCTTCAAGTCACCAGTCCTTTTTAGAAAAACCTCTGACAACGAAACAGTATGGCCATCCAACCGTCCATGACCGTGGACACGGCTATTGAAATAGTTTAACACTCTGCAGAGGTTGTGCACTTGTGCCACAACTTTTGATTACACCCGTCAGGGATAGCCCTGAATAATCATACTCAGTATGCGGATCATCAATCATTAACCTTTCAGTTACATACCCTAGTATAGGCACCCCCCTATGAGCTTGGCCTCCAGTGATGGCAATCTGCCATCCTAGAAACTGCACAGGGCTTGGGTAGGACATTCACCTCTTTTTCACGTCATTTCACTTTTCACGGAGGCAGCCTCGGTATAACCCCTATGACGCTTGTTCACTAAAGGACATAAATTTCCAGTTAAGCCCTACCCATGATCAGGTATTGTGGGGGTACTCTAAAATTGGAATGGTATCGCATCTGAACCCAATCATCAGTTTTTTTCAAATTCACCTTGTCATTGTGTTATCACCAGATTTTGGCCAAATCAGGAGATGTGCCGTAAGTGAAGATGGGCTTGAAAGATACACGCGTGGAGCATCTTTGAAGCGGCCTGGCACGAAGAGTTTGGGCTTAATTGCCCATGTATACGTAATATAGTAGATCGCATGTTAGTTTAGATTAAAAGATAGAGTTTGACCCGTGCACGGTTAGGTGCACGCCGAATTAGAAAGTCCCTCGGACTATAAATATGTATCTAGGGTTATCGGAAAAGGAGGACAATCACGTTCACAACAAACACAAATCAGGCGCATCGCCACCCCTTCTTTCGAGGGTTTCTCCCGGGTAAGCATCATGCTGCCTAGATCGCATCTTGCGATCTAGGCAGCACACGTTTATTCGTTTACCTTGTGTTACTCGTGCTGAAGCGTTGTTGATGGCGAGTAGCACTACTTATCATAGATGTTTTCGGGCATGCATAGATGCTTTTCTTACGCATATCTGCTTAGCTGTGCCGTCCCTCGATATCTAGCTGCCCTTACACCTATCCAGGCGTAAGGGCAGCATCTTGCTTGTTCGTTACTTAGTACATCCGATCTGTTATAGTTGCTCCTTGTTCCTCAAGGATTAGTTTAATATCTGCATGATTAGGCCTTATGCTGGGGTTGGATGATCCGGTAGTGCGTTAGGTGTTGTTTGCCGTTCCTATAAGGGATGTTCCGGGAATTGACTTAAACGTTGGTTTTTAGGCCTCTTATAGGGGTAGTTTTCACCATCTTTTGTATCTGCTAGGCCCAACTACGCGTAGGATGTTCCGGTTATGCGGTGAAAACCCTAAACTGTCGTAGATTGGTTTAGCTTTGTTTTGATCAAGCAGGATCCCCATGTCATTGAAAATCCAACGTGAACCATGAGGCGATCGGCTCTTTGAGCCGATCCGCAGGGCAACCTGAGAGCCGATAGGGCTCGTATTTAATGTTTACGTGTCTGCCATGCAGGGAACTAATCGAAGCAATCCAACACCTTCCTGACCAGGTATAGGTCAGGTGGCACGCCCTTGCAACCGCCAGGTCGTGTGCCGGAGCATTTGCGGGACGACGTCGAGGGACCAGGGCCCGCTGCCGCCTTGGAAGCCTCCCGGCTCTTCGTGTTGCTTAACCACTGCTCGCTGGTGGGTTTTGGCAGGCAACACATTCTGGCACGCCCGGTGGGACATCGGGACAATCTTCCGCAGCAACCACGTCGACATCTGCGTCTGAGATGGCGGAAGAACCAGTCAAGTATGAAGGTCTGCCTCCTGAGCATAAGAAGAGATATGATGAGCTCAAGGCCATCTTGGAAGCCGATCTCATCGGCGCTTTTTAGAAAACCCGTTCACACGGGATCAAGTTCAAAGGGTTCCAACCCGAAGGTGCGCTAGATGGACTAGATCTATCTCTCCCTTCGGACGAACGTACCAGAGCCCTGCGACAGGAAGTCAACTATGCCGTTGCTCATTCGCTACATCGGCATTCTGAGAGCCTGGTGAACACTTTGGAGCGTTTCGCGCTCAATGTGGTGCAAGAAGTCATGAAGCTCAAGTACTCTCCGTCAGGACCTGCTCTAGGAACTCATCAAGGAGAGATACCGCTCTACACAAGGCCACCACTGCAACACGCGTTTGCCGCTCCACAGCAACAAGGTTCACCGGCGTACGTCGTCTACAAGGTTGGAGGTGATCCTGGCGACTACCAATTCCTGTATGAGCCGCCCAAGAAAATTCCACATGGATACGTGTGCACATACGTGCCGGACTGCAACAACTGGATGACCCAGGTTACAGCAGGAAGGACTGCCACGGCAGGAGGAGTGGCTGGAGCAGGGAGCAGTTCTGGAGCGGATGCTGAGAAACAGGCGTGGCTAACTAAATATGCCACTAGTACAAGTCATGAACGATCAACTGCTGCAGCTCCTACGGTGGATGAGATCACTGCAATCATGAGAGACCAATTCGGCATCCTGCCGAAGAAGAGAATGATCGGCTATTCCAAGCCGTATCCCAACGACTACGACCTGATCCCGCTGCCACCTAAGTATCGGCTCCCTGACTTCACAAAATTTAGTGGATCAGAAGGAACAAGCTCAATCGAGCACGTGAGCCGATACTTGGCACGATTGGGCATGGTCTCGGCTTCGAGACGAGCTACGTGTGAGGTTCTTCTCACGATCTCTCACGGGTCCAGCCTTTGGGTGGTACACCTCGTTGCTACCGGACTCGGTTCGGACGTGGAAGCAGCTGGAAGAGCGGTTCCATGTACAATACCATTCGAAGCTACGAAGCTAGCCTTGCCGATCCGACCCAAGTTCGGCGGAGACGAGGAGAGACGGTATCCGAGTACATCCGGAGGTTCGGGACCGTCGGGAACCGATGTTATTCGGTTCGCCTATCCGAGAAGGAAGCGATCGAGCCGGCGATAGCGGGATTATCGGCGCCGCTCGGAGATGTGACCTTCCAAGCGAGTACAATTCACCGGCGCACATGGTTCAGAAGTTGACAACATATGAACAGCGCCATCCGAGAATTGTACCGGGACAAGTACAAGCGCGTCGCCACGATCGAGACGGACGAAGATGAAGATTCCGCAGGAGATCGGGAGGTCGGCAGTAGCTGAGTGGACCCGGGGGGCAAAACCCGTGTCCTGCAAGTGGGTGAAACAACCAGGGCCTATGAAAGGGTTTGACTTCGATTTGAGCAAAACGGAGCAAATTTTTGATTTGCTGCTGAAGGAGAAACAGCTGAAGTTGCCCGAAGGCCACAAAATCCCCACGGTACAAGAGATGAACGGCATGCCATACTGCAAATGGCATCACACGTTCACCCATACCACCAACGACTGCAAAGTCTTGCGCGGACAGATTCAGATGGTGATAGAACAAGGCCGATTACTCTTCGGTCAGTTTGCCATGAGAGTTGACACGCAGCCATTTCCGGAAGTCAACATGGTCGATCTCAGTCACTACATAGGACGCGAGCCAGGTTTCTCGTTTGGTATCAATATGGCAGGACTGGCAGATCGCCATGGCGAGGATAAGCCAGAGAGCAGTCGCTCTCGCGGCAAAGATAAAAAGGAGGCCGATCCACGCGACCGGCCCCAGCATGATGACAAACGGTATTTGACTGAGGAAGAGGTGATCAACGTGCGGTATCAACGACCACTTTCCGCGCACCTCCTTAACAAATATGGACAGCAGTACGACCGACGTCGACGCTACGACGTAGATGATGATAGATATCGTCGGTCTGATGCAGACAACAGGAAATACCGTCGATATGAAGGGTACGAGCGTCACGCCAGAGGGAGGTCAAGAGAGCAAGAGGACATGGATAGGCATTGGAACTGTCCTTTCTTCAAACACTGCTGGGACTCAGCAATGAGCCGATTGCCCATAATCGAGAATTGCCTAGAATGCAAACAGAAGACGAAGGGAACAAATGAAGTTTCAATGTTCAAGCGTCTAGGACCTCTCCCACCTCAGAACAAACGAGCTGAGTCGTCCCAAGATGAAGACTTCGAGGAGTCAGAAGAAGAAGATAGATATCACCGACCAAGGTGGTGTCCTGATGGACTCAGCCACTCCCAAAAGCGCAGAGTGCAACGGCTACGAAACTTGGAGGAAGCCGAGGCGCAGTACCTGTACACGTTGAGGAAAGCACGGCCCGATTTGGCCGTGAAAATTCAGCAAACACTGGAAACAGAAGCTCGCCCACCAAAGAAAGTGTGGCGACCCAAGCAGACGAAAGCCGATGCAGGGACATCGGCTGATACAAACATGGTGTTCGTTCTCCCGTCAGAGTTTTGTGCTCCGAGAGATGGGGAAGTATCAGTGGCACAGTTTGATTGCGGGCCACGGCCAGTTATCTTTGAGAAGCCACGAGAAAGGAGCTATAGGCATCTGAAGGCCCTATACCTGAAGGGTTATATCAACGGGCAGCCTATCAGCAAGATGCTGGTTGACACGGGAGCCGCGGTCAACATAATACCGTACTCCATGTTACGACGTTTGGGACGTTCCAATGAAGATCTGATCAAGACCAACGTCACGCTAAGTGATTTCAACGGCCAACCGTCAGAAGCCAAGGGTGTACTGAACGTGGACTTAACTGTCGGCCGAAAGACCATCCCTACATCCTTCTTCATCGTCGACAGCAAGAGCACCTACGCTGTCCTGCTAGGAAGGGATTGGATCCATGCTAACTGTTGCATTCCATCCACAATGCATCAGTGCATCATACAATGGGATGGAGATGAAGTGGAGGTTGTTCATGCAGATGATTCGATCGATATCTATTTGGCTGCCATGAACATCTGGGAAGCAAATGACCAAGAGCCGCTCTCTGGAATCAATCTGGACGACTGTGAGCGCATCGAAGCTACAAAAAATGGGGTGAGGCTGGTCTTATCCACTGGCCTCACGGAGTAGCAAGATCCGAGTCTATGAACGTACGTGGCAAGGCCGATCCCTGCGATCGGCCCCAAAAAATAAGAAGCAAGGATCTCACCTCAGACATGCCACGTCGTCATAGCAGAGAACCAAGGAGTTGTAAACCCTTGTTACACATTGCAATGGAAAAGGAGGCCGATTCTAGCAATCGGCCACAATTAGCCTCAACCTACCTTCTGCCTGTGTTCATCATTGATTTGGCAGGTGATAGAAGGCTGAGGTATGGGTTTACAGCAGCTGATGGACTAGAAGAGATTGACACTGGTCCTGGGGATAAGCCACGACCAACATTTATCAGCAAATAGTCGGATCGACAACTACAAGGGAAGCCGATTCCAGCAATCGGCTAAAATTATTCCCACCACCTGTGTTTACTGATGTGCTATTTCGCATGGTGAGTGGTGAGACAAGCTTGGATTGGCTGAAAAGCCGATATCTTCAATCACTTGAAGGATTCGGCTCGGGGGGCATACACACGGAGAAGGTACAAAGCCATGAAGTATGTACCCAGGGGAAGCCGATTCATGAATCGATCGGCTAATAAAAAATCGGAAGTACAAAAATTTTAAGCACAGCCGATGCTTGGACATAGACTTTAGAATTACAGAGTTTAAGCTGCCACTTGATCAGGCCTCAGTGAAGGAAAATGACCCGAAGACAGCCAACGTCACGATTGGCCAGGGCTTCAATTGCAGCGTCATCGGGACGTGGGGCTGAATTTCGTCAAGGATGGTGAGCCGATCTAAGCAGCAAAGCACAAGAATTGAGCCAGGAGGAGTTAGAGAGCCATTGCATGAGAAGCTTCTTGGTTCAAAGAAGGGATTTGTTGGTCCTGCCGAGCCCTCATGGTGCATCGGCTCCTTGTGCGTAAGCTTTCCTATCTTGTTTTGATGGGAGTTGAGGACTGACCCTTTTCTTGGAAGCCGATGGTGACATATCTGGCTAGTTTTATATGGTGGTGTACCCGGAGGTGCCCAAGTTGGAGCTTCGTCAGCTGGATTGCATGTCCTCGATGAGTAGGATTACTGGACTTAATAGGTTAACCAAAGCCTAGAGGGGTGTTTGCCCTTCAAAGTTTTCCTGGCAGCCACCTTCTTCGCTACTATTCTCGCCTTGACTGAGGCTCGGGGGGCAGCTGCCCCTGAAGATCCTTTGCTCTTGGGAGCCGATTTTGGTTGAAATCGGCTTACTATGAACCACAATTTTTATTGAAAAGTGGTGAGTTCTTTCAGAAGGAAACCGCCAGAATTGATGTGAGGAGTTTGAAGGGGGAGCCATTATCATTGATAGGCTCTGGACCAGTTTGTTGCTGCAAGGGAACAGAACATCACAAGGAAAGTTGTGAGCAAATGGTACCTGTTATATAGGTGTATCAGCTTCAACGACAAGTTGTTTCAGCTATGGTCCTAGAAGCTTTCCTGGAGGCGTTAATTCAGGAGTTTTGCCGTCAGGTCAAACATCACGATCGGATGATTTGAAGTCCAAAGATCTAGGGGTCTCAAGGCCGTGTGTCTTGGACTTGTTCGATTGGAAGTTTGGATCTGAATTTCAAGGATTGCAAGTTACCATCTGAGGGGATGACTAGATTGACCTGTCTTGCAATTCATTGTAAAAAACTGATGCATTGCCATCGGCTCATTGAGCATCGACCAAGGTGACGATCGGCAAAGTCAAGATAAGGGAGAATCGGCTAAATCAATATGGAAGAAATCGACAAAGTCAAATTGGGGGAATTTCTTCATTGATAATCAGATTTCTTACATAAAAGGAGCTGATTGCTCTCAAAAGGAATTACTAGGGGATACATTGCCCCATCTACTACTCCTAGCTCTATGCTAAAGATCCTATCTAGGGGCCGTTGCTGCCCTCGTCGTCGTCATCGCCGCTGTCGGCGCTGCTCCCGGCCGGCTCGTCGTCGCTGCTGTAGCGACCGCCGACAGGACTCTCATTGTCCTCGTCCTCCTCGTCAGCGTCGTCGTTGTCGCTGTCGAAGTCGCTGAGGTTGCCCGGCCAAGGGCAGAGGCGCTTCGCCGGCGGCTCGTCGGAGGAGGTGTCGTCCTCCTCCTCTTCTTCCTCCTTCACCTCCTCGGAGGAGGTGAAATCGCCCCAGGAGAAGCGATCGTCGTCGCTCTCCTCCTCCGATTCCCCGTCTACGAGGAAACGGAGGTCGCTCTCCCCGTCGGTCGAGGACTTGTCGTCCTCCGACCAGATGGAGAAGTCGTGGCTCGACTCATCCCCGTCGGCTATGGCGCGGCGGATGTTGGCCGCGTGGGTTTCCTGCGGGTCCCACTCCGGCGTCGGCTCCCGGAGGGGGGAGGATTGGACGGAAAGGCTCGACGAAGAAGAGGAGGAAGAAGAGGGAGACATGGTGGCAGAGAGGGTTTTTGGCTGACGGCTGGTTTGGAGCAAGGGGACGAAGACGGGAACTGCAAGAAGTGGCTAAATAAAAGGGGATATAGCAGAGATTTAATGCTTAAGCAGTTTTCGAGGATGTGGTGCCAAAACTGTCAAATCGTGCAGAGAAGTTGAGAAGGCAAGGCGTCATGATGAAGAATACTGCGACGGTTCTGCTCTGCCACGACATGACCCCTCGAAGGAAAAACAGGGTGGTTTTGAAATTATCATTACCAAAACCAGGGGGGCATGTGTTATCACCGGATTTTGGCCAAATCAGGAGATGGGCCGTAAGTGAAGATGGGCTTGAAAGATACACGCGTGGAGCATCTTTGAAGCGGCCTGGCACGAAGAGTTTGGGCTTAATTGCCCATGTATCTGTAATATAGTAGATCGCATGTTAGTTTAGATTAAAAGATAGAGTTTGACCCGTGCACGGTTAGGTGCATGCCCGAATTAGAAAGTCCCTCGGACTATAAATATGTATCTAGGGTTATCAGAAAAGGAGGACAATCACGTTCACAACAAACACAAATCAGGCGCATCGCCACCCCTTCTTTCGAGGGTTTCTCCCGGGTAAGCATCATGCTGCCTAGATCGCATCTTGCGATCTAGGCAGCACACGTTTATTCGTTTACCTTGTGTTACTCGTGCTGAAGCGTTGTTGATGGCGAGTAGCACTACTTATCATAGATGTTTTGGGGCTTGCATAGATGCTTTTCTTACGCATATCTGCTTAGCTGTGCCGTCCCTCGATATCTAGCTGCCCTTACACCTATCCAGGCGTAAGGGCAGCATCTTGCTTGTTTGTTACTTAGTAGATCCGATCTGTTATAGTTGCTCCTTGTTCCTCAAGGATTAGTTTAATATCTGCATGATTAGGCCTTATGCTGGGGTTGGATGATCCGGTAGTGCATTAGGTGTTGTTTGCCGTTCCTATAAGGGATGTTCCGGGAATTGACTTAAACATTAGTTTTTAGGCCTCTTATAGGGGTAGTTTTCACCATCTTTTGTATCTGCTAGGCCCAACTACGCGTAGGATGTTCCGGTTATGCGGTGAAAACCCTAAACTGTCGTAGATTGGTTTAGCTTTGTTTTGATCAAGCAGGATCCCCATGTCATTGAAAATCCAACGTGAACCATGGGGCGATCGGCTCTTTGAGCCGATCCGCAGGGCAACCTAAGAGCCGATAGGGCTCGTATTTAATGTTTACGTGTCTGCCATGCAGGGAACTAATCGAAGCAATCCAACACCTTCCTGACCAGGTATAGGTCAGGTGGCACGCCCTTGCAACCGCCAGGTCGTGTGCCGGAGCATTTGCGGGACGACGTCGAGGGACCAGGGCCCGCTACCGCCTTGGAAGCCTCCCGGCTCTTCGTGTTGCTTAACCACTGCTCGCCGGTGAGTTTTGGCAGGCAACACATTCAATGATCATATTCACCTTCAAAACTTTTTTTTTGAAGCTTTCACCGGGGGGGGAGAGAGGATCCCCACCTGAATATATTGCATCAAGAAATGGTTTGTTGGTTACAGAGGGAGAGGTAGTCACGCCACAAGTCGGCGTGTACCCTCATTTCCGCTTTCTTGAAGCGGTGAGACCAAAGTGTGAAATCTGAAACTATGTTCCTAAGTGTCGTCGCCACTGGTTGATCAATCGCTCGGAACACTTTGGCGTTTCTTGCATCCCAGATCTTCCATAGTATAGTGAGGGAGACGGAGGGCCATATCGAGGAGGGGAGGTGAGGAGGTAGTGGCGTGGACCAAATATCTGAGAAAGTATGGGCATTTGGTGTTATGGCCAGCCGCCTCCATACCGCTGCGGAGGCTGGACAGGAGAAGAACAGGTGTGATCGGTCCTCGATAGGTGCTTGGCATCTCGGGCATTCTTGGGATGTGATGATGTGTTTGTGCAGCAGGTTTGCCCTTGTGTTGATCCGATCAAGGTGTAATAGCCAGCCGAACACCTTGATTTTTTTTGGCACCTTGGAGCTCCAAATGTATGAGGCTTCTGGATCTTGTAGCTGGGTTTGGAGGTGGTTGTAGGATGCTTTGGTGGAGAAAGGCGACCCTTCGAGCATCGATCTTGTGTCCTGTTCATCGGTGAGGTGTACATCCTGCAACAGATTAGAGAGAGAAGCAAGTCGCTGGGACGCTGCGTTGGTTAGTCTACACCGAAGGCCATCAGATGTATCATTTTGCATAATGTCACATACCAATGCATGGGTTTGTTGTATGATGGGAGTATAGGGCAGGGTAGGCTGTGGCTAGGGTTTCTGGGAGGAGCCATTTGTCGTGCCAAAAAAGTACTGATTTACCATTGTGTACAATGCAGGTAGTGATCTGTAGTAGTGTGTCTAGGTGTTTGGTGATAATCTTGCTAAGGTATGAGGGGTTTGAGGCTGTATATGAGTTTGGTGACTGGGATAGTATCAATTGTTTCCAAGGTAGATCATGCGAGTGTAAAAATTTGAAACAGAATTTCAGAAGAAGGCAAATGTTCTGTGCATTTAAATTTTTTGCGCCAAGACCCCTTCATGAAGTCGGAACACATAGCTTGTCCCACGCAACGAGGCATTGAGATCCCGTACATGTTTCTTCAGCAGCCCAGAAAAAAGCCCTACGACGAGCGTCGATAGTTTTAAGGACGGAGATAGGAATGTGGAAGGAGGACATGAAGTATGTTGGAAGCGCATCCAGAACTATGGAGAGGAGTACGAGCCTCCCCCCTTTGGACAGGAGGGTGGCGCGCCAACCCGCAAGGTACCTGTCGCGTACTGTCTATAATGGGTTGAAATGCGGAGGCTGGTAGTTTGGAGGCGGAGAGGGGAAGGCCTAGATATGTCTGAGGAAAGGACGAGATGTGGGTTCCTAGGGTGGTAGGGGATGGATACAGCTAGGTTGTTGTGGATGTTCATAAGGACAAACGTTGTTTTATCGAAGTTGATGGAGAGCCCAGTGGCTAGAGCGAAGTCATGTAAGATTTTCTTTAGGGTTTGGGCAGCTGTGGGTGTGGCGCGGATTATGATGAGGGTGTCGTCTGCGTATTGGAGGACAGGGCATGGGATATTGTCGAGGAGTGGGTGTGCCAGTAGGCCGTCACTGCAGGCAGAGGCTATTAGTTGTTGTAGGACATCGGCAACCGTAATAAATAGGTATGGTGATAGGGGATCGCCTTGGCGGAGTCCTTGTTTGCAGTTAATCCAATTACCTGGCACTCCCTTGACAAGAACTGCTGTTTTGCCGGTGTGTAGGAGTATTCTGATCCAGGAGCACAATATTGGTGGGAAGCCCCTATGTTCCATAATTTTGAGGAGTGAGTCCCAGTTGATTGAGTCGAAAGCTTTCCGAAAGTCTAGTTTGATGACTAGTGTGGGGGCATTCCTTTTGTGGCAGAAATTAAGTATGTCAGCTGCAAACACAAAATTTTCAGCGATGCTTCTGCCTCTAATAAACCCTGTTTGGTTTGGGTTTACTAATATGGGAATTAATTTTTGTAGCCTGTTGGTGAGAGTTTTGGCTATCGCTTTGACAGGGCAGTTTTGCAGAGATATTGGCCTAAAGGCATCTGGTGTTCGTGCGCCATCTTTTTTGGGGATAAGGACCATGTATGCTCTATTAAGGCCGTCGAGGTCGATTTGTCCGTTATGGAATTGTTGGAAAAGGTGGAGGATTTTAGGTTTGACGGTGTTCCAGAATTTGCGGTAGAAACCTGGCCCAAAACCATCTGGGCCAGAGCTTGCAGACACATTCATGTCAAAAAAGGCTGTTGTAATCTCGTCAGGGGAGAACGGGTCATCGAGGTGGCGGAGGTTTTGGTGAATGGGTTGGTAAATATCATTGAGGTGGAAGTGCCATATTGTAGTAGAGGTGGTTCCAAGTAGCTATGCATAGTAGGTGGTTAGGATGTCTGTTTTTTGCGAGTGGTTGGAGAATTCAGCACCGTTTTGTTCAATTGTAGCAATCTTGTTATTTTTAAGACGGTTTGATGCTGATATGTGGAAATATTTTGTGTTTTCGTCTCCGTCTATTGCATATTTATTTTTTGAGCGTGTCTTCCAATGGTCAACTCTTGAGCGTATAGCCCGGCGAAGTGTTTTTATTACGACGTGCCTGAGAATGAATTCCGGTTTCGAGAGGTTTCTGTGTTCTTCGATTAAATCGAGCAAGGAGACAATATATTTGCAATTAGCTTCGGCCAAGTGGAGTGGCAGGATTTTTCGTCTCCAAGATTTTAGCGCGAACCTTGATTTTTTGAGGTTTGAAATAGTTTGGCGGCCCATGTCGGTTTGTGTCTGTGGAGCGGCCCTGATAGCGTGGACGATGTCGCGGCAGGCCTGGTGGGCGGCCCAAGAGTTTTCAAATCTGAAAAAGGCGGGACGGGGGACAGAGGTTGAGATGGAGGCAACAATCGGCACATGATCGGAGACGAACCGTGTAAGAGAGGAGATGGATGAGTTTGGAAATGTATTAGCCCAGTTGAGATTAATGAATGCTCTATCGATTTTTTGGAGCGTGGGATTTTGTCTGTTATTTGACCAAGTAAACGCTCTGTCAAGCAGCGGTAGCTCGATTAGAGATAGTAGGTTGATGGTGTCATTGAATATATCGGCCTCGTTTTGCCTGAAGTTGTTATTGTTTTTGTCCGATGAGTATCTCATTAAGTTGAAGTCACCGAGGATAATCCAGGGGGTGGCCGGTGGTGGTTGGATAGATTGTTTGAGTTAGTGGTCGGTGGGTGCATATACATTTGTAACCCAAATTTCATTGTGAGATAGGTAAGTGCGGAGGCAGGTTGTGAGAGTGTATGCTCTCTGTTGGGTAGATTGCAGAGAGAAAAGGCGTGAAGAGAATGCGTTGATCATGCCACCGCAGGTGCCATTTGATGGTAACAAAGCAAATTGGTCACATAGGCGGGGCAGGAAAGATCTTGCCTTAAAGATGTCGCAGTCGTTCAGTTTAGTCTCTTGTAGGAGGGAAATGGACGGTTTTAGATCGCAAAGTTCAGCTAATACGTCCTTGCATTTGTCCTGGTCGTTTAGGCCACGTACGTTCCACGATGCTATTAAGAAGTAGAGGTTAAGCATAATGGAAAGCGTTGGCACCTAGAAGTGAGCGTGGAGAGGCACAAGCAATGTATAAAAATAGTTCCAGCATATTCATTATACTAGTTGAATGCCCGTGCTCCGCCACGGCTCAGAATATTTATCGAATTGGTCGGAAAAAAACCATATGTATGAAACTAAAAGAGTCAATTGTAACAAGCAAAATTAATGCAATATCAGAAATTCCATAATTATTGGTTAAGCATCAAATATATGAAATTAAAGTTGTAAAATCTAGAGGGAATGAAATTTAGATTTGTGGTCGGTAATGCCTATTTTTTTTGTGATTTCTACTGTTGCCATGGTCTTCATAATTCGACTTATTTTCTTTGGATTTAATTGTGATAGTGCAAGCAGACCAATTTTTCTGGATTTTCGATAGTGTAAGCCGAGCAAGCATATAGTGTAAGCCGAGCAAGCATATAGTATTTTGTTTTGCCTCCTCATTTATCTTTCATCACTCTTTGTTACGATAACAAGTCAGTAGAAAATAGAATAACCCGAAAATAAAAACAAAACCTTGTCTAGCTATACATAACAATATAACATGCATATACATAATAGTAGACTTCCTATGCATAACCCTGTATAATATAATGAAATCTCGTTGCAGCTACGAACTGATTTTCTCAGATTGGTAATTTCCAAAGCAATTATTCTTGAATCTAATCTTCGCAAGAATAAAACTAATGTCACCTACTACTTTTTTCCAATTGCAGCCAGTTCCATGATCCCTATTCAATCATGCGAACAACTATATATATCAAGCAAATGCGAGAGTTTACAGGGAGCTTTACCCAAATACTTGAATTCCTCATCCAGCTTTTGTAGCTTAGGGAAGGGACGGGGAGGAAGTAGCAGGAAAAAGGTGTTCATGTCGCAACGGCCCAACAGTCGACACTTTGTGCTTTAAGAAATGCGCTAGAACCTCCATAATTGCACCATGGCGAGCAGAGCAAGCTGATACATCCAATTTCATTCCACATAAACTAACATCACATTAGAGCCCGAGGGGAGAGGGGGATGGGCACCTCACTTGGGAAGCGGTGGATGACGCGGCGGTGAAGACCCTTATGCTGCTGCTCCTAGGGCGTTGTGAGGCAAATCATCGTCTTGAAGGCCATCATTGTGAGGGGCGGAGGGACTGGGATGTGGAGGTGGCTAGCAAGATAGATTGAGGTGTGGGTGGTGGTGAAGAGGGGAGAGATGGGGGTGGCCGCGGTCTCCCTGCCCAAGTCCAATCGCCGTGAAACGAGCCCCCACGGTTGCATCGACGAGGAATACTCCGCTAGATTGAACGAGCCGCCTCGCCTCCCTCCCCCCTCCCCGGCCCCCAAACCACTCCATCCCAAAAATATGGTATGAACCAACGCATCTTCCCCTTTACCCACCGATACTGGTCTCGCTTCTCCACTTCCTCACCGAGCATGTATCTGTCCCTGGGAGAAAACCCTCCTTAGAGCCTCGCTATCTACTTCCTCTGTCGTGACTCCTGCTACCGTAGCATCGGGCACCACCGCCAAACCGTCATGGCCAGTCACTGTAGCCACATGTTCAACTCAACGCAATGATTGTCTTCACCGGCAGAACCACACGTGGTTAGATGATGACGTTGTAAGATATTATAGATTTCATTCGGCTTGGCACCCAAAAATCGACCGCACAACCTACCATCTAATGCCCCTTCCCAGATTTTCACACCTAGCCGTTTAATAGGAATCTTAAAGCTTTCTTGTTAATCTACTTTTCCATACCATTTACACGGAAATAAGGCATTAGTACACGTACAAATGTACCAGGTGAATGTACAAACTGTAAGGCCGTAAATTTTGCATCTATGGCGCCGATGCAGCCGTCGGGAAGGAGATGATCTGCAACATTCAAACGCCATCTGTACACCAGCGGCAACCTCCTCTGTTCAGCACATCCGTGTACGCCGCTCGATGTTCTGATGGTGCTCGACCTCAGCGGGAACATGGTCGGCACCAAGCTGGCGCTCCTAAAGAAGGCCATGGTGTTCATCGCGACAAGGTGGGACCTGATGACAACCGCCTCACACTCTCTTTTCATTATCCTCCATCGCGTGTCGGCTCACCCGGCTCGCGCGTGGCTGTCCACGCGTTGTCAGAGTGCACCCTGGCCTGGACGCCCTAATCCCTCTTCTCTGGTGGTGGGACCAAGGACAAGGACACTATAACCACCGACATCCTCATCTTCAATGGCAGGATATCTACAAGCTGTGCCCAAGGGCAATGGCAGCCACCGACTACAACGTGCTTGTGCCATCTTCCTCAGTTAGCGCCAGCCACACGTTCAGTTTCGCCGTTGACCATAACCCGGCGTCGGCGATGCACAGGTGCACACCATCGCGGAGGGCACCGTCGTCACATTCTCCTTCATCGCGAGCGAGATCATCATGCATGACTCATTGGCGTAGTGCATGGCTCCTCTTAGTCACCGCATAGGAGGCATGCATCTCCGTCGATTGTGTCTGTTGTGGCGACCGCGTCTAGTCCGTAAACTCAAGACGCTACATACAAGGACTGGGTCGACCCCAACGGCCATACAACTACGGTGGACGAGATGAGTTGTACGACAACAAGGGCAATTGCCTTTTGTTGCGTCCATGTCCGGTCAAATCAAGACGCTACATACAAGAGCCAAGTCGACGCAAATGAGCATGCAACTATGGTGGACGTCGGCGAGCTATACGCCCACAAGGAGAGTTGCCTTTTGTTGCTCGTGCTCATGCCGATAGTGGCCGGCGCCGGGGAAGACGTCGGTGTCACAACACTGTTAAAGGTGAGCCGCGGGGACGCGTGTGAGGAGCATGTCGTGGCGCAAGGATACTCCGCCGACAGGGCACGCCGTTGGGCATGAGCGACGACGCCAGTCCATGGAGCTCGGCAAGGAGGTGGGCGAGCGCGTGGTACCGGATATAATATGATCGTGTGTTTTTTTCACATCCTGAACTTATACTGATACAACATATGAAGGATTCGGTGGCAGTACGGATCAGCTTACGAAGAGTTCTTTTTTCTTTAGAGATGCGAACGGAAACAAATTCTTTCATGGAGATGTACAAATCGTTCACTTCTACACCGGCGATCACGGAGATGCACAACCATCCTCTCATATACCAGCAACGCATAGGCCTTCACCGCCCTTTCAAATTCGAGTAAGTTGTGTTTGGATTAGGATAAACTTTTGGATGTAAAACGTCGGCACAACCAAATTCTATCCTGAAATCGATCAATCCGGGTAAATCTGGACACATAAAAAAATATGACACAACTATCCTAACAAATGTAATAATAATTTAGCACTTAAAAAGTACACAAATAAAATCGATAATGGTTGGTGACGTAGCCTGGATTCGTCCGGATAAAGACCCCCTGCTAAGTAGGCAGAATCCATTCGTTAGTAAATCTGTATCTGCTTGTTTAGTGAAGTATAGCCGCCCCAGCTATGACATGATCAGATTGTCTCCCAAGCAGTAAACCATGTCATTAAATCCCAGCTAAATTAGCTATGGAGGATCGGTAGTTCTGTACTTACATAAACCTTTTTTTTGCGATTTATACTTACATAAACCTCCGGATAACAGAATAATCTCTTCGTATTGTATGTTGCTTCAAATCAAACTACACAACGACCGGTGTTTCAGCACAATGTATACCTCTCTATAACATTTACGGTTGTTCTTCAAACGCTTCTTCAGAGTGAACTAAACCACGAGTAATGTTTAACCTGGAGACGCTGACTGGCATGCCTGCTTCATGTGCAAAGTCGCTTCTCCTCAACGGCAGTTGTATTGCTTGGACATTCTCCCTGGCGTGGCCATCACGTTCCTTCAGTTTCTTCTCCTGGCTGTGTATTTTCCCGACCGAGCTGGGCGAGCTGGCCGTACATCTCCGGGAGGGGATAAACCAGCGCTGGAATGTGTACCATGCCGGTGTAGGATGGAGGCCACCGACAAGGGCATCTCATCCAACATGGCCTTCCACGGGGTGGTTCATCGGAGAGTAAAATACAACCCGGATTGGATCTGATCGTCTTTCTTGTTCTTTCTCCATCTGTACATATGGAACCAGAACGAGTTCAAATCGAACTCGATTACACGACCGGTGCCGCTGCACACACGGGCGGATCTTGGAGGCGGGGATCGGGAAGAACCGGTCCCGGAAGCACCATTGCCGCTGCACCTCCGGCCTCCGGACGGATCTTGGCGGCGTGACTGTCGGTCGCCGCATCACCCAAGAGGCGCACAAAGGCCCGATCCTCCTTCCTCTAGACGGAACTGCATGCGGATGGTTTGGTTTGATGTGTTGAAATCTCATAAGGGACCCGTGAGCCTAGCCCCAGGGAATTATTTCCCAATCAAGTGGCTAAGCGTGGATGGGTGTGTAACGTGACACGGGTTGGAGTTGTTTTGTTAGTTGCGTTTTCTTTGTTCCGTGCGCAGGATTTTTTTTTTCAAGATTGCGGAGATAAATCATCTTGGTAGGATAAAGATGTGGGGGTACTATTGTCCATCTTGAAAATGTGACACCAGGCATTCACCAGTTTGCTCTTAATAGTAGAGATGAGCTCGTGGGCTGAGTACAAGGAGGGGGCGGTGAGAGCACCTATTGTGCGAACATCGATTAAACGAGAAGGAAACAAGTGTAAGAGGGAAGCCACTATTTGGCGCCGCTGGAACGTAGCGCAGAGTGACAGAGATCGGAGAAACGTTGTGGCTGGCAGCCGATCTCGATGCAAGAGTACCCGAGGGCATCATGGCGAGGGTGGGAGCACCTCGTCGTCTTTGCCGTCAGCCTTGGCGTCAGCTTCCTCGTCTGGCTGATGGGCATCTCCGGCGGTGTTGTCCGCGATGGCGGCCGCGTCAGCGCCGCACGCAAGGGCGACGGCGACAAGGGCTACGACATCCTCGCATGGCATGGCCGGGCGATCGGAGAGGCCGGAGGCGTCGAGGGCGCGAGTGAGGCTTTCCGTAGCTGAGGACATGTCGAAGCTGACAGCTTTGGCTGAATTACTCATCATTCTAAGGTTTTCAAAGTCATTTGATTCACAAGTTCCCAACTAGAGTGATCAGTTTTAGTTTTAGCACTAGCAACTAGTCATGAGGGGTGCTAACTAAAGTGTAGTTATTTAGGCTAAGTTTGATGCTCTTGTAATACTCCATATTTAGACAAAGTTAACTATAAAAATAAGCCTTGATAAATCAAAGTAAAATATTGCAAAATAGGAACTTGGGCTTGGAAAAGAAAATCCTTAAACACAAAATAATATTGTAATGGTGTCTTGCTCTAGTAGAGCTGGCATTAGTAGAGCTTGCAAGAGTATAGCTTGCCTTGATTGGTACAGTGATTAAAGTGTTCCTCCTCTTTTTCGTAGAAGACCTCCTCCTCCTCGTAGCCTTCGGTACTAGCGTCTATAAACGGATACGAGGCATACAATTACCAAACAATACTTAAGTACTAGACTTAACACTCAACAAACTCACACCAGAGGATCTAGCATCACATCATTTTTAATATTGGGGTCGGCTTTGTTTTCTTTTTGAAAAATAATTTCCTCTCATTGAAATATTTACTAGGGTTTCTATTTATTTCCTTTGAAAAGTAATTTCCTCTCATTGAAATTTACTAAGATTTAATATCCTCAAATAATAAGTATGAGATCAAGTTGACCAAAGTCACCACTTCATATTTATTCATTTGGGAAAAACGATTTCAATGAGATACTACCTCCCATACAATTTAAATACTACTTGGAAAAGATTTAATATTCTCAAGTAATAAAATATGGGGTTCTATAGACTGAAGTCATTACCTCACATTAAATTACTTGAGACATTGATTTAAATGAGAGCCTACCTCTCATAATATTTAACTACTATTTTTAAATAATTTAAATGGGCTAGAAATAGCCACATAGCCATTATTTCACTCCAGCCCATGATCATGGTAAACACTAATGTCATATTTTTACATATTCATGTAGAGTGTTTGAAATGTGAATTTTGAGAGTTGGAATCAACTCAAAATAAATTATGGTTGATTTTTAATAAATGTTTGAAGTTTAAAAAGGTACTGCATTGTTATTTCTACTACAAGTGTTCTACAACTCTTCTGAGGTTGAAACCAATTTAGTGGGCTAGATATTTTTGTAAGCTTTCCAGAAATATTTATTTCATAAATTTTGGCTCAGTAGATATTTTTCTATTTAATTTGGAATAGGGAAGCAGTATTGAATTTAGGATAAATGAATTAAATCGAATTCAAATTCGTGGGCTTAGGCGGGAAAACGAAACAGGCCAGAGAAAAGGAAAATGGGCCGGCCCAGCAGCGTGTCTCGCACGCGCGGGCGGCTTGACAATGGGTCCCGCCTGTCAGCAACACTTTAAACGCCGAAGCGGTACGCTAGCGATGAGCCGTTGGATTAGAACACGATCGAACGGTCGATGCTCGTCGTCGTCGACGACGAGCTCAAACCCTACTGACGGCGGACCTAGGGGGTCGGAGGCTCACCGGAGGTCCGGCGATGGTCGGCGAGGCTGGCAGAGGTCCTGGAAGACGACGGCGTGGCTCCTGGTACCGGCGTGTAGGGATTCGTAGCATAGAAAACAAAAAATTTACTACCGCAAGAACGAATAACAAGCCAAGATCTAATCTAGTAGATGGTAGCAATGAGAAGATCATGAGACTAACCCTCGAAGATTTCCAAAGCTTAACGAGATTGGATCTCGTGGTGGATGTAGTCGATCACTTGCCGCTTGCAAAAGCGCGTAGAAGATCTTGACGGTGCCACAGTCAGGCAGCACCTCCGTACTCGGTCACACGTTCGGTGTTGATGACGACGTCCTTCTCCCCGTTCCAGTGGGCAGCGGAAGTAGTAGATCCTCCTCGAAATCCTGGCAGCACGACGGCATGGTGGCGGTGGTGGTGGAGAACTCCGGCAGGGCTTCGCCTATGCGCTGCGGGAGTAGTATGTGGAGGAGGGGCGGCTAGGGTTTGGGGAGAGGGGGGTCTTGGGCGCCGACCACTAAGGGATGCGGCCAAGATGGCTAAGGTGTGGCCGGCCCCCTCCCCTTGCTCCTAATTATATAGGTGGAAACCCCCAAGAGTTTGACTCCAAGTCTTCGAATAAGACCCCAACTCAAAACTTGCCATAAGGACGAAACCTACCCAAGGTGGGACTTCTACTCAAGGTGGGACTACCACCCCTTCCTTGGGGGGATGACCGGCCACCATGGGGTGGAGTCCACCTGGGACTCCTCCTCCCTTAGGCTGGCCAGCCATTCTAGGTGGAGTCCCTCCGGGACTCCACTTTCCATGGTGATTTCTTCCGGACTTTTCTAGAACCTTCTAAAACCTTCTATAAATGCACCGGATCATTTTCAAACTTAAAAATGACTTCCTATATATGAATCTTATTCTCCGGACCATTCCGGACCTCCTCGTGATGTCATGGATCCCATCCGAGACTCCGAACAAAACTTCGAACTCCATTCCATATTCCATATCTACTTAAACGACATCAAACCTTAAGTGTGTCACCCTACGGTTCATGAACTATGCAGGCATGGTTGAGACTTCTCTCCGACCAATAACCAATAGCGGGATCTGGAGATCCATAATGGCTCCCACATATTAAACGATGACTTAGTGATCGAATGAACCATTTACATACGATACCGATTCCCTTTGTCACGCGATATTTTACTTGTTCGAGGTTTGATCATCGATATCTCTATACCTTGTTCAACCTCATCTCCAACAAGTACTCTTTACTCGTACTGTGGTATGTCATCTCTTATGAACCATTCATATGCTTGCAAGCTAATTAGACGACATTCCACCGAGAGGGCCTAGAGTATATCTATCCGTCATCGGGATGGACAAATCCCATTCTTGATCCATATGCCTCAACTCATACTTTCCGAATACTTAATCCCACCTTTATAACCATCCATTTACGCAGTGGCGTTTGATGTAATCAAAGTACCCTTCCGGTATAAGTGATTTACATGATCTCATGGTCGAAGGACTAGGTAACTATGTATCGAAAGCTTATAGCAAGCTGAACTTAATGACATGATCTTATGCTACGCTTATTTGGGTGTATGTCCATTATATCATTCACCTAATGACATAACCTTGTTATTAATAACATCTAATGTTCATGATCACGAAACCTTGATCATCTATTAATCAACAAGCTAGTTATACAAGAGGCTTACTAGGGACTCCTTGTTGTTTACATAACACACATGTATCAATGTTTCGGTTAATACAATTATAGCATGTGATGTAAACATTTATCATAAACACAAAGATATATTATAAGAACCATTTTATTATTGCCTCTTGGGCATATCTCCAACAGTCTCCCACTTGCACTAGAGTCAATAATCTAGTTCACATTTGTAAAGATATAACACCTTGGCCTTCTGGTGCTTATCATGTTTTGCTCACGGGAGAGGTTTTAGTCAACGGATCTGACATGCTCAGAAACGTATGTATTTTGCAATTCATTTGCGTCTTCACGCATCACTCATTTTCCAAATGAGTCGGCATTAAATATGTTTGGTCTTCTGGTGGAACCTTAATTCCGCGGTCTGAAATATGTCACTAATATTGTCAGACACAATATAGCTTCAAAGTTCTGACACTATCGGAACAACACCAAGTTTTCAAAGAACTCCTCGACTTTAAACATCCTCATTCATTGTCAAAACAATGACATACTCTGCCTTCGTTTGTAGAATCCGTCACAATATTTAGAACTCATCTAAATCTAGCATAGACATCTTCTAGCTCATTGTGCTACCTTTTAAACAATACTTAGCCTAATTGAGATTGAAATTTTATTTTTATTTTTATAAGTGCCTGACCAAACTCAGGTGGGAACATTAGTGTCATTCCCACAACTCTATTATGATCAAGTCAAATTCACCCTTCAAGTCACCAGTCCTTTTTAGAAAAACCTCTGACAACGGAACAATATGGCCATCCAACCGTCCATGACCGTGGACACGGCTATTCGAATAGGTTTAACACTCTGCAGAGGTTGTGCACTTGTGCCACAACTTTTGATTACACCCGTCAGGGATAGCCCTGAATAATCATACTCAGTATGCGGATCATCAACCATTAACCTTTCACTTACATACCCTAGTATAGGCACCCCCCCTATGAGCTTGGCCTCCCAGTGATGGCAATCTTCCATCTTGGGAACTGCACAGGGCTTGGGTACGACATTCACCTCTTTTTCACGACGGCGTGGCTCCTGGTACCGGCGTGTAGGGATTCGTAGCATAGAAAACAAAAATTTTACTACCGCAAGAACGAATAACAAGCCAAGATCTAATCTTGTAGATGGTAGCAATGAGAAGATCATGAGACTAACCCTCGAAGATTTCCAAAGCGTAACGAGATTAGATCTCGTGGTGGATGTAGTCGATCACTTGCCGCTTGCAAAAGCGCGTAGAAGATCTTGACGGTGCCACGGTCGGGCGAGCACCTCCGTACTCGGTCACACGTTCGGTGTTGATGACGACGTCCTTCTCCCCGTTCCAGCGGGGAGCGGAAGTAGTAGATCCTCCTCGGAATCCTGGCAGCACGACGGCATGGTGGCGGTGGTGGTGGAGAACTCCGGCAGGGCTTCGCCTATGTGCTGCGGGAGTAGTATGTGGAGGAGGGGCGGCTAGGGTTTGGGGAGAGGGGGGTCTTGGGCGCCGGCCACTAAGGGATGCGGCCAAGATGGCTATGGTGTGGCCGGCCCCCTCCCCTTGCTCCTAATTATATAGGTGGAAACCCCCAAGAGTTTGACTCCAAGTCTTCGAATAAGACCCCAACTCAAAACTTGCCATAAGGACGAAACCTACCCAAGGTGGGACTTCTACTCAAGGTGGGACTCCCACCCCTTCCTTGGGGGGATGGCCGGCCACCATGGGGTGGAGTCCACCTGGGACTCCTCCTCCCTTAGGCTGGCCAGCCATTCTAGGTGGAGGCCCTCCGGGAGTCCACTTTCCACGGTGATTTCTTCCGGACTTTTCTAGAACCTTCTAAAACCTTCTATAAATGCACCGGATCATTTTCAAACTTAAAAATGACTTACTATATATGAATCTTATTCTCCGGACCATTCCGGACCTCCTCGTGATGTCATGGATCCCATCCGAGACTCCGAACAAAACTTCGAACTCCATTCCATATTCCATATCTACTTAAACGACATCAAACCTTAAGTGTGTCACCCTACGGTTCATGAACTATGCAGGCATGGTTGAGACTTCTCTCCGACCAATAACCAATAGCGGGATCTGGAGATCCATAATGGCTCCCACATATTAAACGATGACTTAGTGATCAAATGAACCATTTACATACGATACCGATTCCCTTTGTCACGCGATATTTTACTTGTCCGAGGTTTGATCATCGATATCTCTATACCTTGTTCAACCTCATCTCCAACAAGTACTCTTTACTCGTACCGTGGTATGTCATCTCTTATGAACCATTCATATGCTTGCAAGCTAATTAGACGACATTCCACCGAAAGGGCCTAGAGTATATCTATCCGTCATCGGGATGGACAAATCCCATTCTTGATCCATATGCCTCAACTCATACTTTCCGAATACTTAATCCCACCTTTATAACCATCCATTTACGCAGTGGCGTTTGATGTAATCAAAGTACCCTTCCGGTATAAGTGATTTACATGATCTCATGGTCGAAGGACTAGGTAACTATGTATCGAAAGCTTATAGCAAACTGAACTTAATGACATGATCTTATGCTACGCTTATTTGGGTGTATGTCCATTATATCATTCACCTAATGACATAACCTTGTTATTAATAACATCTAATGTTCATGATCATGAAACCTTGATCATCTATTAATCAACAAGCTAGTTATACAAGAGGCTTACTAGGGACTCCTTGTTGTTTACATAACACACATGTATCAATGTTTCGGTTAATACAATTATAGCATGTGATGTAAACATTTATCATAAACACAAAGATATATTATAAGAACCATTTTATTATTGCCTCTTGGGCATATCTCCAACGAGTCTCCCACTTGCACTAGAGTCAATAATCTAGTTCACATTTGTAAAGATATAACACCTTGGCCTTCTGGTGCTTATCATGTTTTGCTCACGGGAGAGGTTTTAGTCAACGGATCTGACATGCTCAGAAACGTATGTATTTTGCAATTCATTTGCGTCTTCACGCATCACTCATTTTCCAAATGAGTCGGCATTAAATATGTTTGGTCTTCTGGTGGAACCTTAATTCCGCGGTCTGAAATATGTCACTAATATTGTGAGACACAATATAGCTTCAAAGTTCTGACACTATCGGAACAACACCAAGTTTTCAAAGAACTCCTCGACTTTAAACATCCTCATTCATTGTCAAAACAATGACATACTCTGCCTTCGTTTGTAGAATCCGTCACAATATTTAGAACTCATCTAAATCTAGCATAGACATCTTCTAGCTCATTGTGCTACCTTTTAAACAATACTTAGCCTAATTGAGATTGAAATTTTCTTTTTATATGTGACCAAACTAATATCGGTGTAACACCTTACAGCGATTTGTTTCTCATTACCCCATATAAAACTATATATATCCTTGGTTCTTCTAAAGCACTCGGGGATATTCTTACTGTCGTCCAATGATCATCACATGAATCATTCTGGTATATGCTCATAACACTTTAGCACAGGACATCTTATTTTGTACATATTATTCGTGATCTAAAATCACTCATGTGTTTTTACTCATCGAGTGTCAAATACACTCAAGTCTTGTTAAACCTTCACATGAAAAGAACACCTTCTTAATAATTTTATATTGAACTACCTCAATATTCATTCTATGTACTTTAACTTAAACTTATTATGTGTTTCAATCTATCTTCATAGATCTTGACACTAAATATGTTTCAATTCATATCCTTTCATTGATGTTAATTCTCAATGAAACCTTTTAATCAATTATATAATTACACTATTTATAATCAACGATATGTCATCTACATAAAGTATTACAAATATGTCTCAGCGCTCCCACTTAATTTCTTGCAAATGCAAGCATCTTCATCGTTTCTGATGAAATCATAACTCTTTGATCATTTCATCTGGTGAAGATTCGAACTCCGCGATACTCACTTCATCCTATTGAAGTTCGTATACCTATCTAGTATTTCACGGACTAGCAAAACTCTTGGTTGTATCTTGTATACACCTTTAATACACACTTCTGTTAAGTAATATATTTTTCCATCCTACTAGCATATCTCATAAAAGAAATATGTAGCGATTACTAGAATAATCCACATAGATTATAAGCATTGCTACGGAAGATCTAATCTTATCGTAGTCAACTCTTTGAACTTTGTCGTAAACAACTTTTCAACAAGTCGAGCTTCTTCAAGGATATTTCATCCAAGTCCATCAATTTCATAGATTCATTTACTTTCAAAAAGTATTCACCTATCTTGGCTTTCATGGCGTATAGCCATTTTAACGGAGTCAGGGCGCATCATAACTACTTTGTATGTAGTTGGTTTATCATTGTTCGAAATCAATCCTTTGTCCACAAATCATTTATTTGATCACAAAGTAAACCAAACCTACAAGGTTCAATAGGTACTTCGATCTCCATGGCTGAAACACGTTGTAGTCATGGAAGCCATGATCGCCGTGGCCGCTTCCGGAACCATTTCCGATGCTGCGCTACTCTGATCATTATGCTCAGGTTCATAAACCTTATCAAGTTCTATTGTCCTCCCACTCAAATACTTTGCTAGAAACAATTTCTTGGAAATAAGAAACATTGACAAACACTTTTGTCTTTGTCTCCATAGTGGGAAGAATTCCCAATCAAATCTCTGGGATAACCAACAAAGACATTCATCCGATTTTGGTTGTAAACTTATTTACTTATGCTATGCATACCAAAATTCAAGAAAGGACTATTAGGGTTCATACCCATGCCACAACTCGTATGGTGTCATTTCAACGGATCATGATGATGCTCTATTCAGTGTAAAAGCGGTAGTCACTAAAGCATAATCCACAAAAATATAATGGCGTCATATTATCTCATCATTAACCCAACAAGGTTTGGATACGTTTCTCGGATACTCTATCATCACTATGATACTCCAAGGAATGTGAGTTGTAGAACAATTTCATAACTCTTTTAGATGTTCGCTAAAACTCGTAATTCAAATATTTCCACCATGATCCTATCATAGATATTTGACTTTTCTATTACGATGATTTCCACTTCATGCTGAAATTTATTTGAATCCATTCAAATGTTTCAGACTTCTTCCTTATCGAATATATCCACATATATATACTCAATTCATTGTTGGAAGTTTTCATGAAGTAGAAGAATCTCCCGCACACAACTATGCCCAGTGAACCACATACATCATCATGTATGTTTCCACTAAGTTAGTTGCCCGTTCAACTCTTGGCCTATGAACGGTATTTCAGTCATTCTCTTTAGAAAAGATTTGCAAATACCAAACGATTCAAAAATCAAATGACTCCAAAAATCCATCTGCATGGAGTTTCTTCATGCGTTCCTTTCTAACATGACCTAAATAGCGGTTCCACAAATAAGTGGAATTCAAATCATTTGCCTTATGGCATTTTAGCTTCAGTGTTATGTATGTGTGTTTCACCATTAAGATTTATAATAACTTATCCATCGTACATAGAGTAATGTCATAATTTGAACAACTCATTGTTTTCATTTGACCAGAGCAAAATAACAATTATTAAGTTCTTTATTATAAATTCTAAGGGCTAAGTAGAATGCCAACGACAAACATAATAACACTTTATTATGTTCCAGACGTGCATTATTACCATATTCCTTATCAGTCACTTAGGCCATCGTATTTTTGTATTGCGTTGTATTGTATGACATCTCATACCATACAATCTGGTACAAATACCCAAGAATTTCATTATGTGCCCAATCAAGGAATACATCCATAACATGTATATCATCTATATACACCTGAGCTCTCAAGTCGTTGCACTTTCGTGCAGCCGTTTCCTCGCTGGCTCCTTTTTCTCAAAACTGATACCGGGACGTTGCGTTTTTGTTCTATAGACTTTCTAGTCTTTTCTTTCTTTCTACCAAAATATCTTTTGTAGTTTCTCTTTTAGCTTTCCTCATTCTCAGAAAACACTTCACCTTCAATAACTTCTAGGTGCACTGGTCAAATACCAATAACCTTGAGGTTCTTACTTTGAAGTTGATCATCATATGACAAGTGTTCCAGATTTCACTATTAGTAACTTTGTAATATGATGAACAATTTCACTCATAATTTTATCCATCATATCATGACGACTTTGCGAGACCATGTCGGTACATGCTAGGATCGTAAAGTTTAACCTCAGTATTCGCATGTGCAAATCTGGCTTGCACCCGTTGTATGCACACGTAGAATCTATAACACCCGATCATCACAAGATGCTTCGAAACTACGAGTCTTAGCAACGGTGCATACTAAGGACGATCACTTCATGGATATGCGAATATCGTTAGTGCCCCAATAGTTGGAGGATTGAGACGCCCGACGTCTTCAACCTTCGTACATTCCCATAAAACTTATGAGTTTATGTAGTCTCACCAAATTATATTCTATCACCTTGCAATAAGGTCTTAGATATCACATATATCTCATACCTAGTAGATGGTAGCAACGAGAAGATCATGAGACTAACCCTCGAAGATTTCCAAAGCCTAACGAGATTAGATCTCGTGGTGGATGTAGTCGATCACTTGCCGCTTGCAAAAGCGCGTAGAAGATCTTGACGGTGCCACAGTCGGGCAGCACCTCCGTACTCGGTCACACGTTCGGTGTTGATTACGACGTCCTTCTCCCCGTTCCAGCGGGCAGCGGAAGTAGTAGATCCTCCTCGGAATCCCGGCAGCACGACGACATCGTGGCGGTGGTGGTGGAGAACTCTGGCAGGGCTTCGCCTATGTGCTGCGGGAGTAGTATGTGGAGGAGGGGCAGCTAGGGTTTAGGGAGAGGGGGGTCTTGGGCGCCGGCCACTAAGGGGTGCGGCCAAGATGGCTATGGTGTGGCCGCCCCCCTCTCCCTGCTCCTCATTATATAGGTGGAAACCCCCAAGATTTTGACTCCAAGTCTTCGAATAAGACCCCAACTCAAAACTTGCCATAAGCACGAAACCTACCCAAGGTGGGACTCCTACTCAAGGTGGGACTCCCACCCCTTCCTTGGGGGGATGGCCGGCCACCATGGGGTGGAGTCCACCTGGGACTCCTCCCTTAGGCTGGCCGGCCATGCTAGGTGGAGTCCCTCCGGGACTCCACTTTCCATGGTGATTTCTTCCGGACTTTTCTAGAACCTTCTATAAATGCACCGGATCATTTTCAAACTTAAAAAATGACTTCCTATATATGAATCTTATTCTCCGGACCATTCCGGACCTCCTCGTGATGTCCTGGATCCCATCCGAGACTCCGAACAAAACTTCGAACTCCATTCCATATTCCATATCTACTTAAACGACATCAAACCTTAAGTGTGTCACCCTACGGTTCGTGAACTATGCAGACATGGTTGAGACTTCTCTCCGACCAATAACCAATAGCGGGATCTGGAGATCCATAATGGCTCCCACATATTCAACGATGACTTAGTGATCGAATGAACCATTTACATACGATACTGATTCCCTTTGTCACGCGATATTTTACTTGTCCGAGGTTTGATCATCGGTATCTCTATACCTTGTTCAACCTCGTCTCCAACAAGTACTATTTACTCGTACCATGGTATGTCATCTCTTATGAACCATTCATATGCTTGCAAGCTAATTAGACGACATTCCACCGAGAGGGCCCAGAGTATATCTATCCGTCATCGGGATGGACAAATCCCATTCTTGATCCATATGCCTCAACTCATACTTTCCGAATACTTAATCCCACCTTTATAACCACCCATTTACGCAGGGGCGTTTGATGTAATCAAAGTACCCTTCCAGTATAAGTGATTTACATGATCTCATGGTCGAAGGACTAGGTAACTATGTATCGAAAGCTTATAGCAAACTGAACTTAATGACATGATCTTATGCTACGCTTATTTGGGTGTATGTCCATTATATCATTCACCTAATGACATAACCTTGTTATTAATAACATCTAATGTTCATGATCACGAAACCTTGATCATCTATTAATCAACAAGCTAGTTATACAAGAGGCTTACTAGGGACTCCTTGTTGTTTACATAACACACATGTATCAATGTTTCGGTTAATACAATTATAGCATGGGATGTAAACATTTATCATAAACACAAAGATATATTATAATAACCATTTTATTATTGCCTCTTGGGCATATCTCCAACACGGCGGAAGCTCCTGGGGTGGCTCCAATCGACGGCGAGCTTGCAGGGGTACTGGCGGAGCTCCGGCGAGAAATTGGTTGGCTACTGGCTAAATTGGGGCGTGGCAGTGCTCGAGGAGGCTCAGTGAGAGGAGAGGAAGAGAATGGTGTGAAGAATTGGAGCGGGGGAGTGCTCTATTTTTAGCGGGCGAGAGGTGCCGAGGCTCACGAACATGGCGATGGTGGCGACGGTGCTACAGTGGCTCAGAGGCGTGGGCGAGGACACATCGTTGATCTCTACGTCACGGCGATCATTACGCGCGTCTCGGCACAGAAAATGGTGGTCACAAGCAGTGGGAATCGTGATGCGTCCATCGGTACCGTGGCGGACGTCAGCGACGAGGACGACGGCGACAGGGCACGGGAGAGAGAGGGAGAGTGTCTGGCAGGTTCCTGGCGTCATGGCGACTCTCCTGGCGGGTGCTGACGGCGAGGCGAGGGCTAGGTCAACGGGGCGACGTCGTGCTCTGGCGCGCCCGTGCGTCGCGACCATGCCGGTCGTGGC
>NC_061514.1:106872131-107162512 GCF_022539505.1 Lolium rigidum
CGCAAGAGATTTTAATTTGAATTTTGCCAAAATATTTTATGGGTGTGATTCAAATAATGTTTGGCACACCTTGGTGGCATTGGTTTGCAAAATGGGTTTGGTTTGATGAAAATCAAATTTGCTATGATCTTAAATCTGATTCAATGTTGCTACTTTGAATGCTTATTATAAGAATTTGAAAATGAACCAGCAAGGTTGGTCAACACCAATGTGATCACCTTGATGTGTTCTTGGATGAGGAGCAAAGAAGTGAGAAAGTTTAGTTTAGAAATTTTTTAATACGGAGGCTCAAAGTAGGTACCCTGATATAATTGTCACAAGTGACCATTATCTTATGTGAGTTAATTTCTGGTTTTCTTTTCATTTGTTTTGCTTTTCTTTGATTCAAATGCTATTGTTTTGAGTTTGTTAATGTTTTCAAACCATCTACACAAAGTAAACATGGCCTAGGTTAAGATTTGCAAATCTGGCCATAGGCTCATGTATAATTCTATTTTTATTTTATTTTATTTTTCTTTGTTTCTCTTGGTTCTAAATAGGCATGGTTAGGGTTTAGAAACATTGTCAAACACTTCAAACAAACATCATGGCAACAACACAACATAATGCATGAACACTATGCACCACACTTTAAGTTCAATTCAAGTTTTTGTTGGTTCCAAATTTTGAATAATGAAAATTCCTTTTCTTCTTTGATTTGAATTTTTGGGATGTTACACTATATTAGTGGGAAGTACACAATACAACTAAGGGGCACTTCTTTTTAGCTTTTAGATGGGCTTCTAGGTTCAGGGCAGTTAAAGCCCAAAAAAAGTCTACGGCGGCCGACCCGCTTATTTTCGCCGTGAAGCCAGGATCGCGTGCAATCCCAAAATCTGCCTCCGAGCAGTTTCCCGAGCTTCTGAGTTGAAGACCTGAACCGGCATATTGAATTACCCCGCATTTCTTTTCTAATTACAGGAAACTGCCACTCCACGGGAGATAACCGTTTGGCCATCTGGAATCTGGAGAAAGGAAACTAACTAAGCACACCCGGCATTCGACCGGACATGACCATGGAGCGCTTGGGTTCCTCAATGTCGTCGGCGACGCCGTCGCCCGGTCTCCGCTCCCTGCAGCCACCGGCGCCGGTCGCCGCTCCCCGCAGCCGCCGCAGCCGCTTCTCTGCCGCCCCTGCATCCCGCCTCTCCACCCGCAGCAGGGCACAATCGCCCGGTCGTCGCTCCACTGCCGCCCCCACGCAGCCGCCCCCTGCATCCCGTCTCTCCACCCGCAGCAGGGTCGTCGCCACCGATGATCTCTTTGGCCGCTCGATGACCACATCACCGCTGAGGGCAACTAGCTCGAATCCTTAAAATTCCTAACCTCTGTTTGCACACCATGGACTCCGCCCAATTATTGTTTGATGGTCAATTTGTTCCAAATTGTATCGCTCAAAGTTTTGGCTCAAATTTTCTTATTCAGATTATTATTTCCATAATTTTCTTGAATCAATCATAACTCATTTTCACTAAAAATTAGCCTACTATGGCATCATCACTTATTTCATGATTTAGGGGCATTAGTGATATTTCATAACTCAACACATCAAATAAGCTAAATTTCTAGAAGCCCAAAAGAATAGGGAAAACCAGTTTCTATGAGCTTGATCTCACCGCAGTTTCTACCCACCATTTTCCATAAGCCGGCTTATGCATAAGTAGAAGCCCAAAAGATGTCACCCTAATGTCACGTGCAAACAATGATATAGGGGCGATGACGATGATGCTCCTTTGACTTTCTCCAGTGCTCGGATTCGTCTCTAGATGGTCCAAAGACCAATTTGTTATTTCTGTACTATTAGTGTTGTTTGTACTGTTTCTGATGATTGTTAATAGATCGGCGTTCCTTTTGGCTAGAAAAAAGAATAAAGTATGAAAAAGATGTGGAAAATACAACATGACGAATTTTTTGTCAAAATGTATTACAATTGGATCTTGTTTCAAAGGTATCGACGCAAGGAAGTCAACCATGAAAACATTTTGTCATTTGGACATACCATTTCAAAGTTATTGTATTTTAAAATTTCAAATTCAAAAAATGCAGCCATGGTAGAGGGAAACTAGTCGCGCAACCAGTCATGCGTGGTCTTCTCTCCGTACTGAAATTGGGCACGCGCATGGACCCCACAGTCCTGGGTCGGCGGAGGGAAGAAATTTGATGTGGGTGGCGCTTTGGACGTGGGATGGCCATCCAACGGTGCAGACGCGTCTGTTGAAGCGAGTAAAGACAAAGAAGGTGGCGCCTGCGCTGCGCCTGGCTCCGGCTCCTCTTCCCCTCTCTGCAACTCTTTTTCCATTCACCACGGCGCCTTTTTGATTCTCGGATCGAGAGGTTGGTTTCTTGCGCAACTTTTCCTCCCCCTTCCATTGTTCCAGTTTCTTCTCGCCGGTTTTGCCCTCATTGCAACCAAAATCGTAAGAGTCTTTTGATCTCGGTTATCTTGATGTTTTTTCCGTCCATGATCGAGAATCCAGAGGCCGGATTGTTTGTGGGTGTGATGATTTTCTTTCTTTTTTCGGATCAGTGACCTTTATTTCTTGATAACGAGGGTGCTGAACAGCACGGGGTTGATTCATCTGTGTTTCTCAAGGTCGAGGAGGCCAAAGAGCAGGGACCCGTCACCCGATGGTGGTCTCTCCACCCCTTCCTGTTGCTGATTTGTTGGGCCAAAAGGCTACTCTTTTTTGTGATCTTAGGAGGAAGAGGGTAAACCAAGATTCCAAGGTGTTCTCTTCACCCTTTTTTTGATTTCATTTGTGTTTCTCAAGGTCGATGAGGCCAAAGAGCAGAGACCCCATGGTGGTCACTCCACCTCTTCCTGTTGCTGATTTGTTGGGCGAAGAGGCTACTTGTTTTTTTGCGTTCTTAGGACGAAGAGGGTAAATAGAACCAAGATTCCAAGGTGTTCTCCGAAAATGCATTGGCACTTATGAATTGGGGCGCAAGTGAAATCACAGCCATTCACATGCATATGGATGCTCATCTGTGGGGTCCGCTAGCTTATCCACTCATTGCAAAAGATTCTCTTCTTGAAATACACTACTAATTCTAAAATGAGTATAACTTTCGCGTAATAAATGTAAATGAAATTTTGTTTGCATATTTGACTTCCTCCCGACGAACTCTTCAAAATGAGTCTAATATTTAATTTTTTAAAATTGATTTCGTGAACTCGTATCTATAAAGTCCTCTATTGTTTGCGCATGTAGTCCATATGCCATGTTCATGTAGTCTCGCAAAAAGTACTTGCTAGATTTATGAAGTCCTTGTCAATTTTTCATATGGTACATGTAGTAATGTCAAAAGTACTGTTGATTTTACACACATGACAGCTGTAGATTCCTTTTTCACGTGGGGTCATGCTGGACCGAATCTCGAGGAACACAACTATAAACAACGGCCATGATATCAACTGCGCCCCATTTTATAAGCACAATCTGCGGGTCGGGTGTTCTCTTCACCTTTTTTGATCCTGCGTCTCTTTGCCGTCTCTTGCTAACCCATAGCGGTCTCTTCACCTGTTGGATCCGTTCATCTTTTTTGATACTGATGTTGTTGTTTCTACTACGGACTAGTTCTTCTGCAGGAAAATTGTTCGATCGATCCGCTGTGCACCCGTTCATGTTGCTGGTTTACTGCTGGCGATTGTCCTTATCTTGCCCCTATGGTGAAGGGTTTCTCAAGTGTACAGCAGGGAGGGGTCTTTCGTATCTCAGAAACTCCGATTGCTTTTCCACTATTTTGATTCCTGAAGGGTGTTTTTCGTCAGCATAGAGCTGTTTCGTATGTCTTCTTGCCGTCGTTGCTCTATGCTCTTCTATCCGCTAATATACGTCAGGCAGAAATAGACGATATTTCTTGCCTGTTTTTTCTCCTTAATTTATACTGCTTGTTTGTTCAACTTCTACTTCGCCTGTTGATATTGAATGGATCACTGCATCTTTGTAGCTACCACGACTTTATAAACTGAATCCTTCATACACCAACATTTGCCAATTCGTTTTTTCATCGATGTTGTATGTATTGTAGAGTGCTGTTGGGATCTGTCAATAGGTTGGTGATCCGAAAATGCGCTGGTACTTATAAAATGGGGCGCGGTCGAAATCCCAGTCGCCCGCATCGCTGTGAGATTCGCGGACGCTGGGGCCCGCGTCGGAGTCGTTGACCGAGGTTTTCCTCATATACGAGCGCACCTACGTACAATCGCAGTGTACTTTATACGAATATACGGTGAGCCAACCCCACGTCGCTCGGTGTACCCAGCCACTGCGCCACCTGCCCCAGTTCCAATTTCAAAGCAGTCGTCCTCCCAAACCGAGCCTCCCCCTTCCTCTCCTCTTCCGCCGCCGTGCGGCGTTGATCCTCCATGCAGATCCATGGCCGGCCCCAAGTTTGCAGTGAGCTGCTTATCAGGTAAGATCCCAACGTTCGGTTTTCCAAACATCCGATTTTCTGAGGTTTCCTCCGATCTGTTTCTGAGATCTCCTCCGATCTATTTCTGAGATTTCCTTCGATCTGATGGAAGAGAATCAAACTGCAGCATGAAGAGGTCTGGAGTGGCAGCAGGTCGAGTGCTGGGAGAAGTTCGTCGCCGGCAACGCCATGAACACCCGTCGTGCGTCCACCGGGCTCTGCGATGACCTGCGTCGAGGACGCCTCCACCTTGGTTGGATCTGCAGCTCGCTGTCATCTCGCAGCTTGTCAGACGGGGGACGCCGTGGAATTAGGTTATCTTTTGGAGGCGCCGACTCGCCGGGATCTGAAACCGGCGCCATCCATCCAAGTGGATCTGACTCCAGATACGAACGAGTCAATCCCGGCCAAGTCCACGCTCGCGGGTCGTCCGGCTCTCCTTAGCGCTTTGTGGTATGGTTACGTACATGACTGTCAATTCTTGCAGTTCAAAATCTGCTTGTGTTTGGCGAATTAAAAATTGTAGACATCTTCTAGTATTTAAGGTATTGTTGCTTCTATGCTTTCTAATTTTAGTTGTACAAAACACCGTGAGATAATGAAAAATAAGATCGACCTGGCACTAGCTTTTCCTGCTTGCAGGCTGCGATCATGTAATATGTCACTGACCTCCAACAGACCAATGGTGCTAAAGGGCACATGTGCTGAAAAATACCCTACTATGCCATATGCTAGTTATACTTATATAGCTTATCTGCAGTGTGTGCTTCTCCTTTTTTTTTTCTTCTCTAGTATCTTTGACATCTTGGTGTTTTATCTTCTCAGCTGTAGTAATTTCATGAGGCTTACTTCATGTTTTGTGAATTTAAATATACAGGCCTGCTGAATCAGCTTCTTCTGAGCTTCGGTCCTCTGTTTGGGCGGATGACATCTGTAATTTCATGGGTTCCGCAAAGAGGCACTGTACAGAAAAGAGCAAGATACCTGTAGATAGCGACGTAATCAGGTGAAGTGCTTTATTTGCTCTGAGTTTTGTGCTTCAGCTTTCCTTTTCTTGTGCTTTTCAACATATATGAAGCATGGGAATAGTTTCACTGCCCATGAGATTTGTATGGAAATGTTGCACTGACGTTCTCCATGCAGCTGTTGGCACATTATACGGGTTTCCTTTTTTACTTGTATTCCCACTAAGTCAGATATCTGCTTGTTCCATTAGTGCTGTATGGTTGCAGTATGATTGTATGATTGTTGTCACTCTTCATTGTTTTGTAATGTAATTCTATCGATAGTCCTTACTTTTGTCGTACGCAGCAAATAGGTATTCGTTTTGCATGGCATTTGCTTCAAATAGTTGCCGTTAATTCGCATATTTATAATCTAGTTATAGTTATTTTCTCCATGAGCTTCTTTTGCTAAAATGCTTATAATACAGTCTTTGTTCTTGAAGCCTGTGATCTGTAAGTATGATTAGGTTGCACTGTACATGTTAGGAAATGTATTCATTACCTGGTTAAGTTATTATTCAGAATTTTCAGGATGTAGCATATGCCAAATATGAAATTGTATTCTCCTTGTCTACATTTCATTCAATATATCTGAATTTGTTTACTTTATCCTGTAATGCAGAAAACAGCTAATAAGTGATTCTGGAAGAGTATTTAAGTCAAAAATTCCGGAGCAGATAAGGGAAGACCTGATTCAATCCCTTATATTATACTTCCATGACATATTTGATGGATACTAAAGCTTTTTCGTGGAATTTTTTCTCAAGGTAATAATAATAAGCTTACCTATATTTTTTCACAACCGGTGCAAACATAATCTTACTGAAAATTCCATGTCTCATGCGGAAATGCATGTTTTTGGTTATGGTGATGATCCTATTGTCCAGTTGGTATATTTACAATATTGCCCTTCAATACTAACAGGTTGCCGTGCTTCACTATGTAGGTGGCGGTGGAATCCTGTTGGTCTACTACTCTACTACGAGATACTTGTGCCTTCTGCTGCTTATTTTTTTTAGGAATTTTTTGTTTTCTAAGATGAGATGAGAAGTAGAGTGGCCAACTCAGTTTGCTTTCGTTCTATATGCTATGGGCTTGTAACCCCAGTCTCGTTCCACCCCTTCTGTTTGTACTATGCAGCAAATTATCTCTGTCTTTCTAACAGACATAGCATAGAGGGTACGCTATGAGTTACCACAATGTACTCTATGGAACAGTATCAAAGGACAGAATGCTTAAGAAAATTTTCCTTTATCCAATATCGATTTTGGGGCTCCAAGATGTACTCTATGAGACAATACGCTAGATACCACAATGTACTCTATAGATAGTCTACAATATATCTATGGATTAGTCAATAAGATATGTAACTAGAGTTTTCATGCTGAATTACCAATCAACATACGTAAATTTTCGATGCAAAAATTAATATTAAGTGTGACATCATTCAACGAATGAGAGAATACAAATTTATAATAGTCCATGAAAGTGGTATAATTATAGTGGTGCCCGGAGCGAAGGTGCAAAGCTGTGCATGTGATATGTAGATGATTCAGAGAGGTCTTCACTGAGGGCATAGAAGTTCAAACGTGTAAATATATCTAGATATGTAGATTCAAAGAGGTCTTCACCGAGGGCATAGAAGTTCAAATGTGTAAATTTATCTCATAGCACTTCAATGACACCAAAAATCTTTCCAGACAAATATACAAGAGTGCCACACCAAAAATCTTTCCAAACGAGGATACAAGTGCCACTTCCAGCCGAATAGCTGGTAATCCTTCGATAATTCTCCACTAAACCAATAATATATCACTATCATTCCATGTTATTCTAATTTGTTGTTGAGAACAGGTGTGCACAATCACACACGGTCATTTTTGACATAGAATCAGGCGAGTAGGTTCATAACTGAGATGGGAAGAACTCCAGATCACTCATAAATGTACCACATGGTATATTTTCGAAGGACCACATGGTTAACACCGTCGGCTTTTTTTTTCTTCTATATGCTCGATTGTCATTCTCCTTGCGCCAAAAGTATTTTGTGCTCAATTTTTTAAGCACCAAACCTTGTCATGAACTATCGGCTTAATGATGAGACCATCTTTTAATCCATGCTCTTTGTATGGATTTATTGGAAACGGGTGACAATGAATTCCCCACCCGCCTCCGACATTGTCATGAATTTGGGCTTAATGATAAGATCAGTCTTTACTTTCTTGGCTACATATTTGCTTATGGGCTCAAAGCTTACCAACAAGGATCGTCATGTTTTTCAATGTTAAACCATGAATCATGTTATTCCGTGCTAATTTCTAAATTGTTGTTAGTAAAGGTGTGTATGATTACCTAGAGACGAAAAATACTTGGAATCTTGTGGGTAGTTTCACACCCGAGATGGAAGAGACTATATATCATTCAAAATGCACCATATGGCATAATTTCGAATAACCGCACGGTTAGTTTCACACCCGAGCTGGAATGGACTATATCATTAAAAAAATGTACCATGTGGTTTGTCATTTTTCGTGCTCAGAGCTTTTTTTCGTGCTTATGCGCTAGAAGTTCTTCGTGATCAAAACGTTTTTCAACCCAGGATTGCATGAACTAGGGCTCCGAGAGATGAACACCAGTCTCGCCTACGAGATGAGAGGGTACGCTATGAGATAATACAATGTACTTCATCAAATGGTATCCAAGAACTGAATGATTATGGAAAAGGACTCTCTCATCGTAGACTATTTTATGAGGGAGTACGTTATAAGATAACACAACGTACTCTATAGAGTAGCCTACCTACAATGTACTCTATAAAATAGTCTACAATACTCTATAGATTAGTCTATAATATATTCTCCTAGAATTTTCATGGTGAATTACCAATCAACATGAGCTTATTTTCAATGCACAAACTAATGTTAACAAATATGCAATGTGAATAGTCATGATGAATTACCAGTCAACATGAAATTATTTTTCAATGCACATATAACCAATCTATATGACCATAATTGTTGTGTTTGGCAATGACCTTGTTGAAGGCATTGTCTTGAGAGTGGAGACTATCTTCAGCGTGGAAACCTAAGATCTACGATCGGGCGATGACGTTGTTTCCTTCATGGAGGCATTGCTTCTGGAGAACCTGGACTTCAGGTGTTGTCTTGGTAATCCTTGGATAATTCTCCACTAAACCGATAGTAGATCACCATTATTCCATGTTATTGTAATTTATTGTTGAGACCGGGTGTGCACGATCACACATAGACATTTTTTACTTAGAATCGGGTGAGTAGGTTCATAACTGAGATGGTAAGGGCTCCACATCATTCAGAAATGTACCACATGGCATATTTTCGAAGGACCATATGGTTAACACCGCCGGTTTTTTTTTCTATATGCCGGATTCTCATTCTCCATTCTCCGCTCAGATTTTTTTGCACCAAGCCTTGTCATGAACTATCGGCTTAACGACGATACTATATTTTAATCCATGCTCTTTGTATGGATTTTTTGGAAACGGGTGGCAATGAATTCCCCGCTCGCCTCCGAGATGAGAGAGTATGCTACGTGATACCACAATGTACTACATGGAAAGGTATCGAAGAACTGAATGCTTAAGGCAACCAAATATGGATTTTGCACCCCCCCCCCCCCCCCAAAGATATATGCAATGTGAATAGTCATGATGAATTACCAATCAACATCATATTAATTTTCAGTGCAAATATAACCAATCAAAAAACTTAAGACATTTTTTCTTTACGCTTGTTTTTTCCATGCCCTTGGATTATGCCACTATAATTTTCATGGTGCATTAACAAACAATAAGATAAGGTTTATTAGGTCAATGATTTTTACACCCGAGCTGGAATGGACTCTACAAATCGTTAGTCATTGTACACTATAGATATGGAACAAGATCTATTTTACGAGAACACATTCACATTTTTTTTACTTGTGTCCTTTAAGATGCAACAATGTAACTATGCAGGTGTTCTATTTATTTGAGGGGCCCATGCCAATATCTTCTTCTCGATTGATGTCGGCCGTATTTTGAGGATACATGAAAGACTCTATGATATTAGATTGTGAACGATATGAAAATTTTGATAAGGACCGCATGTATTATACGAGGTTAAATCGACAAGACAATGATATCACACCCGTAGGCATGAGGAGAACTAAAGGAGATTCAACTATGTAAGTCTTGAATAATTCTTGTCTTGACTTGTCACCTCTATGAGACGCAACAATGTACAGTGTAGATGATTCTTTGAGGGCGGCATGCCAATAACTTCATGATTAATCTAGCCTGTGTATGAGGTTACATGAAGTACTCTATGATATTACGATGTGTAATATATGGAGATTTTGATAAGGACTATATGATATTACCTGGTGTACGATATGGCTATTTAGTTAAGGATTGCATCGCTATACTAGTTCTAAAGATGACGAGATCACATCCGGAGGTATCAGCTTGGCGTCGGCTCCTCTTCAGCATGCGCGCTTGTCCGACTCAACCCGACGCTCGTCCGGCTTCTTGCCGGTGGTACCGTGGCAGGAGTGGCGGGGAGATCCGAATTTATGTGGAAAGGTTTTTGGAGGGAATTGCGAGCCACTGGCGGGAGGGATCAGGATCTTCTAGGGACGACGCGCGCATTATCCGACCCGACTCATCGACAGCCCAAATTTGGTGAACGGATATGTCGGTTCACGAGCTAATCTATTTAGATCGCACCGCTGCAGCGTGTGCAGTCTGTCCGCCAGTCCACGCGGAGATATAATAGGTCGCCACGCGGAGATATAATAGGTCGCCGCGAGTCTACTAGAGATACCCTTAGTAGGTAATTTGCTATGTATTTGGCGAAGTAGCACAAAAAAAAGATAAACAGCCGAATTTGCTAATTTGATTTGGGGTTGCTCTATGCTTCGGTTTGCTCATTCCACCGTGACCAGATTCCGTTGATTTGATTCGTCACCCGAGTTCTTGAGAAAAGGCATGGAACCTTGTGAAGATAGTATACAGACTTAGTACAATAATATGGAAGAACTCTACAATCGTAGTTTTGAAAATCACTGCCATCTATAAATGCATAGGACTTCATAGATATGTTATATGTACTCTGTGCGACAAAAAAGTAGAACTCTTCATATCAGTATGTAGAGAATCTTTGCAATTTATGGATAAGCACAGTTTTTTTTTTTTGAAACGCACAGGACTTTATGAATATGTTATATGCATAATTGGAAGAACTCTATACAATCAGCAATGTTTTTTCTAGAAGAACACATGAGACTTATACTCCCTCCGTTCCTTTCTATAATGCCTATAGATTTTTGGCATTTGTTTCAGAATATAAGGTTGTATCATGACTCTTTTTTAATTACCCCCTCTACATGCGTGAAAAAAATCCATACAAAAAGAAAACAATTAATTGAGATTCCTAATGCATGACCCCAATGATTCATTAGTTTAGGAAGCAATGTTTTTATTTCCTTAATATAACATGGCTGCACATATATGGAGAGTCAATCAGAGAGATTTGTGGGATTTGTTATGTTAATTTAGGAAGTTACCGATTTCCCTCATTTTATTCTAATCTCAAATCGTTAATCTAGGAGGTCTTGTGTAAAGAACAATGTTGTGCTAATTTCCGTGCCAAAAAACTATAGGCACTATAGAATGGAACGGAGGGAGTATTAAAGAACATAGTAGATCCGACGTGCACACACCCGAATATTCTAGAAGTACAAGACCAACACCTGGAAAAATGCACAGACAACCTCCACAAAAAAATTCAAAAGCAATCAGATCCTTGACGTTGCTGTGCAAACGAACTCGCCGCAAGCCTCGGAAAGAAACCCGAATTTCTCCAGGCCCGGCTCCTCTTCCACGCCGGGAAGAGCCACCGGAGCCAACCAGCTGTCTAGCCCAGACCAGAAACCACCGAGGGGGGGGGGTGCCTATCGGAAGCCACCGCGGACACCAAGCGAGACAGGCCGGACTGCCGTCGCTGCCCACTGACTACTGTACAGACCTCCAGAACTCATCAATGGCGACGGAGCCAACCGCCATCGAAGCGAGGCACGAGCCCGAGGACACAAGCCCAAAGCGTGGCCACCGCCGGCGTCTCGCCAGCCACGCCCGAGGGCACCAAAAGGGCCGTCCCCAGGGAGCCACGCCTACCAGGCCGGACCAGCTCCCCGACGCCGCCGTCAAAGATGCGACCTGACCGCCGCAAACTTATTCGACGCGGCGGCGCTGCCACCAAAAAGACGCCGGCGACGGAAGACCTGACTCTACTTCTCTCACTCGCCAGCGAAAGCAGCAGATGAAGATAAGACGGAAATCGCGGCTTGGCCGGCGGCGGAGCCAAGGAAACGGGCAAATATTTCTTCTACACCGAGCTCAGAGGCCGGTATTAAAAATAAACAATCAAAGTACTATATGAGATGCCACAACGTACACTGTGGGGTAGAATCGAAGAACTGAGTGTTTAAGGCAAATTCCTTTGACCCAACATTGGTTTTTTGGTGTCCTAAGATATGCAACATTATTCGTCATGTTGAAATGTCACTCTCAATCACACATGTGTGTAGAAATTGAGATGAATAATTTGTCGAAAATGTCTCCTACAAGTGTCTATGACTTCTTTCGGTGGTCTAATTACCAAACAAGTCTAGTACTGCCCATAAGGTACCATATGGGATATTTTCGAAGGACCGCATGCTCCAGACAAAATTTTTTCGTGGATGCCCTATAGACATTGGTATGCAAGCTTTCCCCCAAATCTTGATGTTGTTGTACCAATCAACAATGAAAAAACTGAATGTTAACATTCGGGATATCGAAATACCTATCAATTAGAGATTCTCTTCCAGTGGACATATTAACAATCTATATGGTTAAGGAAATTTGTTAATTGAGACGCCACTCTCAACATACATGTGCATCAAAATAAAATGTAAGTGAGTCATCATTTGGGTATCCTCGAAACTCAAACTAAACTATACATAGTATATCAACGTACCATAGAGATATTGATAAAAAAATTATTCATTCAAAGAAAACAAATAACTGTCAAAAAGAGGTGACTATGGATGACCCTATGATAAAGAGGACTCTACGAGATACAACAATGCACCATATGAGAGATTTTCGAAGGACCGCATGCTCCAGAAAATTGTTTTTTTGTGGATGCCCGACATTGGTAAGCTTTACCCCAAATCTTGATGTTGTTGTACTAATCAACAATGAAAAACTGAATGTTGAAGGCAAGCTTTTTTGACCCAACACTGTCTTTTCTACCCTAAGTTCTTAAACATGATTCGAGATATCGAAATACCTATCAACTCGAGCTTCACTTCCAGTGGGCATATTACCATTCTAAATGGTTAAGGAAATTTATTAGTTGAGATGTCATTCTCAACCAAAATGGTGCACAAAAATAGAGATATCCATCATCAAGATCTATCAACGAGTCTAGAGGGTTCCCATGCATGATTGAGAGCATAGATTGCATGCACTGAAAGTGGAAGAACTGCCCATTTGGATAACAGTGTCAGTACAGCAGCCATGCGGAGGGATGCATTGTCATTCTTGAAGGAGTGATATCTCAAGATTTATGGATTTGATATTCATTCTTTGGCATGGCAGGTCCAACAATAACATCAATGTGTTGCACCGATCACCAGTTTTTAATAGGCTTATACAAGCCAAAGCTCCTTAGGTGAGCTACGAGATCAATGAAGATGAATATGACAAGCCATATTATTTTGCTGATGACATCTATCCTAACTGGACCACACTGGTGAAAACTGTCCGTAATCCAAGCACTGAAAAATTTGGAGGTTTGCCAAGATGCCAGAGGCTTGCAGGAAAGATGTAGAACGGGGATTTGGTGTGCTCCAATCTCGATGGGCAATTGTCCGTCACCCGGCAAGAACATGGTCGCTGAAGACCATGCATGAGGCGATTACATGTTGTGTGATCATGCACAACATGATCGTTGAGAATGAGCGTATTGATGGCCGCAATGAGCACCAATGAAAATTTTAAGGTGAGCTAGTTGCGCCAATCCTTAGGGCATCAACCTGGCAGCAGTATCCACATATGAATGTTGAAGTCACTGACGAGAGCATATTCAAACACCTACAGCGGATCTGATTAAACATCAATGGGTATTGGCTGACCATGAAGAAATTGCGTAGTGCTCAATATCACCTTATTTTCATATAGAATTTAAAAAATTGGAGGTAATAACTGGAACTACTTTGAACATGTTTATTTTGTTGTTTTTATGTCCACGGTCTAAATGCGTCGACCTGCTGAAGGAACCCCAGACGCAAACGGACGCGCGGTAAAAAACGACTATTTTCGTGTCTACATGACGACGCAAACAAACGTGTGCAGACAATTTAGGTGTTTGAAAATGCGTGGTCCAGTTAGAGATGCCATTAGTCTAAACAGGTTATAAAATGTGGAGGAGTTACAACAATTGAATAAAGTAGATAGCTTAATCTGATAATTATTTGGATGGATAAGGATTAAGGAGGACTCCGGGCTGGCCGCATCTCTTCCATAAGCGTCTGTTCATCTAGTTTTCCTCAAAAGTCCGGCGACAACGAAGATCGAGGTCGCGCCGCTGGGGTGTGTACTCTGGCCGGGCTTCTTGGCCTCACCACGCCAGCGAGAGTTCCGTGGCCGCGCCTCGCCACGACGCGCTCTCTTCCCGCGTCCAAGGGGGATTCGCGGCGTCGCTCTTCAACACGGCGGAACCGGAGTGCTGCCTCCGGGCGCGGGTTCGCGCATGCGGAGCCTCCGGCGCGGGTGGTCTTCAGCAGGAGCAGCCTGGAGCTCTTCGCGACGCCGGAGACGGTTGCCCGAATATGGATCTTGGCGACGGCGACCCGAGGCGTCTCAGGGATCTGGTTTGGGCTTTCTGATCCGGAGCCGCCATTATTTTCACAGCCTTGGCCCTTGGTGCGTATCGACTGCACACAGCTTTTCGCGTGTTGAATCTGAGTTCTGGCTGCATGACTGGATGTAGATAATTGGGTCGCTGCTAGTATTAGGATGCGTCCAGGGTATGCAGCTAATTTGCTATGTGTTTGGCGATTTAGCTATTTGCTTTGGAGTTGCTAAATGCTTTTTTTTGCTTATTCCACCATGACCAGATTCCGTTGATTTGATTTGCTTTTCATGGAAAAAGACACGGAACCTTGTATAGATAGTATACGGACTTAGTAACAAAATATGGAAGAACTATACAATCGCAGTGTAGAAAATCACTGCCAGGAATACTAGGACTTCATAGATATGTTATAAGTACTTTGTAAAAAAAAGAGGAATCTTTGCAATTTATGGATAAACACAAGACTTCTTTTTTGAAACATACACAGGACTTTATAGATATGTCGTATGTGCTTTGTAAGAAAAAAGAGAAGAACTCCACGATGAGCGAACCTATCTGTGACAGTTTCATAATTTGGAGTATATAGGTAATTAATCTCTTCGAAGATCAAGCCATGTGAAATCTAATTATATAGTAATCATAATCATTTGTCAAAAAGGAAGCCTGTACTAGTTGCATAGGCAGTCAGTCATGTGGTAGAACATGGAGAGGTGAAATCGGATAAAACATTCAAGCCTTTACTAGTACAGGTGGGGCTGCCCTAGGTGGCGCTCGATCGCTAGGACATAAAGGAGCGATCGGTTTCAGACATGATTAGGAGTAAACGTGTTTTCCCTTGCCGTACATTTGCATGCATGTAAAAAGGAACAAATTTGAAAGTTTAAAACGTTTTAACTTTCAAACGACAACTCTAAATTAAGATCCGCTTTCACCAATAAATCTGTCTCGACGAGATCTTCAAAACTAGCACCCATGTTAATAAGTTTCGACAAACTTTTTTCTGGCTAAAAGTTATCAGCCTCTCTATTCGAATAATCAACCCTCCGTATTTGAGTCGATCAACGGTAAATGTATAAAATTATCAACCCAGTGCGTAGGTATTGAGTGAAAGTTTCCGTACGCAAGACAAATAGACGAATCTGACGATGTCAACGGAATCTTTTCCAAATTTGAAAATTCAAAACGTTTTAACTTTCAAACGACAACTCCAAATTAAGATCCGCTTTCACCAATAAATCCGTCTCGACGAGATCTTCAAAACTAGCACCCATGTTAATATGTTTCGAGAAACTTTTTTTCTGCCTAAAAGTTATCAGTCTCTCTATTTGAATAATCAACCCTCCGTACTCGAAGTGATCAACGGTAAATGTATAAAATTATCAACTCAGTGCAGGTGATTGAGTGAAAGTTACGCATGACGTACATAAAAAGATGTAATCACTGATGTCGACTGAATCTTTTCCAAATTTGAAAATTCAAAACGTTTTAACTTTCAAACGACAACTCCAAATTAAGATCCGCTTTCACCAATAAATCCGTCTCGACGAGATCTTCAAAACTAGCACCCATGTTGATATGTTTCGGAAACTTTTTTCTGCTAAAAGTTATCGCGTCTCTATTTGAATAATCAACCCTCCGTACTTGAGTGATCAACGGTAAATGTATAAAATTATCAACCCTGCAGTGCAGGTATTGAGTGAAAGTTCACGTACGTACGCACAAAAGACGAATCCGTTGATGTCGACGGAATCTTTTCCAAATTTGAAAATTCAAAACGTTTTAACTTTCAAACGACAACTCCAAATTAAGATCCGCTTTCACCAATAAATTCGTCTCGACGAGATCTTCAAAACTAGCACCCATGTTGATATGTTTCGAGAAACTTTTTTTCTGGCTAAAAGTTATCAAGCCTCTTTGTTTTGAATAATCAACCCCTCCGTACTTGAGTGATCAACGGTAAATATATAAAATTATCAACCCCAAAGTTAATTTTATTTTAAACATTTTAGCGAATATTTTTTAGTTTAGAAGCTATCGACCCGATGTCCTGTTATTTATCAACAGTAAATATAATAACTACCAACCCTAAAAATCTAACTTCATTTCGAATATTTTGGCGACTCTTTTTTAGTTTACAAGTTATCAACCCGGTGCTCCGTTATTTATCAATGGTAATTATAAAAAAACTACCAACCCAAAAAAGTATTTCATTTAGAATATTTTAGCGAACATTTTTTATTTTACAAGCTATCAACCTGGTGCCTCGTTATTTATCAACTGTAAAAATAAATAAATAATAACCCTAAATGTATTTTATTTAGAATATTTTAGCGACTCTCTTTTAGTTTACAAGCAATCAACCCGGTGACCCACTACTTATCAATGGTAAATATAAATAAATGTCAACCCTAAATTTTTATTTAATGAATATCAACCCAAAATAAATATCAACCCTAAATATAAATAAATATCAACCCTAAATATAAATAAATATCAACCCTAAATATGTAGCGACTCTTTTTTTGTTTACAAGTTATCAACCCGGTGTCCCTTTATTTATCAACGGTAAATATAAATACCTAGCAACCCTAAAAAGTAAATTTTATTTAGAAATTTTAGCAACTTTTGTTAGCTTACAACTTAAAAACAGTACTTAATTTGAGTAGCAAGTGGTAGTTCATTTGAGTTGCAAGTGGATCTTCCCACCCGTTATTTTCCCCCTTAAATACCACTGGCCCGAAAAAAGGAATTAAAAAAATTAATCCAAAAAACATGAATTACCGTACGAAATAACAATATAAAGGGAATTAGGGAATTGCAAAAAAAGAGAATTATCAAAAGGGAATTGCAAATAAAGAGAATTGAAAGTATGCGTCGTGTCTGAAAAAAACGAGATGCTCGTAGCATGCATGCAGCAACTTATGAGAGCTAGTCTCGTGCTGAAAAGTTGGCTCATTAAATGCAAAGCTATGAGATACTTTATGCATGCATGCAGTGTGAACGTCTTGGTTGTATGCAACTTAGCAAGTGGGAACGTGAGCTGTTAGTGTGAACATAAAGCTACATGTGAACGTAATTAAACACTACAAGACAAAAAGGGAATTGATTTCGCGCATGGCGCGAGCGCTGCCGCGCCAAGGAAAGTGATCGCTCCAGCGATCGATTGCCAGGGAGGGGATTTGGTACAGGTGGTGGGTATGGTTCGCAGTCCCGTCCCGTCCCGAGAAAGTGCGCAGAGCTCGGAGATCGAGACACAGCCATGTGCAGGCCTGAGTGGCCAGTCCGGACCCGTCCCCGGCCCTACCTAAAGGGAATCTTCCTTCCAATACATACGCCTAGAAAAACTGCTATACTCTCAATACCTGGATATACAGACAGCTGCATGCAGTTTGGTCAACAGCCGACTCGGATCCCTAGGCGACAACAACGGTCAGGATTTCAGCTTCGCCCCATTTTAACAGCACCATCTGCGGGTCGGTTGGTGATCTTCGTCCAGGTTCCGGTGCGAGATGAGTAACCCTCGGAGGTATGCAGCCATAGAAGACGTATTGGTGAATGTGAAGTTCTTTAACCATGCTTGTGTGAAAATAATATCATTCATTGTTCTTGTGTGAAGCTACCGTGACGTCCTTGTCGCCGGGATGAAGAAGCAGAACCATGCGGAGATCATGCAGAAGGCTATCCGCCGTGAGCTTTTCCGCCCCTTGGATGCCCCCCGTACCAGAGCTTTTGGTAAGTTAAAAAAGAGAGTAAAAAAAACATTGCTTGATACCTAGATTACTTCTAGGTACAACATTCAGTAAACTTACTGGTACTACGTTTCATGCATGGTGGTGTAGTGGAGACTCAGGACACATATGTTGAGCACGTCGCGGCTGAAGCAGCAGCTGGCCCCCAGCACCAGTCCAATGGCAACCCGCACCGCGTCGCTCAGGTGATGGCACAAATGTACCGAGGAGGCATCGTCGGTGGCCCGGATGGCACCATTCTCCCGGTGGTTCACAACTGAGTGATCCATCGATCTTAAGTGCCTCCAGTTTGCTAATCATGTCTTTTGGGATACTTCTTAAGTATGTTGCACTCGTCGTTTATCTAGCATGAACGATATCGAACATACTATGTTCTGCTGATACGATGTTCTGCTATTCCTGTGTTGTGTAATGTCTAAGATGCTGTTCCCACCTTCCTGTTCCCTGTGAAATTGTTCGTAGGATGACTAGCTTATCGTGTGCTTGCGATCCTTGGTGCATGGAAATGTTCGGTGTTTGCATGCATGTGACATCTATGGAGCTGTTAGGTGACTAAGCATGATGGAACTTCAGTGACTTGATGCAGATAAATGAGAATTCGATGAACTGAATGTATCTTGTGCTCAGTGAATCCTCTGAATTAAGGAGTACTCCGGCGCAACAGCTGGATACCATCCTGCTCCGGCGCAGTCTCAAAGAGCGCCGACACGAGACGTTCACGTCGCTCTGGCTCTTCCAGATCATATGCCCGCTCCGAGGCGTGAGGACTGAGGCGCACAGCTACCGGTGCTCACCCTGCGTGACAACGCCATCCACGGCGCGCTCATGGTCACTCCGGCGCTGCGCGGCCTCAGCGTCGCCGTTGGCCGCCTTGCGGGACATCATACAGGACCTCCACGCGACGTGCACGGGCACGGTGACGGGGACCGCGTGGAGCACCATGAGCACGTCTGCTGGCCATCGGTTCTGGAGACGTGCCCCTCGCGGAGGAACACCATGGCGACGGCACACACCGCGGTGGGCACGGCGGTGACCATGACGAGGAAACGGGGAGCGCGAGCATGCACTCGCCGCGTGCGCCATCACCATGGCCATCTCGTCTCGCCGGCGCTGCCGTTGTGGCCATGGGTCATGGCTGCTGCGTGCACCATATCCATGACCATCTCGTCTTCCTCCCTTCTTACATTTCTTCTTGCTCGATTTGTCCTCACAGCTAGCTGTGCTCCATTCCCTCCCCGTACACCTGCTCATGCCATCAACGCAGAATGCCAAGCCCATTAAAACTTCAACAACACGCCCGGATGATTACATTTTGCCCTTCTTAGCTTTGGTCATTCTTGGGAATTGCTACTTCTTAGTAGAGTGAGAACAAAGCTCATGTTAAGTACACTCCTGCAACATGTTCAGTACACTCCTGCAATATTGGATTTGCACCGTGATTTGTGTATGTAATTAAGTTGTAAGTTGGATTGCAACTGAGATTTTTTTCAGTTACAAGGAGGGCTGCAACTAATTTTTTTTGGTTGCAACCAGAAAAAATGTCTTCAAACCATTAAATTTGTTTCATGGTCCGTGCTAATGGTGAGTTGCAATATAGAGATTCGATAACATCATTGTACTACCCCTGTCCCAGTTCATAGGGCTTGAGCGCATCCCTATGTTGTTAATTTAGCCAACATAATAATAATTGTACACCATATACCAATAGAAAGTAAAACATCTAAACTTTCTAATGATATATACTCCCTCCATTCTGAAATACTATGCATTCTAGAGAATTTCAGACAAATAAAAAGTGTATTTATAGACAGGAATCCATGCGTCGGCCCTATACCCAAAGAAAGAATTAATGGTGGCCATGCAATTTGCATGCTAAAACGTTTGCCGCCAGTTACTTTACCGCCAAATCACAGGAAGTAGTAGTACTAGAAAGCGTTCCCTCCATTTTACAACAGAAAACAGTATTACTAGTAAATTTCCCTCCTTTTTTACAACACAATGTGATCACCAAAAAATTGAACTATAGCGGCAAAACCTATTCAAATTACACAAGGAGCTGAGCAGTCATCTTCCATAAGTACTCCCGGACTGGAACTCATCGCCAACAGCCACACAATCCCATCTACACATAGCAGCACCATGGTTCCGGACTTGAACTCGTCACCACCACCAGATGATGAAGGAGGTTGGGAAGAGCCTGGTGTTGAAGATACAACCACAGGTCAGATACTAATCTTGCCATATCAAAATCTGTTGGTTTACATGGTGCATCTTTGTCTCATTTGCATGCAAGTACTAACCTTTATTATTGCAGCTGAAGAACCAGATGCCCACTGGATCAATCAAGCGCGTGACCTTCAAGTTATTCTTGCAGCATCAAGAACTGGTTGTATCTTCAGGGCGAAGTCCTTCCGCCCCAACTCCGCTTCAGGGCGAAGTCCTTCCGCCCCACCGTTGATGGTGCGGCCGTCAGGAACAGCAACCTGCTTGCCCTGCCGCCGTTGAGGCTCACTGGCCTCGTCTCCGCCTAGTCCGATCTTGATCTCCCTCTCCATCTATCTCTTCTCTCCTCTGTAGCATACTCCACCGATCTGCAGCAACGTGCAGTGGGAGATTATATGGTGGCCACGCCATTTAGGACCGGGAGAAGACGAGGTGGAGATGGGCAGAAACGAGGAGGGGAGGGGAAGACGATGGAGACATCGACGATGCTAGTTGGGGACGGAGAGGTTGTTTTCTCGTGGGGATGAGATCAGGTTGGTGTGCTGCTGCTTGATTAAAGGGTTGATTAACTCCTGGACATTAATTACCCAGTGGGTCCCACTCAGAATACATACTATTTCAGAACAAATTCTAAGCCTAGAATGCATAGTATTTCAGAATGGAGGGAGTATTATGCAATATATATGTTATATTATCATGGTCAAATTTATGACATAGGGATACGTGCGAGCCCTAGAAACCGGGACGGAGGGAGTAATAAAAATGAAGTTAAGGCTGAGAATTAGGCACACCATAATTTATTACCTAAGGGTTGTTCAGATAGCTCATTTTTTTGCAGAAAAACCACTCATGATATTAAAGGAAAGAGATTATAGAAAGGCACACAACAAAGATTGAAATTACAGCGAAGTCCCTCTGCAACTTGATGTTGCCGGCGAGGAGCAGAACGTGCCGATGGCGCGCCGCTGCTGCATCTTCCCTTGAGTCTTGGATCGAAAGATGTCCCCTAGCGAACGGAATGTCGTCGGCCTCGAACTCCGGAGAGCCTCCACCCTACTTTGTTTGCAACATCACCTTCCTCCATCATCAACATCTTCATGTTAGATCCAGATCGGCCGCCACACGGGATCTGGCTGAGGAGCGGTGCACAACACGGATCCACCGCTCCGCGGGTGCAGGATAAGCAGGCACGCCACCATGAACCTCTATCGAGCGCCACCGTCAGAGAGGACGCACACCAGCAGCAAAAACAACACCGGCGACCCCACCACCTCCACAGTGCCGTCGACTGAAGCCCCTACAAAACCTGCGCTATCTACAACCACGAGGCGGGGATCCCCCACCCTCCCGCCGCTGGAGCGGCCGCCGGAGGGCGAGGGATCCAACAGATCGACGGTGAAGAGGTGGATCGGCCGGGAGATCGAAAAATCACCCCTCTTAGCTACAGTGGCGGGAGAGGAGAGATGTCCAAGGTCATTGTTTGATAGCTCGAATTAGCGTTTAGATTTTTGAAAAAAACGTGTTTTGGGCTGATTTTTAGGAAACCAGTTTTACTAACCTTTCAATTAAGAATTGGTTTGTAGGAAATCTTGTTTGGCTAGCAAACTCTGATTCACTTGTTCTATTACTTTGGAGTACGAAGATATGAATCTACTTGAGGAAAACACGGAGCAAGCCAGCTACTCATGAAGTTTTCAATAAATGAGAACCATGTTTATGGAAAAACAACTTTTTTTTTTGAAAAACGGAAAATATGAGGGAATTCTAAGCTTTTCACATCCACCGACTTGTTTGGTTTGCCAAACAAGCTTTTCTTCTCTAGTTTATACAAACTGAGTTCTGTATAATCCACTCATCCAGACGACCCCTAGAATTCTTAGCCAAAGGCTAGCTATCAACCAGGTGTAGCTACCTTTATTGAAAAACGTCAACCGGGTGTAGCTACAATTGGTTTGTCACTTTCACCTACAGACGTGCTGCAAAACTTTGGTCACAACCGCCAAAAATTCCTGAACATTACAATTTTTTTTGATGTAGCATTTATAGAAATGCGACATCGTTTTTGCAATATTTTCTGGGAATCTGCTAAAACTTGCGACTTGTAAGAAAAAAAACATTCGCAACATTTTGAGCATTCCAACGTAGAAAAATAAATTGTCACTTTGTAGCAAATCTCATTTTTTTGGAGCAAAATCTAAAAATCATGTCGCAATCTCCAACAAAAACGACCAATACATCCAACATTTTTGCCTATCTCATCCAACATTAAAGGAAGATGTCGGTAACAATTGAGAAATCACCATGTATCATATGCACAAAACATATTGTAGCACTTTGCCATACTTATACAACAGAAATGATGCACACATGTAGCAATATTAGTACCGTATGCAAACATGGAAGCTTCTAGGCCGCGGGCCCTCCTGTGCATGATGAAACTCAATCAGGCTGGGTCGAAGGAGCCCCGACACTAACGCCTGGAGCGTAGGGGAGCTAGGGCATGGAGAAATAGCGGCGGCCAGAGCGCGGAGGAGCAGCGGCTAGCGAGCAAAGGAGCAGCAACGCACGTGGGTGACATGAGCAGCATTAACACCATCTAGTGGGGATGCACACTTGAGGGAAGGAAATAGGTATGCTCATAAAAGGGAGAAGCAGCGGGGATGCGTGCACAGGGAAGCTGCATCGCTTTTGACAACGTGACAATGACCATCTATGACTAGCAAAGTAAGATACTTTTTTGAAGTTTAATTAGAAAGTTATTGGCTGAAGTTAAAACACTGTACTATCTACCAAACATAACATTTTTTTTTCGAAAAAGAGACAAATTTGCATCAATTGATGCATGTGGCGTTTTCTTACTTAACGTCCTATAGATAATCATATCGTGGGTTACACAGAGACGATACATGTATCGACTATCTAAAACCAACAAATTAAGTGACACTACATTAATATGCTATTCTACAATCAAAACATCAGTTACGCACAACAAATAAGTTTATGATCAGAAAGTAACTTCGATAGGGGCTGATCTTCCATCGTTAATATGTCTCCTTGTTGAATCCCTATCCTTGCTGGTCTGTGGAAATCCTACGGTTTGGTAAAATTTACAACGCTTGCATTCATTGCGCCGCAAACACATCTCTCGTAAATTGACTGCCACTTCCATGAGACGTTTTATGTATTTCATGAATTTGTCTTGGACTTCATAGCCTTCAAAGATGAGCATCGACAAGTTGCGGTGCTTGAAATCCGACGATGGCTGCCACTGTATATTATCTTTCTCAGAAAAGAATTGCCTTATGACATCAGGGTCGACACCATCACAGACATGGTCAGATACCTACGTGTAATGAGAATGTTATGAGTGAGCACCATGAAATCTACATTGACTATTTTTAATACTAAAAACCACAGAAAAGAAATCTAGAAATATGACAAGTGTAATTCAAGATTATACAAGTTATAAATAAAATATTCGACAATGTCGCAAAATTAACAAGAGGAAAAGCTTACAGCAAAATGTAGCAAATATATGTGAACACAAAATTCATCATGTTTTATTTTATTGTTTTAAAATAACATAACATATTGATCTCAAAATTCATGGATAAATATAATTTTTGCACTACAAAGTGCGGATGTTTTATTCATTTTTTTATAACCAGTAATTTATAAATGAAGTAGGAGCGTTGGTCTCATGGTGTTTAGAAAAACAGACGTGGTAATAAATATTAAATTTGTGTCATATAAAGAAGTGTCCTATATAATAGAATTACCCAACCAATAAATCCGGTTGAACATTCATAGGAATTGGCACAATTCAAACGGACATGTGAAACATATAGGAATCCTAATATTGTGTTTGTTGCGATGACACTTGTGAGATATATATATAAAGGTATAATAGGAGGTAGTTGGAGTAGAAGGCAAGTCCTACTAGCTTTAAGCCGAGTCTTTCTGTAACTCTAGAATACTACGATATCTTTACGTGTTAAACTTCTAACATTGCCTCTCAGTCATAGCACGGGAGTATGTAGATGATTGCGATGATCTGAAGTCTTGCGCTCTCATCGTCTTCTTTATTTCGCCACTTATGGTGCTCATAGGGCATTGTCCAGAGCCACGTTTTGGATATTGAGAGGTGCCGTCGGGGATGTCGACCTTGTGGATGTCAGATGATGCGGAACAGCGGAAGTAGGTGAGACAACTGTTTTTGCTAAGCTTGGATGAAGCCCACCATGTCATTGTCGATGCAGTCTTAGCCGTCGAGATGACGTGGCCAAAGCTGCCATTTATGTGTCCATCCTTGTGCACTATAGGATATATGTAGGAGCGGCCGAGGTATGTTGACACGATTGTTGTGTTGATGTAGAGTTTGACAAAGTGATGGCAATGAAGCAACATGTGTGAAGTAGCTTGTCGGTTGAAGGCGTCCCTCATCACGGCGCGTGTTGATATCTTGGCTATCGAAGAAGTAGAGGAATTTTGCACCTCTTTCAACACCAGCTTCACAGCTTGACGAGCGGATGATGCATGTCGAGGTCATTTCTAGCAGGTGCTCGACAAAGTTCTCGCAGCCTTACATAGTTGATGTAGTACTTTTACCGGAGTCCCGTTCTTGTCCTGCTTGGAGACACGATGGAAAATCCATGGCCCAATGTGGATAGAGATCGGACTGGTAGTGCATGGCCCTAGAGTCTGTGTGCACAGAGTAGATACGCGGACGGTGATGCCAGGCCTGCCGTAACGGTCCTGGCTAAGGTTTCAAGCATGATACCATCTTAATTTTACTTATATAGTTTATTTTATTTTTTCTAATACAAATTTGGAGATAAGTATTTACACTAAAAAAGAATGATATGCTTTCTGAGGAACGGACTTGTCTAAGCATGTGTTTCCTTTACGACCAGTTGCAAAGGGTCCTCGAGTGTCAAGGGATGGCATTTTTTAAGGATTTAGATAGGAAAAAAAAGTTGTCATTTGCCCCCAACCTTTCATATTTTCTGTTTAGCCACCAAAACATTCTCAGCTAGCTTCGCCACGGGTCCTAATGTTGCATGTTATATTATATGAAGAGATTAGAGATACGATGAGAGGTACTTGTACAAGCCAAGTTGTATTGGAGTATGTTAAATCCAGTGTATCTCTAGATCACCCTAATATCTCAATGTGTTATACTTCTGACTGAACATTCGTAGAGTACTACTAATCGATACGGAACTGTAGTTTCAAGAATCAGTAATGTTACCGTAACACTAAGAGTCTTCAGGTGGGGTGCAGATTCAAGAATGAGCATTGTCAATGTGAGGTCGCATTGTTTCCTAATGTTATGGAAGCTTGCAAACCTCAGATTCTGTATGACAGGAACCGGCTTTTCAGGTTGGATCCAAACCTGCAGAAAGCAAAACGTAAAGGAAACAGATGAAAACCTGCAGGTACGTAGGTGTGTTGCAAATGAAGGAGCTACTGGGTAACGACAACACAACTCACCCTTCGATTTTCAAAGTTAAGCAGCAGTACACGAATGGTTTTAGCAGCATCTCCAACCAGCTCGCTTAATCTGAGATTCCTGATGTAGCCAACCGCGGCAGAGTTAGAGAATTCCATGGCCGCAAGCTCCGGAACATGGCCGAACAGAAACGGGGGTAGACTCTCCGAATGCATCCAGCGGCCGCAAGTCACCCGCTGGAGTCTTGGGAGACACCTCAGGTCGACCGCCTCGCAGGCGCAGAAATCAGCGCGGAGCTCGCGGAGACGCGGGTGTTCCAGCCGCAGCACCGTCCGCAGGCTGGAGTCGCAGTTGGTCAGGGAAAGGCGCTCCAGCTTGCCGCAGGCGCCCAGCAGGCGAGGCACGTCGCATCCGTCCAGCCTGACGCTCTCCAGGTGCAGGTCCGTGAGGCAGGAGAACGCGCTAGGGTACGCGCCGAGGAGCGACATGAGGCGCGTCGCGTGCCTGAGCATGTCGCCGTTGTCGCAGAGCACGTCGAGCTTCTCCCCGAACATGGATAGCCCCACGGAGGATATCCTACGGCTCCCGCTCGTGATGGCGCCGTCGACGGCGCGGACGATGCGCCCGGATTCGGTTCCGCCCGTCAGGAAGAAGTGTATGGCGAGGCGATCAATGGTGGTGGTGTGCTGATTCCCGTGCGCCAGCACGCTCTCCACTGCCCGAATCAGCCCCAGGTTGCGCCGAGGTTGCGTAGCCTCAATGTCGTCGTCGTGTTTGAAGAAGGACCAGACGTCTAGATCAATGTTAGGGAGCATGCCGGGAAGGTGTCTCCACCGCTTGCTTAAGATGCTGCTCCTCACGGCGTCTCGTAAGTCGTGGAGACGCTTTAGGATGGAAACGATAATGTCGTCAGGCAGACCGCCGAGCCTATCGTCCTGTCCCATAACTTGGCTACTTGTCGCCGCCATGATATGATAATTCTCTCTCCTTATTTCCTTGGATGATATTCTCTTGACGCTAGTTGATCCGCAAATTAAAGTTATATAGCAGCTCTTTTCGCTGTTGCAACCAACACAAACACGGCAACCCATCGTACGCACGGGAAGGTTTTCAATTGTGTTCGAATTTGGACACCGTGTTTGGGTTAGAATCTTAGTGGAGATTAGTAGGGATACCAAACCTCAAATCTCCACTTGCTTCTAAAAGCATGTTAATTTTAATCTTCATTTTTTTTGTAAATTCTAGTGTACTTTTCTAATGCCAATGATTGGGGATTAGGATTTTATAGGGTTAGGTGACATAGGCATCCCCAATGGGCCTGCCAAAGATAGTACCCGGGGTTTACTAAAAGCCCAGGACTCGAAGAATAAGAAGACTTGGAAGCCCATTTAGTGTTAAGGAAAGATAGTTTGTATTAGGAAAGATAGTTTGTATTAGGAAAGATAGAGATTTGTAATCTTACGGGCTGGGTACGAAACCCTCCCGAACTCTGTAACTTGTGTATTACGAAACCCTCGGCTCCACCCTCTATATAAGGAGGAGTCGAGGGACGAAGCAAGTATCGAATCTACTGTCAACATAACCCTAGTTCTCATAATCGTCGAGTACTTTTCGGCTGAAACCTTCGAGATCTACTTGCCCTCTACTTCTAGCAAAACCCTAGTCTACAATCTGTAGGCATTGACAAATTAATCCTTTGTCAATTGGCGCCGTCTGTGGGAATTAGAGGTTGCAAGGAGCTGATCTCGATGACACGTTCAAGATCGTCGACTTCGTCGGTGGCGAGCAATGCGATGGATCGAGGTAACCAGGAAAAAAACTGATCTAGTCGATTTTATTCTTCACCCGCCCTCCCGTATGGATGCATGTGCCTATCTGGAGGAACCTATCGTCATGACGTTCGGGGAATTCCGATTTGGCGTCAACAAAGAAGGATCCTACCGTCTCGAAGTTCCGATCTCGTCGGAATTTTCAGCGGTCGATTCTAACTTTTCGTCGAGTGACGAGGAGTTTTCGTCGCCGCGCTTCGTCGACAGCAAGGCAAGCGGAAAACTCGCCAAGATCTTCAGCAACACATCCTTCGAGTCGTCTGCGGACTCCTTTATAAGCAGCGATTCCGACAGCGTCGACAACTTCAACTTCATCGATAAATCTGCTGCCATTGGAAAGGTCTTCACCACTCTATATGATGGTGTCACCAATCCTGACAAAAATCAATACGCAAAATACCATCAGATCTATGCGATAGAAGAGGCAGGCCGATCAGAACCAGAAACGTCAGAGGCTTTCGATGATTTGGGAAATCCTTACATCGATCCCGCTGATCTCAGAAAAGGCCTAGGCACTAAATACGTCGGGTCCTCACCCCGAGAAAGAGTACAACTCCCGCAAGCAGCGTGGGATAGGGCTGCAAGAGCCATGGATGGTTCAGAACCAATGACCACCACTACTACTGTACAAGAACTACAAGCATATCAATAAAGACTTGCTCGGGTAAGCAGAGAGTTGGAAAAACAGACAGCATCCCTGAATAGGAGAAAAGAGGCAGCTTCCGCGTCCAGCAGGCGTCGAGCAGAGCTCAGTCGACAATCAGAAACTTCGGGAGATAGCCATAGAGAGACTCAAAGGAGAGCAAGATCTCGGTTGCAAAATATACCTGAAGCAGAGAGAGGAGATATAATTCAAAATCTCGACATGTCTTTCATGTCGATTGATACGAGGGGAAATATCATCCCGAAAACGCCAGAAGCAGGTTACATGGCAACGCAAGCTTACATCCTCGCGTCCAGACCACCTCCTGGAGACCCGAGAGAACCATTGTTCAATATGGCAATGGCTGGAGTAGGAGTTATGGGAACAGCGTTTGCAGCCACGCCTCCCGAAGGAAATCCTAGGCAAAATAGTCCACGACCCGCTACAACGGTTCAAGATCCACAGAGAACAAGTGGAGCAAGAGATACAGCAGTTCAAGTAAGGGTGGATAGAGCACGACAAGAAAGAAGGGAGCGTCAGCACTCACCAGAAGTTGCCGACGAAGATATGTGTGGGCTCCCGTGCTTTACGAGAAGGGTTCGAAAAACTTGAGTCCCAAAAGGGTTCAAGTTACCCGAAAATTTCAAGAAATTCGACGGTTTGCAGGATCCCGAGGATTGACTCGTTGATTATCTAGAGATGGTAAAACTGGTAGGAGGAACCAGAGCAACAGCCATGCAAAGTATCCAAGTTCACTTGAGTGGTGCCGCGAGATCTTGGATAAAGAAACTCCCCCCAAGTTCCATCGACAGCTGGGATAACTTTGAGGATATCTTCGTGAAAAATTTCCGATCCACCTGCAAGAAACCTGCGTCATTGGAAGAGTTGAGGGCATGTCGACAGAAACACGATGAGTCGATGAGAAAATATATACAGCGGTGGAACATCATAAAAAACTCGGCAGAGGATATATCTGACGAGAGAGCAATAGATGCGTTCGTGGCAGGAATTCGGCTAGGAGATTTCGTCGAGGACTTAGGGAGAACTAACCCTAAGACCATATCAGCATTAATGGAGATAGCTAATAAGTGGGCAGATGGAGAAGACGCAATATACAACAAGCGACACAGATCGCCAGAAGAGGATCGTGGTCGAAATTATCAAAATAGAAGGCGATTTTCTCGCCAGTTCTACAACAACGACGCTCCTGGCCATATATCAGCTGGCTTTCGAGGAAATCCTGGAGGGAATAGTCGAGATGACTATCAAAGGACTAATGAGCAACAAGGCGACAATAGAGGAGATTCTCGCGGCAACAGGCAAAATAGTGGACCAAGGTTTCAAAGACCTTACGTGTCACCCGAAGAGATGATGAACGGTCCGTGTCAAATGCATTTTTATCTCGACAACAACGGAAAAAGGCAGTCAGGACATCTCCAGAAAGACTGCCGAAATTTTCAGGCAATGTTGCGAGCCGCAGGAATTGCAAATGCCCAAGCCATGAACAGAAACCCCCAGGGGCCAAGGAGCGAGATCCACCTTCCACCTCCTCCCGCAATTACGGACGAAAATCGGCACCAGCTCAGAATAGCGGCAGCACCACACCCACCTCCATATGTTGATCCTAACTCCAATGGTGCGGTCTCGATGATTCAGAAAGCTAGGCCATCCAACAGGGCGCAAAAGGTAATCTCACGACAAGTGTTCATGGCAGAGAAGATGCCTCCACCAACAGTCGAGTACTTAAATTGGTCAGGGCAAGACATTGGCTTCACAATCGCAGACCATCCGCAGCAAGTTCCTCGACCAGGACAATCAGCACTCATCTTACCCGCATGATCGCTGGTTTTGACGTGTCGAGAGTTTTCATAGATGGCGGCAGCAGCTTAAACCTTATGTATGCAGATACATTGAGGAAGATGAACATATCCCTAGCAAACTTGAAACCAACTGACACACGTTTCCATGGGATTACACCAGAGAAGCCAAGTTACCCATTGGGCAAGATCAACCTCGACGTTCAGTTTGGAACCCGAGAAAACTACAGGATAGAGAATTTGGAGTTCGAAGTGGTGGATTTCCCGTCCCAGTATCACGCTTTGTTGGGACGACCAGCATACGCCAGGTTTATGGCGGTACCACATTATACGTATTTATTGTGGAGGCTGCCCGGACCCAAGGGACCCATTAAAATTAAGGGAAGTTTCGCGTTATCTGATAAATGCGACAAGGATTTTCATCGACTGTCAGAAACTTTCGGGATGCAAGCAGAATATGCGGCGCCAAGGTTCACTGATTATGACGTGTTGCCAGAGGTAGGGAGATCTTCTAAGGAGCCAACTTTCAACACAACCAAGGATTCAAAAGAGGTACAGATCCACCCGACAGACCCAAAGAAAACGACATCCATTGCAGCAAACATGGATGTCGCATAGGAAAGCGCGCTCGTCGAGTTCCTCCGTGAGCACTGGAAAATCTTCGCATGGTGTCCAGCTGACATGCCAGGAGTACCCAGGGAACTTGCCGAGCACCACCTCAATTTGGATCCTCTCGCAAGACCAATCAAGCAACCTTTGCGGCGTTTCTCGGAACCCAACCGCAAAGCTATGTTATCAGAAATAGACCGACTCAAAGATGCTGGTTTTATCAAAGAAATATCTACAGAAGCCACGTGGGTATCTAACCCAGTGATGGTGCCGAAGAAACACACAAAAGTCCTTCGCATGTGTGTCGACTTTACGTGTGTCAATAAACATTGTCCTAAGGATCACTTTCCCCTCCCAAGGATCGATCAAATCATCGATTCCACGGCAGGATGCGAACGTCTTTCCTTTTTGGACGCGTACTCTGGTTATAACCAGATCAGATTAAAAGAAGAAGATGAAGCCAAGACAGCGTTCATAACACCCTACGGCGTGTTTTGCTACAAAACAATGCCCTTTGGTTTAAAAAACGCGGGAGCAACATATCAGCGGATGATGCATAAGTGCCTAGCAACACAGATTGGAAAAAATGTGCAAGTCTACATCGACGATGTCGTGATAACATCAAAAAAGGGGTCGACTCTGATCGAAGATTTGAAGGAAACCTTCGACAACCTCGACAAATTCTGCCTCAAGCTGAACCCGACAAAGTGCTCTTTTGGAGTTCCTGCAGGAGAACTTCTCGGGTTTTTAGTATCAGCAAGGGGGATTGAAGCTAATCCCGAAAAAATCCAGGCCATCGTTACTATGAGAAAGCCAACAAAGTTGAAAGAAATACAACAGTTAACGGGGCGAGTCGCAGCTTTAAGAAGATTCGTCGCCAGGCTAGGAGAAAAGGCGTTGCCGTTCTACGGATTGATCAAACTGGGGGAAAAATTGCAATGGAACGAGGAAGCAGATAGGGCTTTTGAGAACCTCAAGCGGACAATTTCGACACCACCAATCTTGGTGGCGCCTAAAGAGAAAGAACCTCTCCTTTTATACATTGCAGCCACACCTCAGGTGGTCAGCACAGCCCTAGTAGTCGAGAGAGAAGAAGAAGGCAAGCTTCATGGAGTTCAGAGGCCAGTATATTTCATCAGCGAAGTACTGTCGCCTTCAAAACAACGGTACCCGCAATATCAGAAACTGGCGTATGGAGTATTCACGACGAAGAAGAAAATTGCGACACTATTTTTCGGCGCACCCGATAATAGTGGTCAATGAAGCTCCCTTGTCAAACATATTGAACAACCCAGAAGCTACGGGTCGTGTCTCCCTCTGGGGAATAGAACTTTCCCCTCGGGACATCACGTACGAAAAAAGAAAGGCAATAAAATCGCAGGTTTTACCAGATTTCATTGCAGAGTGGATAGAGCTACAAAACACGGGGCCTCCAGATTTATCGAGAACTTGGACCATGAACTTCGACGGGTCCAAAAGGTTGGAAGGTGCTGGAGCAGGCATGATATTGGTATCACCTGAAGGCGACAAGTTGAAATATGTTTTAAGGATGACGTTTCCAAATGCGTCTAACAACGAAGCAGAATATGAAGCTCTCATACACGGGATGAAGATGGCGAAAGCTTGTGGTGCAACCCGATTGAAAATCTTCGGCGACTCACAATTGGTGGCACAGCAAGTTATGAACCAATGTGATGCAGTCAACGAAAGTATGATAGCATACAAAGAGGTGTACAATGAGCTGGAGAAATTGTTTGATGGATGCGAAGTAAACCACATCAGCAGGCTGAGTAACGATGAAGCCGATGTTCTTGCAAACATCGGGTCACAGTGTATCGCGATTCCTCCAGGCGTGTTTTGGGAAGAGATAAGCGAAAGATCAACAAAGCCAGCGAAAATAAAGAAGGAGAAAAAAGAGAAATCCTCGAGTACCACCAAAGACCCAGTAGAAGAAGAAGAGGAGCAGGAGCTAGTCATGATGGTGCAAACTCCATGGATGCAGGCTTATTTATCATACATCATAAGGAAAACAATACCCGACGACCCAGTTGAAGCAAGGCGAATAATTAGGAGATCAAAAGCTTTTACTGTGGTAAAAGGGGAGTTGTACAAACGAAGCATTTCGGGCGTGCTACAGAGATGTGTCACACCCGAAGAAGGAAGAATCATCCTGAAAGATGTGCACGAAGGAATATGCGGGCACCACGCGAGCAGCCGAGCTATCGCGGCTAAAGTTTTCAGAGCAGGATTTTATTGGTTAACAGCAATCGAGGACGCGAAGGAAATAGTGAGAACTTGCGACGCGTGCCAAAGGTTTGCCGCCAAACCTCACTCTCCCGCAGCAGAACTTATGCCAATCCAACTATCTTGGCCCTTTGCTCAATGGGGTCTTGACATGGTGGGAAAACTACACAAAGCTTCGCCAGGAGGCTATGAGTATATGCTTGTCGCTGTCGACAAATTCAAAAAATGGATAGAAGCAAAGCCGATAAATTCACCGGACGGCGCGTCAGCGATTAAGTTCGTGAAAAGCATCGTCTTTAGATTTGGAGTCCCTCACAGCATTGTCACAGACAATGGCAATAATTTTACGTCCAGGGAATTCAAGGCATATTGTGCAGAAGTAGGCATCAAATTGAGTTTTGCGTTTGTCGCACATCCACAGACCAATGGTCAAGTCGAGAAAGCTAATGGCATCATCTGCAACGGTATCAAGAAGCGTTTGTTGGGACCATTGGAAAAAGCTCGGCACACTTGGCCGGAGGAGTTGCCAAGTGTGTTGTGGAGTATTCGAACAACACCAAATACGGCGACGCAGGAAACGCCGTTTTTTCTGGTCCATGGAGCCGAGGCAGTCCTGCCGATAGAAATAGAGCATGATTCTCCAAGAGTCACAGAATATGATGAAGAAACTTCGAGAAAAGCTTTGGAGGATGATGTTGATGTACTTGATGAAGCTCGAGACGAAGTCCTGTCACGAGTCGCCAAATACCAACAGGACCTGAAAAACTACCACAGTCGACGATTGCGGCCAAGATCCTTCCAAGTTGGCGATTTGGTTTTGCGACTCAATCAAAAAAGCCATGAAAAACTAGAGTCACCATGGCTTGGACCCTACATCGTCACAGAAGTAATCGAAGGAGGAGCATACAGAATCAAAGACAAGAAGATGGGGATTGCCGAGCCAAATCCTTGGAACGTGGCGCAGCTCAGGCGTTTTTACGCTTAGATGCCGAAATATAGTCTCCTCTCGTAAACATACAATGTACCGAAACGCCCGCGAGTTTTCAGACGCACTCTTTTCCTTTTTCGGGGCACCGAGTGGGGCCGGGAAAGGTTTTTAATGAGGCGGGCTCGCGGTGCTGCAATATAATAAAAATAATAGAGATATACTTCTTATTCGTCGACACACTTGGGGGCTCCACACCTTCAAGTCTCAAAATACGTACAATACAGACAAACTCGACTTGCCGAAATATTTCGCCTTGGTACAATAATACCTCGCCAAATACATAAATCGGAAACTAGTAATGTTAAATATAGTATACACGTCAAAAATCTCATTGCTTTGGTACAAGAACCTTGCGACAAAAATATAGAACTCCGACACTAAGATACTCGAGGGCTTGCAGTCCATCAAGATGTCTTATTACAACAAAAGGAGAAATCTTCGAAAGGGAAAAAACAGTACAAATTCTAGTCAAAAGGCTCGGGGGCTCCAACAATATAGAGCACTTTGCAATATACAACAAATTTCTTTGACAAGGTTTTGCCATATGGAACAAATCAGTCAAAACCTAAAATACTTTCTACTGACAAGCCTCTGTTTGTTTTATGCTCAGCATAAGATCCCTTGACGAAGAATTCTGAGTCCATCCGAAGAAGCTCATCTATCATCGACTCGGCCACAGGAGTCACCATTTCATTGATTGTGTCAATATCATTCTTCCGCCGCGATTTTTTCGCCAGTGCAATCAACGACAATCTTCGTCGAGTCTAATTTTGGATGGCAAATATTTATCATAATCATGGCGAATCTTGCTCCAGCAGATCAATTGAGCTCGCACAAAATTATGAATACGAGGAGCATCTCCGAAGGTCTCCAGCAATTCGAGAAGAGTTGTAGGAACCTCATTTCGAGGAAACAAAGTCTTGAAAACAAGGGTTAATGTTGTCGTGCAAAAATTGAGAAATTCGCGCACTTGGCAAGCACGATCTTGGAACCTGACAATCTGCTAGGTTCGTTCAGGGGTGGCCCAAAATAAACAGCCATGGTTAAGGGAAAGGTTGACAAGAAGATTCGTTCTCTCGTTCACTCTTCGATCTTTGGCGGCAGCATCAAGAACCGAACCTATTAGGCAACAAGGCGAGAAACTTAGAAGAAGGCACAGCAAAATAAAGAGGAGGCATTGTGAGGCTGGAAAAACACACCTAACATATCCGTGCTAGCTTCCAACATTAACTCGAGCATGCTATTTTCTCGGGTAGTAGCTCCTTTTGCTTCTAATACAGCAGTATCCTTGGCAACCATAGCCTCTTTGGCTTGTTGAAGAGCAAGTCTCTCTTGTTCAGACGCTTTCCGAGATTGTTCCATCATTGCCAGAGTTTGTTTCTTCATGGATTGAAGTTGTTGTCGAAGTTCTTGTAAATCTTCCGACAAAGGTTTGCTTGAAGAACCTTCAAGGAGATTATCATCGACTTGTATTTTCTTCGAGAAGGAAGACGCAGGCGCAGCATCGGGAGAGCAAGGGTTGGTCGAATAATTATCAAATATTAACTGGAAAAGAAAATCCCAGGATCAATGATAGTACCAAGAGGAATTTCATTGATTTCTAGAAAGTTTACACGGACATTACAAAAGAAGTTCTCCAAAGGGACTAACAGGGTACTTATCGCTAAGGCTAAAATGGCGACAACAGCAAAAGAAATAAAGAAAGCAAAATATAGAAAAAACAAAGGCATTCAATTAGACCTCCGGCCTTGACGAGCTAGGAGTTGAAGATGGTTTGATCCCGAGATAGGCCAGGATTTTCTTCGTATTCAGCTTTGCCGCCTTGATCAATGATCGCCATTTTGCTTGCTCTATCTGCTCCGTGTTGCCCACTTTCGCCCAGTTGATGGTCTGTTGACTATCAGCGACCAAGGCAACAGTGCTTTCAACGGCAACCTTCATATTTTCATGACGCATCTTCAGTCCAAGATCTTCGGGTGGATTAAAACACTTGGCAAGAGCAAGGAAAGTCGCGGGTTCCTCTTTCTTCGGGAAGAAGTAGGGGAAGAGCCGCGATAGCCCTGTCTTAGCTTCATCAATGCCATCACGTGCTTCTGTCCCATGAAATTCAAGGAACGAAACGGCGTCAAGAAGAGGATCATTGTCGGGATCGTCAAGCTCAAATTCCTGAGAAGTCTTATCTGTCGAAATAAAAAATCTCTGATCAACAAATGAATGCAGAAAAGAAACCAGAGGATCAGAAGTGGCTAGGATACTTACTGACAAAGCGACGATTCTGCATCCTTAGACGCTTCAGGATCGCTTCTTCACGAGCAGATTGTGCAGATATATGCTCGCTTAACGATGTCTCGGCATCGTGAAGAAGTTTCCTAAGATCTTCGACACCAGCAGCATCGGCCTTGGCTTTGTCAGCTTCTCGCCTAGCTTGAACGGCATCTGACTCGGCCTTCTTACGAGCCTCTTCACTTTGCTCTAATTTTTGAGCAAGTGTATTGGCACGCTCGTTGACCTCTGCCAGTTTTTCTGCAAAGAAAGTTAAAATTAGTTAAAAACGTCGACAACAAGGGAGCAAGAAAGCAAAAGGAAAAAGAAGCAACAAGGCACTACCTTCAGTTTTACTGGCGTAATCACGGTACCTAACGAATTGGGCACCAATGCGAAGAAGCTCTTTGATCATAGGCTATCAAGGAAGGACAAAGAAAGAATATGTCGGTATAGGGAAAAATGATGGCATACAGAAGAAAATAGAGGATATATAAACAATGACAAGAAAGTCAAGAACTTACATCATCCAAGAGAGGGTTAGAGGAGCTACTCAATTGGAGAGTAGGCTCCGGGATTGTGTCAATCTTTGCCCTTTTTGGTGAAGGGACAAGGGGGCTTGAAGGAGGAGTAGCAGCGCCGACGTTTTGTTGAGGAGGCGAAGTTTCCTCTCCTTCAACTGGCGTCTCTGAGGCGACTAGAGTATGTGACGTGCTCGTTCGAGCCGCCACATTGGAAGCTGGTACTACTTCCTCATCATCACTACGATTAAATGTCGGCAATATAAAAAGCAATATAGACAAAAATCTTCAAGTGAAATAAAAAAAAAGAGAGAAGAGGAACTTACGAACTGATGAGGGTCTCGAGATATGGATCATAAGCTGCCTTCTGGCGTGAAGGAACAACTTCTTCGGGCTTGGAGGTGCCGGAATCTTCGACATCATTCCTTTTCATTTTGTTCTTTGGAGAAACAGCAGGAGGAGGAGATTGTGCCGACGCAGTGGCTTCAGAGGCACCCTCCTTTTCATCAGATCCCGCAGATTTTCGAGAATCTGCGGGTTCAGTCACAAAATAGGGGGCATCTTGGTTATCATCGGAGATAACCGCCCTTTCTTCGACTTCTCCACCTTCAGGAAGGGGAGGAAGCGAAACAAGATTTGGATGGTCCTGTATAAAAATAAGGGAGGATGTCAAAAAAGGAGTAACAATTAAAATAGCAATAACAAATTAAGCGACAATGTTTACCTTAGGAAGCGCATTGGTGGCGCTGTATGGTTTTACACGACAAGAGGAAGGGATGGAATCTTTTTTGTTGAGAGATGAGATTTTTCGGACAAGCCTATCCAAATCCTTGACTTCCAGATTTGTCGACAAACGATCTGTATCTTCATCGCCAGCATAATTCCAGAGAGGGTTTTTGCGGGCCTGAAGAGGCTGCACTCTGGCTCTAAGGAAATACGCTGTAATTTGGATACCAGACAATTCTTTGCCACGAGTATTCTGCAACTCATGGATGCGAGTCATCAAGGCCTCTGTCAAAGCTTTTTCCTCTTCGGTAGCCTCTGCATCCCAAGAACGGCGGCGAAGGATTTTCTCGGCACCATCAAAAGGAGGGATATTGTCTTCAGCGCATCCATGGTTTTCTTCCCGAATATACAACCACTTCTTGCGCCACCCTTGAACAGAGTCAGGGAGTTTGACGTCGAAGTAATTGACTGAGGAGCGAACGGAAATAACAACGCCGCCTATATTATAGGCGACATTGGAAAAGCCATTACGGCGACAGAAGAAAATGTGCTTCCATAATGCCCAGTTAGGCTGGACACCAAGGAAGGCTTCGCAGAGGGTGATGAAGATGGAGATATGAAGGATTGAGTTGGGCGTGAGGTGGTGAAGTTGGAGACCGTAAACAAAAAGTAATCCTCGAAGAAAAGGGTGAATGGGGGCGGAAAGACCGCGGATGAGATGATCGACGAAACTTACCCGATACCCCATTGGAGGGGTTGGGTAGCTCTCTTCACTAGGGAAGCACACCGCCTTGGGTTTCTTGCTAATCCCCAACTTCTTCAAGAGATTGATGTCTTGGTTGGTGATCGTGGACCTTTCCCATTCAGCGGTCCCCAGATCTGCGGCGGCCATGGAGGATTCCGGCGTGTTATGCCTGGTCAAGCGACGCGGTGGCATCAACAATGGCGCAGGAATGCAGCTGGGAAGAGATGAGCTCTGGGAGTTGTGGGACGCAGGAGGAAGTTTTGCAGGTGAAAGCAGGGGAACGGCGCGAGCGGAAGTGCTCGAGGTAGAAGAAGGAGATCTTATATAGAGGTGCGGTGAAGCGGCGGACCGTTGGATGGAAAAAGTATGCGGCAGATGATAACCACGTGGAGACGAGGGTAAAACGGTATTTTAACATTGAGAAGTTACGGTACGTGCGCCAGGAAAAGCGGAGGACGTGTGTCCCCCACCAGACCGACGTGTCAAGATAATGGTTACTTTGGACCCACAAGGCAGTGAGAGAAGCAGTTATCGCGTATTTCCAAAACAGAAATCGTGGCTATCATCAGCAACGACGTCATCAAGGTAAAAGAAAAGCTCGACTATGAAGTTTGGAAAGATTATCGACAACACAAAGATTATTTCGGGAGCCTTTGATCAAATACAAGTTTTTGCCCAAACGCACGGGGGTGACTTTGGAAAAGAGAAAATTTCGAGTATGGCAAGATAGAACTGACGAGAGCCTATGAACAAATGCAAGCATTTGTTCATAGCCTCGGGGGCTACTCCCATCGGGAGCGCTGGTCGCGCACCCGATAGATACAAAAAAAAAATTGAGAAAGATTATAAATATAGCGGCAAAGGATATTAATCTGTGGAGCCTACACCCAACCACAAGTTCTTGGCTGTATCCTCGGGGGCTACTCCCATCGGGAACGATGTTCGCGTGCCCGATGAATCTTGATTAAAATAAAGAAACATAAGTGAGTATATTTCCAGTTACACAGATAACTCTACATACACTCCCATCGGGAAGGCAAAATAAGTCATCAAATATGACTCGATAAAATGTGCTATTCCAACAGCCGAAAAGCACTCGACAATATATTCTCACAGCGCTAAAAGTCGCGATAAAATCTCTGAATGCCGCAAAACTTTGCGAAGGTAAGACCCCAGATCCGTTCTGAGCGGCGTGGCACCGTCTCTGACGGCGGATTGCTACTTTTTTCCGTATCAACAGATGCGAAGAAAAATCCTAACGGACGCGTTAGGTACCCGATAAAATATTACTGGGACTCGACATAATGGTAAGACCTTAAGCGGCACCTGTCGAAGTTTACACCAGTATCCCGAGATCATGTCCGGGGACGTGATCTTGAAGTAGGTTTTTGCGGATTGCCACTAGAGCAGTTAACTAGTACCTGATCCGTCAGATGAACTAGCCCCAACTACCGTTATCCCTGTACAAAATAGTGTTTGCATATCGAAAGATTATGTAATGAGTAAAGTTGGAGATTTTCCCTGATTCTTCGATTCAAGAAAAATCTCGGAGGCTACTGACATAGGCATCCCCAATGGGCCTGCCAAAGATAGTACCCGGGGTTTACTAAAAGCCCAGGACTCGAAGAATAAGAAGACTTGGAAGCCCATTTAGTGTTAAGGAAAGATAATTTGTATTAGGAAAGATAGTTTGTATTAGGAAAGATAGAGATTTGTAATCTTACGGGCTAGGTACGAAACCCTCCCGATCTCTATAACTTGTGTATTATGAAACCCTCGGCTCCACCCTCTATATAAGGAGGAGTCGAGGGACGAAGCAAGGATCGAATCTACTGTCAACATAACCCTAGTTCTCATAATCGTCGAGTACTTTTCGGCTGAAACCTTCGAGATCTACTTGCCCTCTACTTCTAGCAAAACCCTAGTCTACAATCTGTAGGCATTGACAAATTAATCCTTTGTCATTAGGTGAATGTAAGATTTTCCTAATAATAGCTAAAAAACTCTATTACCAAACAAGGTCTTAGGTGTCTTTCCTCTATCAAGTCTACGAGACTAAACTTCTATTCGAGCTGGAGCCTTAAGTAGGGTCATCATAATCGTAGTACTAGCTACACGTTTTTTTTATATTAAGATCAGAATAATAAAGAGAGAGTCCTACGATACATCTGATGTCCACGACGAAGTCTCAAACACATTATCAACACGAAGCTTCGCAGGGACGCACGATGAGCAGGAGACGAAGCTGGGATTGACATCACCCTTAGCCGTGTCGACTTTGATGCTAAGATCTATGACGCCAAAAATCTTGACCTAATGATCGGCCAACGGTGTCAATGATCTTCACGTCACCGACCAATCCTGCATCGAACAAGCGTCATCGGAGTTGAAGGTATGAAATCATCGCCATGACTTCACCGATCAGTTCCTTCTCCTTCTCTATATGGTTGTTTCGTCGAAAATTCCCACATCAAGATCCAATCTCTTTCTCTCTCTCTCACAAACTTTTATCCCGACTAGATGGTGTGTTGCTGCGGCCCCTTAAAACATTACGGGCTTGCAAGTCACATGTGTAAACATGAAAGGCATACAAATATTTTGCCGAGGTCCCTATCAATCGCGCCGCTCAAGGTCATCTCACCTACATCGCCACTACCTCAATGGATCGACCTTTCTTCAGCCACCAATCGAGGATCGAGCAAATGTGCGGATCCCTAGATGGAACGGTGCAAGGAGCGATTCTATGTAAATAGAAAAATACCCTTTTTTACTGGTCTCTTGGGTTTTCTGCGCATACCTACACGTGGCAATTGACCCTCCATGGCATCTCATCCTTGATACTCACCTTAGAGCAAGCCTCATGCTTGGTTGGGCTTGGTTGGAGGAATCGAATGGCACAAATATTATTTAAATCACCTCTTATATAGTAGGGATGAGGTCACCATCATCATATGCATGTGTATAAACTTTAATAATATTGATTCCAATAAAGCTAGACTTACGGGATGAAACTTACGGAAAAGTGCTACGGAAGGACATGCAAGCAGCCGGTTGGTTCAGTTGATTTTCCCATCCATGATTCTCGGGCTGTGAACAAATTATGTGATTCCAGGTCAGTCAGTACGAGTCATCCCGTAGGGATTTTCCTGTAGATATAGTGTTACTCTATTAATTCCTTTCCAATTCCAATATTACAATCAGCGTTTGCAATTATCTTGTACAGGTTACATGTCGGCATCTAAATAGCAATACAAAAGAGAGCACTCACTGTTTTTATCAACAGATGACTAGTTATGAAAATATATAAAATACATAAGGGGGATGCAAAGCTCCTTTTTTTGTTGTCGACGCACGATCAGAGAAAAAAGACCCACGTGCTGGAAGAACAACCGATCCCACTACGGTTTCGATAATCCTACACCTACGGACTTATCCTACGGAATAGGCTTACGGATGCAATGTGGCCACGTTCACTTGAATCGATCTGGTGTGGTTGATCCTAAAAATGCAGATGCCAACGCATGATTGATTGCCATCTCAGCCCATAGTCTAATCCGTATGAAAATGTGGAAGTAACTGTAGCATTACTCCTACGATTTCTCCACCATCCTACACCCATCTTCTTCTGGCATGACAACCATCCTGATCGAACAGCTCCTCGGCCCCGCCTCCCCAGCGCCACCCATCCTCACGCAACTCTAAGCATCCCTGCTGTAGCTTCACATCTCCATCGCCACGTAGCATCCCTCCCATCTTTTCTCCACTATCCGGTTGTATACCGGGATACCGTGCCCCGACCAGTTACCCACTGACCTACACTGCCTCCATGACGCCATTCCCCGATTCCCCTGCGCTGCAGCTAGCCACCGGCTCGCCAGAGCTGCTTCGCTGCCCCACCGCTCCATTGGTCGAGTTCCCAGCTCCTACATGCCCCCCGCGTACGTCCTTCCGGATTCGCCCCGTTCCTCACGTAGGAGGAGGATGGCGACGCAGGTCACCAGGGATTGAGAGAACCTAGGTTACCCTACAGCTCTAGCGGCCGAGTTCCCATCTCCTACTTGTCTCCCGCGTCCTTCTCAATTTCCAAAGAGCAATCATTACTAAGGACAACCTCCTAAATCACAGGTGGCATGGAAATGCAAAGTGTGATCACCATGATGAAACAATCGCACACCTACTTTTGTGGTGTAAGTTCGCTCCTTCTATATGGTCAATGATCCAAGTAGCTTTTAGCTTGTATACACCAAGTAGCGTTGTTGATATATGTGGAAATTTGTTACGTGGAATCGATCATATATATAATTCTAACTACATAATTCTAACTACGGTGGAAACGCGTGACATAATATGGTCGCTTTGACTATGTAAGAATAATAAGGTATTAGCGTTAAGAATTTTTTCTTGTGCATGTCATCTACTGGTGTACTAGTTCGCTCCGTTCATGATAGTAGCTATAATGTGTGAGAACCGAGATTATTTATGATGATTTCTACACACTTGGATGATGCAACAAATATATTTGTCGGGCGGATGGCCCCCGGTAGGCCAAGAGCCTGGCAAACTTGCCATGTTTAAGTATTGATATACCGGATTAAAGATTAATCCGGTGACTAAGCTAGAGAGAATCGTGCTAAGTTAAAGCATACCGGTATCCCAGGAGGGGTATGCCGGAATACGGTAAACTCAAGAGAGGCCGAAGAACCAGCATAGATTCAACTGTAGCATGTCGGCTTGCTGGTCAAAGATTCCACCAAGGACGAGATGACAAGGATGAGCGAAGCGCTTCAGCTTTAATCGAAGCCCTGAAGCCAAAGCAGAAGGTGACGCAAAAGATACCGGACGGGGTCATCACTCCCTGATTAAAGACAGGACCGGTGTCATCAAGGCCAAAGAAGCTTTATAAAGTAGCTTAGCTCATCCAAGATTCCATTAGGGTCTCTTCCCTTGTAAGCCACCATCTCCCCTATATAAGGAGAGGGGGCACACCCCTACGCGAGGGAGACGCTAGACAAAGCACTAGACATAGCACTAGAGAGAGAGATCGCTTGTGTAGCGTGTAGAGCAGGTCTTGTACCGTACGTTCTTCAACCTCTGGCCAAGGGCCAAGTTCATCAATATATACCGGCATCTTTTCCAGTTTCCCTGTCAACTAAACCCTCCCCCGAATCCTCTAGCGCACATTCGGCCCCAACTTAAGCCATTCTATGGCATCTGCCGTTCCACCACGACGACAGTTGGCGCCCACCGTCGGGCCAGCAGCTGCGCTTGCTGGAGTTTACATTCGGGCGGGCCTCCTCACCATTGATACGTCTCAAACATATCTATAATTTCTTATGTTCCATGCTACTTTTATAACAATACTTGCATGTTTTATACATACTTTACAGTATTATTATATATTTTCCGGCACTAACCTATTAACAAGATGCCGAAGTGCCAGTTGCTGTTTTCTGCTGTTTTTGGTTTCAGAAATCCTACAAAGGAAATATTCTCGGAATTGGACGAAATCAACGCCCGTGGTCTTATTTTTCCACGAAGCTTCCAGAAGACCGGAGGAGATACGAAGTGGGGCCACGAGGCGCCGACACAACAGGGCGACGCGGCCTGGCCCCTGGCCGCGCAGCCCTGGCGTCTGGGGCCCTCGCGTCACCCCCTGACCTACCCTTCCGCCTACTTAAAGCCTTCGTCGCGAAACCCTCTGTACCGAGAGCCACGATACGGAAAACCTTACTGAGACGCCGCCGCCGCCAATCCCATCTCGGGGGATTCAGGAGATCGCCTCCGGCACCCTGCCGGAGACGGGAAATCATCACCGGAGGGGCTCTACATCATCATGCCCGCCTCCGGATTGATGCGTGAGTAGTTCATCCTTGGACTATGGGTCCATAGCAGTAGCTAGATGGTTGTCTTCTCCGCTTGTGCTATCATTGTTTAGATCTTGTGAGCTGCCTAACATGATCAAGATCATCTATTTGTAATGTTACATGTTGTGTTTGGTGGGATCCGATGAATCTAGAATATTATGTCAAGTTGATTATCAATCTATCATATATGTGTTGTTTATGTTCTTGCATGCTCTCCGTTGCTAGTAGAGGCTCTGGCCAAGTTGATACTTGTAACTCCAAGAGAGGGTATTTATGCTCGATAGTGGGTTAATGACTCCAATTAATCTGGGACAGTGACAGAAAGTTCTAAGGTTGTGGATGTGCTGTTGCTACTAGGGATAAAACATTGATGCTTTGTCTAAGGATATTTGTGTTGATTACATTACGCATCATACTTAATGCAATTATCTGTTGTTTACAACTTAATACTGGAGGGGGTGCGGATGCTAATCCGAAGGTGGATTATTTAGGCATAGATGCATGCTGGATAGTGGTCTTTGTACTTTGTCGTAATGCCCTGATTAAATCTCATAGTAATCATCGTTGATATGTATTGAATCTTTATTTGTCAATTGCCCACCTGTAATTTGTTCACCCAGCATGCTAGTTATCTTATTGGAGAGACACCACTAGTGAACTGTGGACCCCGGTCCATTCCTTTACATCTAAATACAATCTACTGCAATCATTGTTCTTTACTGTTCTTTGCAAACAAACACCATCATCCACTCGATACGTTTAATCCTTTGTTTTCAGCAAGCCGGTGAGATTGACAACCTCACTATTACGTTGGGGCAAAGTATCTTGATTGTGTTGTTCAGGTTCCACGTTGGCGCCGGTTTCACTGGTGTTGCGCCGCACTACACTCCTCCACCAACAACCTTCACGTGCTTCTTGGCTCCTACTGGTTTGATAACCTTGGTTTCTTTCTGAGGGAAAACTTGCGGTTGTACGCATCACACCTTCCTTTTGGGGTTCCCAACGGACGTGTGCTTCACGCGTATCAAGCTCTTTTTCTGGCGCCGTTGCCGGGGAGATCAAGACACGCTGCAAGGGGAGTTTCCACATCCAATCTCTTTACTTTGTTTTTGTCTTGCTTTACTTTATTTTATTTACTGTCTTGTTTGCTTTATATCAAAAACACAAAAAAATTAGTTACTTGTGTTTACTTTATTCTATTTGCTTAGTTACTTTTATTACTGCTACAATGGGTACTCCTGAAAATACTAAGTTGTGTGATTTCACTAGCACAAATAATAATGATTTTATAAGTACTCCTATTGCTCCACCTGCTACTACAGCAGAATTCTATGAAATTAAACCTACTTTACTGAATCTTGTTATGAGAGAGCAATTTTCCGGTGTTAGTACCGATGATGCCGCTGCCCATCTTAATAATTTTGTTGAACTTTGTGAAATGCAAAAGTATAAGGATATAGATGGTGATATTATAAAACTGAAATTGTTTCCTTTCTCATTAAGAGGAAGAGCTAAAGATTGGTTGCTTTCTTTGCCTAAGAATAGTATTGATTCATGGACTAAATGTAAAGATGCTTTTATTGGTAAATATTATCCTCCTGCTAAGATTATATCTTTGAGAAGTAGCATTATGAATTTTAAGAAATTTTATAATGAACATGTTGCTCAAGCATGGGAGAGAATGAAATCTTTGGTAAAGAATTGCCCTACCCATGGACTGACTACTAGGATGATCATCCAAACCTTTTATGCAGGATTGATTTTTTTCTCGAGGAACCTATTGGATTCAGCTGCTGGAGGTACTTTTATGTCCATCACCTTAGGCGCCACGACGAAGTTTCTTGATGATATGATAATAAATTACTCTGAATGGCACACTGAAAGAACTCCTCAAGGTAAGAAGGTAAATTCTGTTGAAGAAACCTCTTCTTTGGGTGATAAGATTGATGCTATTATGTCTATGCTTGCAAATGGTAGATCTCATATTGATCCTAATAATGTTCCTTTAGCTTCATTGGTTGTTCAAGAAGAAAATGTTGATGTGAATTTCATTAAGAATAATAATTTCAACAACAATGCTTATAGGAATAATTATGGTAACAACAACTATAGGCCATATCCTTCTAATAATGGTAGTGGCTATGGTAATTCTTACAACAATAATAAGAGTGTACCCTCTGGTCTTGAAGTCATGCTTAAAGAATTTATTAGTACACAAACTGCTTTTAATAAAACTGTTGAAGAAAAGCTTGGTAAAATTGATGTTCTTGCTTCTAAGGTTGATAGCCTTGCTCTTGATGTTGATCTTTTAAAACTGAAAGTTATGCCTGAGGAAGTTAAAGATGCTAGGTTTGCTAAAACAAATGCCATCCAAGTTCAAATTAATGATAATATAAGAATGTTGGCTGAATTGCATGCTAGGTGGGATAGAGAAGAAAAAGAAAAACTCGCTAAAGAGAATAATGTAGCTAAAGTTTGGACTATTACCACCACTAGTAATGTTGATTCTACACATGTTGCTACACCTCCTACTATCAATGGTAAAATAATTGGTGTTGACAATGTTTCTACTCCTAGTGCAAAGCGTGCAAAATTGCCTGAAACTGCTGAAACTGCTTGTGATAAAACTGCTGAAATTTTTCAAAATATTGGGGACAATGATTCCATTGCTGTAGAACATAATGGTTTAGATTTTGATGATTGTCATATTACTGAAGTTATAAAGTTCTTACAAAAACTTGCTAGAAGTCCTAATGCTAGTGCTATAAATTTAGCCTTTACAAAACATATTACAAATGCTCTCATTAAAGCTAGGGAAGAGAAATTAAAACTTGAAGCTTCTATTCCTAGGAAGTTAGAAGATGGTTGGGAGCCCATCATTAAGATGAAATTCAATGATTTTGAATGTAATGTTTTATGTGATCTTGGTGCAAGTATTTCTGTTATGCCTAAGAAAATTTATGATATGCTTGACTTGCCACCATTGAAAAATTGTTATTTGGATGTTAATCTTGCTGATAATTCTAAAAAGAAACCTTTGGGGAGGATTGATAATGTTCGCATTACGGTTAACAATAACCTTGTCCCCGTTGATTTTGTTGTCTTGGATATTGAATGCAATGCATCTTGTCCTATTGTCTTGGAAAGACCCTTTCTCCGAACTGTTGGTGTTGTTATTGATATGAAAGAGGGAAATATTAAGTATCAATTTCCTCTCAAGAAAGGTATGGAACACTTCCCTAGAAAGAGAATGAAGTTGCCTTTTGATTCTATTATTAGAACAAATTATGATGTTGATGCTTCTTCTCTTGATGTTACTTGATTTGCACTTTCTGCGCCTAGCTGAAAGGCGTTAAAGAAAAGCACTTTTTGGGAGATAACCCATGTTTTATTTATCTACCGTGTTGTTGAGTCTTGGAAGTTGTTACTACTGTAGCAACCTCTCCTTATCATGTTTTTTGTGCCAAGTAAAGTCTCTATGGTAAATTTGATGCTAGATTTGGATTGCTGCGCAGAAACAGAATTGCTGTCTGTCACGAATTAGCGCAGAACTCTCTGTAAAAAAATCAAAAAAATCTGCCAATTTACGTGCGTGATCCTCAGATATGTACGCAACTTTCATTAGTTTTGATTTTTTCCGTTTGAGCAAGTTAAGTGCCTCTGTAAAATTCGTCTATACGGACTGTTCTGTTTTGACATATTCTGCCTTTTATTTCGCATTGCCGCTTTTGCTATGTTGAATGGGTTTCTTTGTTCCGTTAACTTTCAGAAGCTTTGTGCAATGTCCAGAAGTGTTAAGAATGATTACGTCACCTCTGAATGTATGAATTTTTGATTATGCACTAACCCTCTAATGAGTTTGCTTGAAGTTTGGTGTGGAGGAAGTTTTCAAGGGTCAAGAGAAGAGGATGATACAATATGATCAAGAAGAGTGAAAGGTCTAAGCTTGGGGATGCCCCGGTGGTTCATCCCTGCATATTTTAAGAAGACTCAAGCATCTAAGCTTGGGGATGCACAAGGAATCCCCTTCTTCATCGACAACTTATCAGGTCACTTCTAGTAAAACTATATTTTTATTCCATCACATCTTATGTTCTTTACTTGGAGCGTCTATTTGCTTTTGTTTTTGTTTTGGTTTGAATAAAGTTGGATCCCACCATCCTTATATTGAATATATTACGCTCCGCTTTTTCATATGGAACACTTGTGTTCTTAATTGTGCTTTAATGTTCATGGCGAAGGCTGAAATTGCTTCGTTGATTGCTATTTGGTTGGAACCAGAAAATACTTCATATGGTTTGGAATAACTTGAAACTTGGCAATTGTTTTGAGCTCTCATAGATCATGTTTAAGCTCTTGCATCATGTAGTTTAATCTATTAATGGAGAACTACCGTAGAGCTTGTTAAAATTTGGTTTGCATGATTGGTCTCTCTAAGTCTAGATATTTTCTGGTAAAGTGTTTGAACAACAAGGAAGACAAGTGTAGAGTCTTATAATGCTTGCAATATGTTCTTGTGTAAGTTTCGCTGTACCTGTTCATACTTGTGTTTGCTTCAAACAACCTTGCTAGCCCAAACCTTGTACTGAGAGGAAATACTTCTCGTGCATCCAAATACCTTAAGCCAAAACCCATGCCATTTGTGTCCACCATATCTACCTACTATGTGGTATTTTTCTGCCATTCCAAAGTAAATTACTTGAGTGCTACCTTTAAAATTTCATTCCTTTATCTTTGCAATATATAGCTCATGGGACAAATAGCTTAAAAACTATTAGTGGTGATGAATATGTAGTTATGTGTCTTAGTTCTTATAAGTTGCTTGTTGAGCGGTAACCATGTTTCTGGGGACGCCATCAACTTTTTACCTTTGTTGGATATCATGTGAGATGCTATGCATGTTCGTCTTGTCTGAAGTAAGTGCGATTTCATGATCAAATGGTTTGAGTATGCATATGTTAGAGAAGAACATTGGTCAGCTCAACTAAAGCCATGTATCATGGTGGAAGTTTCAGTTTGGACATACAACCTCAATCTCTTATGAGAATATTATTTGTTGTTGAATGCTTAAGCATTAAAAGAGGAGTCCATTATCTGTTGTCTATGTTGTCCCGGTATGGATGTCTAAGTTGAGAATAATCAAAAGCGAGAAATCCAATGCGTGCTTTCTCCTTAGACCTTTGTACAGGCGGCATAGAGGTACCCCTTTGTGACACTTGGTTGAAACATATGTCATGCAATGATAATCCGTGTTATCTGAACTGATTAGGACAAGGTGCGAGCACTATTAGTACTCTATGCATGAGACTTGCAACTTGTAGGAAGTATTATGCATAGCACATATGAATTATTACTACCGTTGACAAAATTGTTTCTATGTTTTCAAAACAAAAGCTCTAGCACAAAAATAGTAATCCATGCTTCCTCTCGCGAAGGGCCATTCTTTTACTTTATGTTGAGTCAGTCTACCTACTTCTTTCTATCTTAGAAGTAAACACTTGTGTTAACTGTGTGCATTGATCCTTACATGTTTACTTATTGCACTTGTTATATTACTCTATGTTGACAAATATCCATGAGATATACATGTTACAAGTTAAAAGCAACCGCTGAAACTTAATCATCCTTTGTGTTGCTTCAATGCATTCTACTTTGAATTTATTGCTTATGAGTTAGCTCTTATGCAAGTCTTATTGATGCTTGTCTTGAAAGTACTATTCATGAAAAGTTTTGCTATATAATTCATTTGTTTAGTCATCATCTTTTGTTAGCAATCTTTTGCTTCGCATCACTCCATCCATCTCATATGCTTTACAATAATGTTGATCAAGGTTATGTTGGTAGCATGTCACTTCAGTAAACTATTTGTGTTATCGTTTACCTACTCGAGGGCGAGTAGGAACTAAGCTTGGGGATGCTTGATACGTCTCAAACGTATCTATAATTTCTTATGTTCCATGCTACTTTTATAACAATACTTGCATGTTTTATACATACTTTACAGCATTATTATACATTTTCCGGCACTAACCTATTAACAAGATGCCGAAGTGCCAGTTGCTGTTTTCTGCTGTTTTGGGTTTCAGAAATCCTACAAAGAAAATATTCTCGGAATTGGACGAAATCAACGCCCAGGGTCTTATTTTTCCACGAAGCTTCCAGAAGACCGGAGGAGATACGAAGTGGGGCCACGAGGCGCCGACACAACAGGGCGGCGCGGCCTGGCCCCTGGCCGCGCGGCCCTGGCGTGTGGGGCCCTCGCGTCGCCCCCTGACCTAACCTTCCGCCTACTTAAAGCCTTCGTCGCGAAACCCTCTGTACCGAGAGCCACGATACGGAAAACCTTACTGAGACGCCGCCGCCAATCCCATCTCGGGGGATTCAGGAGATCGCCTCCGGCACCCTGCCGGGAGAGGGAATCATCACCGGAGGGGCTCTACATCATCATGCCCGCCTCCGGATTGATGCGTGAGTAGTTCATCCTTGGACTATGGGTCCATAGCAGTAGCTAGATGGTTGTCTTCTCCGCTTGTGCTATCATTGTTTAAATCTTGTGAGCTGCCTAACATGATCAAGATCATCTATTTGTAATGCTACATGTTGTGTTTGGTGGGATCCGATGAATCTAGAATATTATGTCAAGTTGATTATCAATCTATCATATATGTGTTGTTTATGTTCTTGCATGCTCTCCGTTTCTAGTAGAGGCTCTGGCCAAGTTGATACTTGTAACTCCAAGAGGGGTATTTATGCTCGATAGTGGGTTCATGCCTCCATTTAATCTGGGACAGTGACAGAAAGTTCTAAGGTTGTGGATGTGCTGTTGCTACTAGGGATAAAAGATCGATGCTTTGTCTAAGGATATTTGTTGATTACTTTACGCACCATACTTAATGCAATTATCTGTTGTTACAACTTAATACTGGAGGGGGTGCGGATGCTAATCCGAAGGTGGATTATTTGGGCATAGATGCATGCTGGATAGCGGTCTATGTACTTTGTCGTAATGCCCTGATTAAATCTCATAGTAATCATTGTTGATATGTATTGAATCTTTATTTGTCAACTGCCCACCTGTAATTTGTTCACCCAGCATGCTAGTTATCTTATTGGAGAGACACCACTAGTGAACTGTGGACCCCGGTCCATTCCTTTACATCTGAATACAATCTACTGCAATCATTGTTCTTTACTGTTCTTTGCAAACAAACACCATCTTCCACTCGATACGTTTAATCCTTTGTTTTCAGCAAGCCGTTGAGATTGACAACATCACTGTTACGTTGGGGCAAAGTATCTTGATTGTGTTGTGCAGGTTCCACGTTGGCGCCGGTTTCACTGGTGTTGCGCTGCACTACACTCATCCACCAACAACCTTCCTATGCTTCTTGGCTCCTACTAGTTCGATAACCTTAGTTTCTTTCTGAGGGAAAACTTGCTGCTGTACGCATCACACCTTCCTCTTGGGGTTCCCAACGGATGTGTGCTTCACGCGTATCAACCATCTCCAGCGAGCGTGTGGTGTCTGGCCTAGTCCAGCGCCTCGGCTCGTTAGACTTCAGCGACGACAACGCGGGCTGCTTCGCCAACGGTGGTCGCTTTCCCAAGAACGGCCGCATCATGGAGTTTGGCTCCCACCGCATCTACTTCGGAACCGTGCCGGAGCGCCAGTGCCCATCGCTGGCGCTGGAGGCGCCGGATCCGCCAAGATCTTCAGCTGCTCGCGGGCTATGCTCCGGCCGTGCCGCCGGTAGCGTGGAGGTGATGATGGCCGGCGCATGAGGCGCTGGCAAGGAAACTGCAGGAGAGGGCGCTGGGCAAACCAAGTCCACGCGCTCGGCCAAGCAACCAACCTAGCGTGGCGAGGGCATCGCCGGAGCTTCTACCACGCCACCAGAAGCGACCCCGCTGCAGGCGGCCATGAGCGTGTTGGCCACGCCCATCGCGCAAAACGCCGATGCCGCGGCCACCCAGGCTGAGCTGGAGGCGCAGCGGCAGAAGCTGCTCTCCGGTGGAGCTGACATCATCAAGGCACAACGAGAGCTAAACCTGACCCTACGTGAGTACAATGCGGCCCATGGCTTTGCTTCTGTTAGCGCGAACCCTGTTAGAGCAGCAGGAAACCGGCTTAGAGGTCGCAACCTAGATCAGGATCTGCGCCGGGAGGTTCTCCCCAGTAAGAGCACGTCGATATCTTTGAGCATGGTAGAAAAACCTAAGTATAGCAGTCCGGATAAAACGATAAAAGCTGCTTTGGCAAAAAATGCTTGAGCTAGCTCGAATCAACAAAGCAGCTGCCGCGTCAAAATCGGTCCGCTCGGCAAAAAATGCCGGTAGCAAGTCGCATGGGCAGGCATCATCCCCCCATCCCGACAGAAGGAGAGAAAAAGATGCAAATGCACATCAGATGATTGTGTATGATCCGGTTCTGGCCGGAAAACAACAAGCCGGGCAATATGATGCCGGCAGAAAAAACCAAGGGGCAGCTCGTGGCTATGCCAGAAATGGCTACGCCAGAAACGCATATGCTGGTAAAGGAGAAACCGGGCAAAATTATCGAGCGGCCAGAGCAGCTTATGCTGATGAAATGCCACCACCAAGGTACCAGCGAGGAAAAGTTGCGGTACCGGAACGATATGATGAAGCCGATTCCGGAATGGAAAGGATCGGAGCTTACCGGAATCCGTTGGGGGAACGTGTTGGAGAAAGATGCCTGCAAGACCAGGATGCGAAGCACAGACTAGACAGAGTGCATCTATCTGAAATTATCGAAGCCAAAGGTCCGCCCGGTCCACAATGTTTTGGCCCGCGAATCATGAGGGAAGAGCCACCGGTACGCAACTTCCAGTTGCCCCGTGATACGAAAACATACGATGGCACCACAAAGCCGGAAGATTGGCTCGCAGATTATGTCACAGCGGTATACGTCGCTGGAGGCGGAGGAACCGCGACCGGCGGAGGAAACCGGCGTTGGGCAGTGAGAATCATACCATCCTTCCTGGTGGGACCAACACACATTTGGCTTAACAATTTGCCAAAGGGAAGTATAAATGGCTGGCTTGATTTCGAAGAGGCGTTTGTGAGCAACTTCAGCAGCACGTACCGAGGCCAAACAGGCCGCAGCAGCTGGCCATGTGCCAACATCGTGAAAATGAAACGGACCGGGATTATCTGACCCGGTGGAACTCCATGAGAAATTCTTGCGAAGGCGTGACAGAAGCGCAAGCAATTGCTTGGTTCTGCAATGGGTGCCGGAGAGGTTCACCACTGTGGCAAAAGCTACAGAAAAGCATGCCAACCACTCTGGCTGAGATGATCCGGGTGGCTGATAGCTACGCATTGGGAGACCCAATGCAACCGGCAATCGCGGGTGATCCTTTGGCAAAAGGCCCACCGCTCCCGGATCAGTACCGAGGTAACCACCATAACAAAAGAAGAGAGGATTTTCCGGATAGGAGATACAGAATGCAACAAGTGGCCGCGGTGCAGGACAATTCCAGCGCCGGCGGAAGCCAGAGACAGAAAACCGGAACACAGCCGTGGGCTGGTCTGAAAAAGCAATGGGTTGAGAAAAAACCGTGGCAAGATCAAGAAAAGTACACCATGAAATCTGCTATGGATCAACCATGCCGCTGGCACACACCTAATCCAGCCAGGCTGGCGAACCACCTGACAAGAGATTGCTCCTGGATCAAGAGGTTGATGGAGAGAGGCACGATGTAAGATGCTGGAAACCAAGCTCTCGACAAACTGCCACCACCGCCGCCGCTAACCGGGGCAAATGCGCAGCCGGTCTTCGCTCAGCCGAACCGACCGCAGTAGCAGCAAGAAGTTCACCAGGTGGCGCATGGCAACAATCAAGCACCACCGCCGGCACCTTTGGGCCGGAATGTTTACCAGGATCCGGATTTATGTTGTGTTGTGTTTGTCACAGAGCCAAGGGATAGGCAAAGTGTGCATCGCCGTTCCATGGAAGTGAACGCGGTGATACCGGCAGTACCGAAGTACATGATGTGGTCAGATCAGTAAATCACCTGGTCGTTTAAAGATCATCCGAAAGTATTGCCGAATCCGGGCGGATATGCTCTGATCGTGGATCCGATCATGCACGGGCCAACAACACAAGTTCGGTTCAGCAAAGTGCTGGTGGACAATGGTAGCAGCATAAACATCATGTACCGGCACACCATGCATACGCTCGGCATAACTGAAAACATGTTGGAGCCAACTCACACGACCTTCCACGGCATTGTTCCGGGATTGTCATGTTCGCCCATGGGCAAAGTCCGGGTGGATGTGCTGTTCGGTGGACGTGACAATTGTCGGGTTGAAAACATTCTGTTCGAAGTGGTTGATCTGGACAGCCCTTACCATGCACTGTTGGGGAGGCCGGTGCTGGCAATGTTCATGGCCACGACTCATACCTCGTACCTCAAGATGAAGATGCCGGCACCTAATGGACCCTTGACTATGGTGGGAAACTACAAAGTGTCGCTGGAAACCGCGTCCGCCGGATCAAATTTGGTTGAGTCCCTGGTGATAGCGGAGGAAAAAAGAAGAATTCAAACCGCTGTGGTGCTGACTCAGTCCTCCCAGCTAAACTTAGCGGCAATGAGCAGCAACTTGGGCGCACCGGCTTTCAAGTTGACAAAGGAAACAAACGACATTGTGCTGGATCCCCAGAGCGGACCATTCGTATCGGTGCCGGCCTGAGTGAGGCATAGCAAAGCGCGCTCGTCAGCTTCCTCCGTGAGAATAGGAACATCTTCGCCTGGTCTACCGATGACCTGGTGGGTGTACCGAAGGAGTTGGCTGATCACTCTTTGAATATCCGGAAGGATGCGAAGCCGGTGAGGTAACCTTTACGCCGGTTTGCAGAAGATAGGAGGAAAATCATTGGAGAGGAGGTGACAAAGTTATTGGTTTCCGGTTTCATCGTGGAAGTGCTGCATACTGAGTGGCTGGCTAATCCAGTGCTGGTCGAGAAGAAAAAAGAGGAAGACCCCAAGGCTCCAAAGGTGTGGCGCATGTGCATCGACTACACCAACCTGAACAAGGCCTGCCCGAAAGATCCATTCCCGTTACCCCCGATTATTCAAGTGATCGATTCCACTACTGGTTGTGAACTGTTGTCTTTCCTGGATGCTTATTCCGGTTTCCATCAAATTCCCTTGAAAAAGGAAGATCAAATAAAGACTGCGTTCATTACCCCGCACGGGGCTTATTCCTATGTCACTATGCCTTTTGGTTTGAGAAACGCCGGCGCAACATACCAGCATTGTATGCAAAAAATGCATGTTCGATCAAATTGGTAAAAACGTGCAAGTCTATGTAGACGACGTCGTGATAAAAACTAAGGTAAAAGATACCTTGATCGAAGATCTGAGACAAACATTTGACAACTTGCGAAGATTCCGGATGAAACTCAATCCGGCAAAATGCACCTTCGGCGTTCCTTCCGGAAAACTGTTTGGCTTCCTGGTATCAAGCCGCGGTATAGAAGTTAACGCGGTAAAAATTTGAGCCATCGAAAGGATGACCATACCTCAGAACCTTAAAGATGTGCAAAAGTTCACCGGAAGCTTGGCATCGCTAAGCCGGTTTATAAGCCGGCTGGGGGGAAAAGCATTGCCGTTGTATGCTTTAATGAGAAAATCGGATACTTTCGTCTGGACCCCGCAGGCAGACGCAACGTTCAAGGAGCTAAAGAAAATGCTAGCCACAGCTCTGGTATTGGCTTCACCTTTGGAAAGGGAACCCATGTTGCTTTACATAGAAGCAATGAACTGGGTTGTGAGTGTTGTGGTTGTCGTAGAAAGAGAGGAAGAAGGAAAAACCGTGAAAAGGCCGGTATACTACCTGAGCGAGGTGCTCTCCCTTTCGAAGCAAAACTACCCGCACTTCCAGAAAATATCCTACGGTGTGTTTATGGCCGCCACTAAGCTCAAACATTACTTTGAGGAACATCCGATGAAGGTAGTAAGCGAAGCACCTATGTCGGAGATCATCGGCAACAAAGATATCAGCGGCCGGATTGCCAAATGGGTGATTCAGCTGTCACCATACGTACCAGCGTATGAGAGAAGAGACGCCATAAAATCACAAGCTTTGGCGGATTTCCTGGTTGATTGGGCTGAAATGCAATATAAGCCGCCTAAACTGGAAGTGGATTACTGGAAAATGCACTTTGACGGGTCCAAACTCAAAGAAGGTCTCGGTGCAGGAGTGGTTCTCACCTCACCAAAAGGGGATCACCTGAGATACGTGCTGCAAATACACTTCAGGGCATCGAACAATGTCGCTGAGTATGAAGCTTTGGTCCACGAAGCTTTGGTCCACGGGCTCAAGGTCGCAAAAGAAATTGGTGTGCCCCGGATCATTTGCTATGGTGATTTGGATATGGTGGTGCAGCAGTGTTCCGGAGATTGGGATGCAAAAGATGCCAACATGGCCTCATACCGGTTCCATGTGCAGAAGATGCCATCATGGCCTCGTCCAGGCTGCTGGTGGCAAAAGTGTTCCGGCATGGGTTCTACTGGCCCACTGCATTGGAGGATGCTGAGGGCTTGGTCCGAAAATGCAATGTGTGCCAGAGGTACGCCAAGCAGAATCATACCCCAGCGTCCGGTTTAAAAACAATACCGATAACTTGGCCATTTGCCGTTTGGTGCCTGGACATGGTCGGACCGTTCAAAATGGCAAGAGGAAGCATGACTCACATCCTCGTGATGGTCGATAAGTTTACTAAGTGGCTTTAGGTAAAGCCAATCGCAAAATGTGATGGGCATATAGCTGTGAAGTTCTTGAAATATGTCATTTTGCGGTACGGGTACCCGCACAACATCATCACTGACAACGGCACAAACTTTGCTCAAGGAGAGTTTAAGTGGTTCTGTGATGACAACACCATCCGGTTGGATGTGTGTTCCGTGGCACACCCACAGGGCAATGGGCAAGTTGAAAGAACAAACGCACTTGTGCTTTCCGGCATCAAACCGAGGCTTATTGAGCCACTCGAAAAAACGTCGGGACGTTGGTTTGATGAATTACCATCAGTGATGTGGAGCATAAGAACCACACCGAACCGGTCTACCGGATACACACCATTTTTCATGGTATACGGAGCAGAAGCGGTCATACCAACCGACATTCTCCATGACTCACCAAGAGTTCAACTCTATACCGAAGAAGAGGTAAAAGAGGCTCGAGAAAATGATGTTGATCTGCTCGAGGAGCAAAGAGAAATGGCCTTGGCAAGATCAGCCATATACCAGCAAAACCTCAGACGCTATCATAGCTGGAAGGTAAACCCGAGGGTGTTCCGGGAAGGAGACCTGGTGTTACGTCTAGTGCAGCGCACTGAAGGACGGCACAAACTCTCACCTTCGTGGGAAGGGACTTTCATTGTGAGCAAGGCTCTGCACAATGATGCCTACTACCTGATCGATGCACAGGAATCGAAGAAGGGAAAGAAGGACAGGTCAGGAGAGGAAACCAAGCGCCCATGGAACATAGCTTTACTCTGCCCTTTCTATTCCTGAAGATGTGATGTAAGAACTTCCTTTTTGTACCTTATTTGATGTTAATAAAATGCCGGCACCTCGAATGTATCTCGGGGACTGCCTCTACCGAAATTGCATGCAATGTGTTTATTTTTTCTGAATACCGGTTTGATTGTTGGAAACTTCACTTTCCGGTTTAGTAACGTGCTAAACCTAAAGGGGAATCTTCGACTTTGCTGCTGTCCGCAACCTGGCTTCATGGCAAGCAAGATAAACCGGAAGGATCTAAGCATGCGAAAAATGAAAAAGAAACCGAAAACAAACAACAGGAAGAAAGTTTAACTAACCCCGGTTATACCGGTTTTTTCTGAAAAATTTCGAATTTTTTCTAAGTTCAAGAAAATGCTTGCTTGGCAAAAGAACTTTGAGTCTAATACGTCAAACACCCAAAAGAGGTAGACAGAGCCAAAGCACGAGAACCAAGCGTGCATAAGATTGAACTCGGGAACGAATCCAGAGTATTCACCGATGCAAGATATCAAACCGGAAAGATTTCAGATAAACCGAACTTAACCATGTTATAGCATAATAGGCTTAAAGGTTCCGACAGGCAAACCTGTTATGCTACTTAAAGTTTAACGTACCAAAAAGGACTTAGAGTATTAGGTTACATCTTCCCACCCCGGTATACCGGGGGAAATTTCACAAGTGTTTTTAGTGCCACAGAATCAAGGAGTACGGTAGAGAGGAGACGAACCTCCGGGGCTTGCACTTGAACAACAGGAACTTCTGGGGCAGGTTCAGGAATAACTAGCGCTTTCGGGGCGTGCTCTGGATTGCCAGCGGCTGCATCTTCAAGGATTATGACTTCAGCTTCAACCTCATCCTCTCCGGCTTCTTCTTCCTCCTCCTCGTCAGAGAATTCATCTGCAATATCAGCTGGGGGAGGGATGAAGGTGCTGGTAGAGGCGAACTGGGCAATCCGGTAAGCACGGTCGCGGCGCTGGGCGGTCTTCTTGGGGTCCGTATCAGTGGGAGCGTTCCCGCGCACGCTGTGCAAGGCGTCCAGGTCCAGTTCTTCGTACCAGGAGCAAGCAACCCGGAGAGCTGCATCCGCCCCGGCACGCGCTGCGGAACGCCGCCACTCACCGAACCTCTTGCCGGCGTCTTTGAGCCGCTGGGCGAGGAGAGTCAGGTTGTCCGGCACGGGCTCCCCGGGCCATAGAAACTTGAAGATTTGGAGGGCAACTTCCGGCAGCTCATTGAGATGCCGGTCGACAACCCTCATATGTGTGATCCGGGCGTGCATCGCAGCAAGGTGGTCATATGCGTTCCAGGGAGCGTTGGGGTCCAGAACAACGTTCTCAGCCCGGAGCTGGGTGACCTTTGTGTGCGCGCGCTCCTGGGAGTCCGGAAACAATCCTGGGAAAGAATCACAAGAATATAGTATAAGAATCTACCGGTAAGTAATACAGGCCGACAAGTAAAAAGAAGTGGCACTCACTGAGCGCTTGGGCATCGGTGTCAATGATTATTCGATCAAGAGAAACTTGACCGGACACAAGTTCAGCGTTCCTCTCCTGCTCCTGTTGCGGCAGCTTGGTCTCCTCCTCAAGCTCCTTCCGCAGCTGCCCCTCAGCGCCGGCGAACTGCTTCCGGGCCTCCTCCACCTTGGTGTCGCCGGCAGCGATAGCCTCCTTCAGCGCCCTCACGTGCTGGAGCCCAGCCTGGATCAGTTGATCCTTGAGTTTAGCGGTGTTGTTCCGCTGGGCTTCCAGTTCGCGGCTGTGCTGGAGGGCCAGCTCTTCCTTCTCAGCTGCAATCCGGAGTGGCAAAGGCTTAGTAAAAAGAAGCCGGTGATCTCAAGCAAAAGAAAAAACAAACCGGCGGGAGAAATTTACCCTTAAGCGCGACAATTTGGCCGGCAAGGTCTTTGACGGAGGCTTCCGGAAGGGCAGCTGCACAAAAGGAACTTGTCAGTGATGTTTATCAAGAAAAAAAGCTGGTACAAAAGAGGCTGGAACTAACCTTGGCACTTGCCGTGGGTCCGCTCGAGGGCGGTAAAGGCCTCGGAGAGGTCCTGATGCTCCCACAACAGCCCCTCAAACAGCTGCTTCCTGGAGTCCAGCGTGCTCTGCACAAAATCAAAGGGTGCAGTGAGCTATGCCGGTTTTTTGCAGTTTTACGCTAAGTACTATGTGCTTAACCCGAAACTCGGGGACTAGCTATGCCGGTTTTTTGCAATTTCGCGCCAAGTACTATGCGCTTAACCCGAAACTCGGGGACTAGCTATGCCGGTTTTTTGCAGTTTCGCGCTAAGTACTATGTGCTTAACCTGAAACTCGGGGACTAGCTATGCCGGTTTTTTGGAGTTTCGCGCTAAGTACTATGTGCTTAACCCGAAACTCGGGGACTAGCTATGCCGGTTTTTTGAAGTTTCGCGCTAAGTACTACATGCTAAACCCGAAACTTGGGGACTATGAGGATATATCTATAAGTTGAAAAATTGAAAACCGGCATTGGTGTAAAGAAAAGAGTTGAAGTTTAAGTGACGAGCTTACCAGCACATTGGCGTTGGCGTCGTGCCAAGCAGCGTCGAACTCCTTCATGGCATGTTTGAGCCGGCCAAAGTGCTGCACCGTGCTCCGTGGACCGCGGTTGTCAGCCACCGGCTGCTTGTCCTTGTCAACGCCACGGGTGGCAGCGGAAAGGTCCGCCCGGTTCCATTTGTCAATATAGTCCTGGAGAGAGCCCAACTGGCCTCGCCGCGGTTCAGCTCAACGATTCGGCCCAGCTGCGTCGAGACCTTCTCGCCGGCAGTAACGGCGGCGCGCCCGGCATGTAAGACGAGGGTTTGGGCCTGAGAGCCGCTGGCTGGAGCCGCAGCGGCGGTGACAGCACCGGAGAGCTGCTCGACGGTAATCTCGGTGCTCTTCCGGGAGCCCTTCTGCGGAGCAGGGGGAGGTTTGGGTGCAGAGGCCGGCGGCGGTGCAGGAGCGCCTTGGCGGGTGAAGAGGTTGGCGTTGGAGCTGAGGATGAAATTTTGGAGGGAGAAGCTGCGGGTCATGGCGGGTTTGTCTCGGGGGCGGACGGAACCAGAGGCTCCGGGCGCCCGGTGTCTTCTGAGTCGGCACCCATGTTGCTGGCGCTGGTGTCTTCATGTTCTGGAGGGGAATAAGTGTCCTCCGCCGCGCGGGGATGTTTCTTTTTGGGGGCCGCGCACCCCGAACTTGTTTCATCTCCCCGAGGGGAGGATGGAGCTTTGCCGGCACCAGAACGTACCAGACTTTGTTGAAGAGAAGGTGTGGCCCTTCCGGCGTCCTCGGAGGTTTCCGGCCTCATACCTGGAGCACTCCTGGTAAGTACCAGGGGAGCCCTGAAAAAGAAAAGAGAACGTAAAAGTTAGCTATGAGACAGCAAATATAAAAGTTCAAAACCGGCATGGCATGTTTGCGCTTCCTTCTGGAAGGTCCGGAGCTTCCCTTCTTCTGGCGTTTGGCGGGGGGAGCTTCACTGGTACCAGCATCGGGGGGCCGGGTTTTCCGGGTTCGAGGAACTGGCGGATCCCCGACCTCGGCGGCGAGTGGAGTTACGTGCTCCAACACCTGGGGGTTCTGGTCAGCTGAAACATGTGCTACAAAGAAAAAGTATATAAGATGAAGAAAGTGTACAAGGTACCTCAAGAACAACAACTTCGTCGTCAGTATCAGAAGCATTTTCTGGATTCTGAGTAGAGAAGTTACCGGGGCGCCGAGCCCATCTTGTGCTTCCCCTTCACGTAAGGATCAGCGTCGACGTCGTCGTTATAAACGCACTTGGGAATGAAGGAGGCCGGTTCCTCGGAGGCGATGCGAGCGAAGTTCTGCAACATCACAAAAAAGCAAGTTAGAAAAACGGTTTACAAACATACCGGAAGTATCCAGAAATCCTGAGATCTTACTCGGGGCGCAGGAGGCTTGGAGCGGCTGAAGGGCCGCAGGCCCCATTTCCAGTTATCCGGCATCTCTGTCCGGCAAATCTGCCTGACCTTAAGGACCACGTCAGTTTTGCTCAGCGTGTGGGTGGTGATCCTTGTCGGATCCCTTAAGCCTTGCATCTGGCTCATCTTGTGCGCACGGCGCTGGAGAGGCAGGATCCGGCGCGAGATGAACAACCAGATGATATCGTCGGAGCAGAGGTTGGTCTCGCGGTTGACCTTCTTGATGTACCAGGCGATCCGCTTGGACTCCTCGTGGTCCTTAGGATTATATAGCCAGTTTATTATGGAGGGAGGCCCGGGAACGTATGCCGGCAGGGTGATGAAGTCGACCGGGCCGGAGTTCCGAACATAGAAGAAAGATTTTTGCTAGGTCCGGACAGATTCCAAACCGGCAAACTTGTAGAAGGTGCTCCCCTGGCGGGGTGTAAGGATGCACGCCACGCATCGCAAAGAGGTTTGGGGTGCGGAAGCTTCTTGTCCTGAAGAGAGTTCTTCCGGAGGTTGAAGAAAAAAGCAAAGTTATCGAAAGTGGGGAGGATACCGGCGTATCCCTCCATGAAAGTGGCAAAGCAGGAGAGATAGAAGATGGCATTGCCTGGAAGGTGGTGGGGCTGGAGCTCGTAGAAGTTTAGAAAGTGCCGGAAAAAGTCCGACACTGGGAGGCCTAGGCCGCGCTCGAAATGGGCGGCAAAGACAACAAATTCGCCTGGCTCGGGCGCAGGCTCTAATTCTTCGTCGGGGATCCGGCAGAAAACTTCTTCCGGTATCCTCCGGGACCGGTACAGCTAGTCAATTTCTGCCTGATTGACGGAAGAGCCCTTCCAGGCTCCGCGGGTGTAGAGGAAAGATCTATACCGGCATAGCTAGCACTAGCACCGTGGCTCGAGCTGCCGGCGTTTTCCCGTAGCTTGATCAGAACTACCGGCCCCTTCCTTGGACTGGGCGAGGTCCGCCTCGAGCCCATCATCACCTTGATCAACCGGTAGCTCTTCACCCAAAGAGATCTCCGGGCTCTCGCTATGCCGGGTGCTAGCGGAAAGTTCCGGCATAGAATCCTCTGAAGACATATTCTAATAAGTGTGGAACTACCTACAAACTGATTCCCGCTGATCTACTTCTTCGCGAAGATCTAGCCAAGAGAAAAAAATGCAAAGGAAAAGAAAGTAAATACCCTACTGCGCCAGAGAAGAACAGTAAGGGGGGAAGAGTACCAGATCTGGGAGAACTGACCTGAGAACGGCGGCGAGGGTCCTGTGGAACGACGGGCCGAGAGTTCGTCGGAGTTCGTCCAAGAGGGCGCCGACGACGGCGAACTTGGACGCAGAATCGGGCACGGTGATGCGTCCCTGGGTTGAGGGAGAACGACGCTGCGCAATCTTGATGAAGAAGATGGAGCGGGCTCCGCAATGCACTCCCGCGGAGCATCACCGAAGAGCTTGAGCTTGGCGGCGAGCGGCGGCGCGAGGAGCTCGAGAGGTGAAGAGCGCAGGAAGTTGGAGAAGTGGAGAATGGGAGCGTGAGGAGGACGAGGAACCTGTTGGCGTCAGAAACCCACCGGCGGGCAGTGACTGGCCAACACCGTAGAGCCGGGAACAACTAGGGCTGCGGCTGGCCCCAGTCCCTCAGAGCGACGGCCCGCAAAGCCTCCCGGTCGCGCGCCGATGCAAATTGCAGGGCGTGCCACCTGACCTATACCTGGTCGGGAAGGTGTGGATGATGCCTCGCTTAGTTTCTCCGCAGGGCACACACGTACACGTTAAATGCGAGCCTCGATCGGCTCTCGAGTTATCCTGTGAATCGGCTCATGGAGCCGATCCACCCATGATTCGTCCACGGTGGCCGAATATATGGTGGTCCCGCTTGATCAAGATAAAGCATATGAGATCCACGACGATCTAGGGTTTTCACCGCATAATCGGATCATCCTACTCACGATTGGGCCTCGCGCTCGCGCACGGTGATCGTAAGCCAGCCCTAGACAAGGCCTAAAAACCAACACGAGGTTGATCCTCGGAACATCCTGTCTAGGGCCAGCAAACTACACCCTACACGCCGCTGGATCCTCCAACCCTTTGTAAGGCCTAACTATTGCGGATATTAAACTAATCCTTGATGAATCAAGGAGCGATCGTAACGGATCAGATCTACTAAATAACGATCAAGCGGGGTGCCGCCCCTGCACCCATGATGAGGTACAAGGACGGCTAGATGCGCAAGGGTTGCACTACGACAAGCATATGATACTAAGAACAATGCTAACCCTAACACATCTATGATAACTACGTTGCTCGCCATCAAAAGGCTTCGATACGAGCAACGCATGAACAACGTGGGCAGGCTCGTGCTGCCTAGATCGCAAGATGCGATCTAGGCAGCATGGTGCTTACCGGAGAAACCCTCGAGACGAAGGGGTTGGCGATGCGCCGAGATTGGTTTGTGTTGAACGTTGGTTGTTGTTTATTCCATAAACCCTAGATACATATTTATAGTCCAGGGGACTTTCTAATTGAGGCGTGCACCTAACCGTGCACGGGTAAAACTCTAACTTCTAAATTAAGATGCGATCTACTATAATACAGATACAGGGGCAATTTAGCCCAAACTTGGTACACAAGGCCGATTCACGTATTTCTTCCATGTATATTCTTCAAACCCATCTTGATCGCGGCCCACCTCTCGATCCGGTCAAATTCCGGTGATAACACATGCCCCCTGGTTTTGGAAATGACATTTCCAAAATCATTATGCTTTTCCTTCGTCGGGTCATGTCGTGGCGGAGCGAAACTGCCGATTGTTAGCTGGATCGACGCCCAATGAGCCGATAGCAACGCATTGGTGTCTCTCATAATCTGTCCTTCATCTTCTTCGATCGATGACTCCGAGACCCGGTGACACTCCTCTCGCAAAATTCGCCATCCTCGAAGAAGGTTGCTACACGAGACCAGCCGATGATACTCCAATTGGCTTCTAGAAACAGAACATTTACCAGGTCGGTTGCCCCTCGAGTCTCAGTCAAGGCGAAACAGAGACGAGGATACACAAATTAGCCGAATGGACCTGGGCTTGATCATGTCTGAGGGCACTATCATGCAGAGCCAGCCGATTTGAACGAAATCGGCTCTCCAGAGGAGAGGACCTTCGGGGTGAGCTGCCCCCCGAGTTTCTTCGAGTCCAAATGTCATGACTACATATTCAAACAAGCCCATTGAACCTGGTACTCTGAATGCAGTCTTGTGTATATCTTCCGGATATTGTCAACATAAAGTAATATAACAAGTGCAATATGCAAGTATGTAGGAATCAATGCACAGTTAACACAAGTGTTTGCTTTTTAGATAGAAGGAAATGGGTAAACCGACTCAACAATAAAAGTAGAAGAAAGGCCCTTCGCAGAGGGAAGCATGGATTGCTATATTTGTGCTAGAGCTTTTATTTTGAAAACATGAAACAATTTTGTCAACGGTAGTAATAAAGCATATGAGTTATGAAAGTTATATCTTACAAGTTGCAAGCCTCATGCATAGTATACTAATAGTGCCCGCACCTTGCCCTAATTAGCTTGGACTACCGGATCTTTGCAATGCACATATTTTAACCAAGTGTCACAATGGGGTACCTCCATGCCGCCTGTACAAAGGTCTAAGGAGAAAGCTCGCATTTTGGATTTCTCGCTTTTGATTATTCTCAACTTAGACATCCATACCGGGACAACATGGACAACATGATAATGGACTCCTCTTTAATGCATAAGCATGTGGCAACAATTATTATTCTCATATGAGATTGAGGATATATGTCCAAAACTGAAACTTCCACCATGATTCATGGCTTTAGTTAGCGGCCCAATGTTCTTCTCTAACAAATGCATGCTCCAACCATTAAGGTGGTAGATCTCTCTTACTTCAGACAAGACGGACATGCATAGCAACTCACATGATATTCAACAAGGAATAGTTGATGGCGTCCCCGTAAACATGGTTATCGCACAACAAGCAACTTAATAAGAGATAAAGTGCATAAGTACATATTCAATACCACAATAGTTTTTAAGCTATTTGTCCCATGAGCTATATATTGCAAAGGTGAATGATGGAATTTTAAAGGTAGCACTCAAGCAATTTACTTTGGAATGGCGGATAAATACCATGTAGTAGGTAGGTATGGTGGACACAAATGACATAGTGGTTGGCTCAAGGATTTTGGATGCATGAGAATTATTCCTCTCGATACAAGGTTTAGGCTAGCAAGGTGTTTAAAGCAAACACAAGTATGAACCGGTACAGACAAAACTCACATAAAAGACATATTGAAAGCATTATAAGACTCTATACCGTCTTCATTGTTGTACCTTTATCATCATATCGAAGCCGATCGCTTGAAACGGCCTCCTCTTTGTCCTTGCCATGGCGGTAAACAGAATGAGCTACCATGTAGTTAACTTCCTGGCGCAGAGCTCTGTTCCGTTCTTCTGAAGGGGTGGATAGATCTACTCCATCAAGGGCGCCTTCAGATGAGAACCCCTTCCATCTGATGCCATGGGAGCGGGTCCTGTGGAAAGAGCCGATGAGGTCGGCTTCGAGGACGGCTTTGACCTCGTCATACTTCTTCTTGAGCTCGCCAGTGAGGTCCTCGTAAGTGACCGGAGTCTCTTCCGCCATCTCGGATGTAGATGGCGATGTGGTGGATGTCGTGGATGTTGAAGATGGTCCCACCGGGCGTGCGTGAATGTGTTGGCGTCGAAACCCACCGGCGGGCAGTGGATCGGCCAACACCGTAGAGCCGGGAACAACTAGGGCTGCGGCCGGCCCTGAGTCCCTCGCAGCGACGGCCCGCAAAGCCTCCCGGTCGCGCGCCGATGCAAATTGCCAGGGCGTGCCACCTGACCTATACCTGGTCAGGAAGGTGTGGATGATGCCTCGCTTAGTTTCCTGCAGGGCACACACGTACACGTTAAATGCGAGCCTCGATCGGCTCTCAGGTTATCCTGTGAATCGGCTCATGGAGCCGATCCACCCATGATTCGTCCACGGTGGCCGAATATATGGTGGTCCTGCTTGATCAAGATAAAGCATATGAGATCCACGACGATCTAGGGTTTTCACCGCATAATCGGATCATCCTACTCACGATTGGGCCTCGCGCCGCGCACGGTGATCGTAAGCCAGCCCTAGACAAGGCCTAAAAACCAACACGAGGTTGATCCTCGGAACATCCCGTCTAGGGCCAGCAAACTACACCCTACACGCCGCTGGATCCTCCAACCCTTTGTAAGGCCTAACTATTGCGGATGTTAAACTAATCCTTGATGAATCAAGGAGCAACCGTAACGGATCAGATCTACTAAATAACGATCAAGCGGGTGCCGCCCCTGCACCCATGATGAGGTACAAGGACGGCTAGATGCGCAAGGGTTGCACTACGACAGCATATGATACTAAGAACAATGCTAACCCTAACACATCTATGATAACTACGTTGCTCGCCATCAAAAAGGCTTCAATACGAGCAACGCATGAACAACGTGGGCAGAGCTCGTGCTGCCTAGATCGCAAGATGCGATCTAGGCAGCATGGTGCTTACCGGAGAAACCCTCGAGACGAAGGGGTTGGCGATGCGCCGAGATTGGTTTGTGTTGAACGTTGGTTGTTGTTTATTCCATAAACCCTAGATACATATTTATAGTCCAGGGGACTTTCTAATTGAGGCGTGCACCTAACCGTGCACGGGTAAAACTCTAACTTCTAAATTAAGATGCGATCTACTATAATACAGATACAGGGGCAATTTAGCCCAAACTTGGTACACAAGGCCGATTCACGTATTTCTTCCATGTATATTCTTCAAACCCATCTTGATCGCGGCCCACCTCTGATCCGGTCAAATTCTGGTGATAACAGAACCGTCGCTCCCTTAAATAGTGAGGAGGCTAATGGGCCAAAAACGGCCAGGCCCGCACCGCTTCGCCTCGTGGGCCGCCACGTGGCGCGGGAATACACGCGCCGCAGAAGGTTGCCACACGGAAGGCCACACGGATCCGGTGCGGCACATTAATCGCGCGCGAGAGTCGAAGGATTTGACGCTCGACACTGGCGCGTCAGACACAGTGCACATGTCACTGCCAGGCGCATTTTTCAATATATTCTCGACTTCGCCGAGGAGGTTTTAATGGCAAAGCAACTGGAAAAAGATACCGGGAAGTTTTGTTGAGATCGGTAAGGTAAGGTGAGTCCGGCAAAGATGCCGGAGGTATATGAACTGAAACCGGAAAGATTAATCCGGTACGTTTGGAGTAGGAACCTGGCATAGCCCATCAAAGAGAATCTGCCGGACTATACCAGCTTCGGGGACTAATGTCGGGGGGGTGGCCCCCGGTAGGCCAAGAGCCTGGCAAACTTGCCATGTTTAAGTATTGATATAGCGAATTAAAGATTAATCCGGGTGACCAAGCTAGAGAGAATCGTGCCAAGTTAAAGCATACCGGTATCCCAGGAGGGGTATGCCGGAATACGGTAAACTCAAGAGAGGCCGGAGAACCGGCATAGATTCAACTGTAGCATGTGAGCTTGCTGGTCAAAGATTCCACCAAGGACAAGAGGACAAGGATGAGCGAAGCGCTTCAGCTTTAATCGAAGCCCTGAAGCCAAAGCAGAAGGTGATGCAAAAGATACCGGACGAGATCATCACTCCCTGATTAAAGACAGGACTGGTGTCATCAAGGCCAAAGAAGCTTTATAAATTAGCTTAGCTCATCAAAGATTCAATTAGGGTTTTGACGTGGGCATTACCCTTCGGGTAACTGTTATTGTCCTATCCTGTACGGCCCAATTGGAGGCCCATGAAGACAGCCGGTGGCAAGGTGGGCCACTAGGTCGGTGCCAAAGAAGACCCCTTGAAGAACAAGACGGAGAGGAACCGAACAAGGAAAGTTTGGAACTAGGACTCTTGTAAACCTAGTCGTACTCGTGCAGATCTCTTGGGACCTGGCCTCCTTTATAAGGGCCAGGAGAGGGGCTGCCAAGGGACACAATCGATCTTAGCAGTCTTAGCCACCAAAAGCTTAGAGCTAGGCCATCATTAAGCTTAACATCTCGACGAGATCTCAGCCGAACTATTCGGCACCCCATTGTAACCTATTTTTCATCATAATCAAGAACAGACAAGCATGATGTAAGGGTTTTACCTCATCGAGGGCCCCGAACCTGGGCAAATCGCTCCCCCCGTTTGTCTGCAAACCGATGTCTCGTGTCAGCTTGCAGGATTCCATCAACCCTAAGCCCCTATCGGAGGGCATTGCCGAGGATCTCCCTCGACAATTGGCGCCGTCTGTGGGAAATCTGTCAGCACAAGGCAGGACATCGGCAATTCCGGTCACATCCGGCAGCTGCTCGTACTCGAGTCGCCGACACCGTCAGATCCGAGAGACCCGATCCGCTGCGGATCCTTCGAGTTCATACCACATCTTGAGCCGCCACACTCGATTCCGGGAGAATCGCGCGACGGCATGACCACCACTTTTGGAGGCGTTCACTTCATCATCGACTCCGGAGGCTTCCTTCGCCTCCCTAGGACAGGTACATCTGTTTCGAGGACCTCGGCTTCGACAGGCAACGCGCTGGCAGCAACTTCAGAAATCCTGTCCGGTGGCGCGCAAGGAGGCAGCCGAGGAAGTTTCGACATCGCGACAGGGCGAAAGAAAAGGCGAAGGGACGCGCATCACGGAGAGGAAGAACGTACGACATCTCACCCTCGCCGGTCCGAACGAGAGCATGAAGACATGCGACCGATCCATGGCCGCGCCCGTTCACCGTATTTATCGGCTACAGAGCAACTCGAGGCACCATGCTACCTTCACTCTTACATTGATCCGAAGGACGGTCGAGAGAAATCCAGCCATCTGCTAAAGAATTGCCGACATTTCTTGGAGATTCGACAGTTCTGCGACGATCTTAGAGCCGAAGCCTTATCAAGGGTTCACATAATGGAGAAGAGAACGGGGTCTTACAGCTATCCGCCAGAACCATATGTACCAGAGCCATATGAACCAATGGAAAAGTATGTACCAGCCGAAGCGTTCCCAGAGCCATGTGGGCAGGTCAACATGATCCATAATACCAGCTTTTCAAAGAGGGAAATCAAGAAATTCTCGTGGGAGGTGAAGTATGCAGAGGTCGCCATGGTTGACACTCCCGAATTCATCGACTGGTCAGAGCAAGGCATCTCATTCGACAGGGCAGACCACCCAAAGGCCGTCCCTAGACCAGGTCATGCAGCCCTTGTTCTCGAGGCGCAAATCGGGGGATACAACATGAGCAAGGTATTCATGGATGGAGAAAGTGGCTTAAACTTGCTGTTTGCCCTATCATCTGGGGCCCACAGGGCCCCCCTCTGGCGGCTCTCGGGTGTTCTGGATGCTTCCGGGCAAAATAGGAACCTGGGCATTGATTTCGTCCAATTCCGAGAATATTTCGTTACTAGGATTTCTGAAACCAAAAACAGCAGAAAACAGGAACTGGCACTTCGGCATCTTGTTAATAGGTTAGTTCCAGAAAATGCACGAATATGACATAAAGTGTGCATAAAACATGTAGATATCATCAATAAAGTAGCATGGAACATAAGAAATTATCGATACGTCGGAGACGTATCAGCATCCCCAAGCTTAGTTCTGCTCGTCCCGAGTAGGTAAAACGATAACAAAGATAATTTCTTAAGTGACATGCCATCATAACCTTGATCATACTATTGTAAGCATATGAGATGAATGCAGCGATCCAAACAATGGTAATGACATGAGTAAACAAATGAATCATAAAGCAAAGACTTTTCATGAATAGTACTTCAAGACAAGCATCAATAAGTCTTGCATAAGAGTTAACTCATAAAGCAATAAATCAAAGTAAAGGCATTGAAGCAACACAATGGAAGATTAAGTTTCAGCGGTTGCTTTCAACTTGTAACATGTATATCTCATGGATATTGTCAATGTAAAGTAATATAACAAGTGCAATATGCAAGTATGTAGGAATCAATGCACAGTTCACACAAGTGTTTGCTTCTTGAGGTGGAGAGAAATAGGTGAACTGACTCAACAATAAAAGTAAAAGAATGGTCCTTCGTAGAGGGAAGCATTGGTTGCTATATTTGTGCTAGAGCTTTTATTTTGAAAACATATAGAGAGCATAAAAAGTAAAATTTTGAGAGGTGTTTGTTGTTGTCAACGAATGGTAGTGGGTACTCTAACCCCCTTGCCAGACAAACCTTCAAAGAGCGGCTCCCAATTTATTTTATTTTTGGGTGGCACTCCTTCCAACCTCTCTTTCACAAACCATGGCTAACCGAATCCTCGGGTGCCTGCCAACAATCTCATACCATGAAGGAGTGCCTTTTTATTTTAGTTTTATTATGATGACACTCCTCCCCACCTTTGCTTTCTCAAGCCATGGCTAACCGAATCCTTCGGGTGCCGTCCAACAATCACATACCATGGAGGAGTGTCTATTTTTGTTAATTAATTTGGGACTGGGAATCCCATTGCCAGCTCTTTTTGCAAAATTATTGGATAAGCGGATGAAGCCACTAGTCCATTGGTGAAAGTTGCCCAACAAGATTGAAAGATAAACACCACATACTTCCTCATGAGCTATAAAACATTGACACAAATAAGAGGTGATAAATTTTGAATTGTTTAAAGGTAGCACTCAAGCAATTTACTTTGGAATGGCGGAAAAATACCATGTAGTAGGTAGATATGGTGGACACAAATGGCATAGTGGTTGGCTCAAGGATTTTGGATGCATGAGAAGTATTCCCTCTCGATACAAGGTTTAGGCTAGCAAGGTTTATTTGAAGCAAACACAAGTATAAACGGTACAACAAGACTCACATAAAAGACATATTTTAAACATTATAAGACTCTACCCCGTCTTCCTTGTTGTTCAAAACTCAATACTAGAAATTATCTAGACCTTAGAGAGACCAATTATGCAAACCAAATTTTAGCAAGCTCTATGTATTTCTTCACTAATAGGTGCAAAGTATATGATGCAAGAGCTTAAACATGAGCACAACAATTGCCAAGTATCACATTATCCAAGACATTTTAGCAATTACTACACGTAGCATTTTTCAAATTCCAACCATATAACAATTTAACGAAGAGGAAACTTCGCCATGAATATTATGAGCTAAGAACACATGTGTTCATACGAACCAGCGGAGCGTGTCTCTCTCCCACACAAGGATGAACTTATTCAGAGAACTAAGATAACAAAACAAAAATAAAAGCACACACAGACGCTCCAAGTAAAGTACATAAGATGTGACCGAATAAAAATATAGTTTCAAGAGAAGGAACCCGATACTTTGTCGATGAAGAAGGGGATGCCTTGGGCATCCCCAAGCTTAGACGCTTGAGTCTTCTTAAAATATGCAGGGATGAACCACGGGGGCATCCCCAAGCTTAGAGCTTTCACTTCTCTTGATCATAGTATATCATACTCCTCTCTTGACCCTTGAAAACTTCCTTCACACCAAACTTCAAGCAAACTCATTAGAGGGTTAGTGCATAATCAAAAATTCACATGTTCAGAGGTGACACAATCATTCTTAACACTTCTGGACATTGCACATAACTTCTGAAAGTTAATGGAACAAAGAAACTCATTCAACTTAACAAAAGCGGCAATGCGAAATAAAAGGCAGAATCTGTCAAAAACAGAACAGTCCGTAAAGACGAATTTTAAAATGGCACCAGACTTGCTCAAACGGAAAAACTCAAAACTAATGAAAGTTGCGTACATATCTGAGGATCACACTCGTAAATTGGCAGATTTTTCTGAGTTTCCTACAGAGAAATAAGCCCAGATTCGTGACAGATAGAAATCTGTTTCTGCGCAGAAATCCAAATCTAGTATGAACCTTCGATTAGAGGCTTCACTTGGCACAACAAAACACAAAAATAAGATAAGGAGAGGTTGCTACAGTAGTAAACAACTTCCAAGACACAAATATAAAACAAATTACTGTAGTAAAATAAACACATGGGTAATCTCCCAAGAAGTTCTTTCTTTATAGCCATTAAGATGGGCTCAGCAGTTTTAATGATGCACTCGTAAGAAATAAGAGTTGAAGCAAAAGAGAGCATCAAGAGGCAAATTCAAAACACATTTAAGTCTAACATGCTTCCTATGCATAGGAATCTTGTAAATAAAAAGTTCATGAAGAGCAAAGTAACAAGCATAGGAAGATAAAACAAGTGTAGCTTCAAAAATTTCAGCACATAGAGAGGCATTTTAGTAACATGAAAATTTCTACAACCATATTTTCCTCTCTCATAATAACTTTCAGTAGCAACATGAGCAAACTCAACAATATAACTATCACATAAAGCATTCTTATCATGAGTCTCATGCATAAAATTATTACTCTCCACATAAGCATAATCAATCTTATTAATTGTAGTGGGAGCAAATTCAATAAAGTAGCTATCATTATTATTCTCATCATCAAATATAGGAGGTATATTGTAATCATAATCAAATTTATCCTCCATAACAGGTGGCAACAAAAGACTACTATCATTATAATCATCATAAATGGGAGGCAAAGTATCATCAAAGTAAATTTTCTCCTCAATGCTTGGGGGACTAAAAATATCATGCTCATCAAAACCAGCTTCCCCAAGCTTAGAATTTTCCATAGCATTAGCAACAATAGTGTTCAAAGCATTCATATTAATATGTTCCATGGGTTTTTTAATTTTCGCATCAAACCATCCATGTCTTAAATCAGGAAATAGAATAAAAAGGTCATTGTTGTCCATTATGCCTAACTAGTGTAAACAAGAAACCAAATGTCGCAATTGCGAGTCTAAAGGAAATAGCTTCGAGCACACACACAATGGCGCCAGAAAAGTACTGGTACCTGGAACCGGAGTATGAGTGCCTTTTACCTTTCCTCCCCGGCAACGGCGCCAGAAAAGTGCTTGATGTCTACGGGTGCTTCTATTCTTGTAGACAGTGTTGGGCCTCCAAGAGCAGAGGTTTGTAGAACAGCAGCAAGTTTCCCTTAAGTGGATTACCCAAGGTTTATCGAACTCGGGGAGGAAGAGGTCAAAGATATCCCTCTCATGCAACCCCTGCAACCACAAAGCAAGAAGTCTCTTGTGTCCCCAACACACCTAATAGGTGTACTAGTTCGGCGAAGAGATAGTGAAATACAGGTGGTATGAATAAGTATGAGCAGTAGTACGGCGCCAGAAAATAGCTCGCTGGCGTGCAGTTGATGGTAGTAATATTGTAGGAAGTAAACATGCAGTAGTAACGCAGCAGTAGTAACGCAGTAAAACAGTAAACAAGCAGCGATAGCAGTATTTAGGAACAAGGCCTAGGGATTAGACTTTCACTAGTGGACACTCTCAACTTTGATCACATAACAGAATAGATAAATGCATACTCTACACTCTCTTGTTGGATGATGAACACATTGCGTAGGATTACACGAACCCTCAATGCCGGAGTTAACAAGCTCCACAATTCAATGTTCATATTTAAATAACCTTAGAGTGCATGAAAGATCGAAACGACTAAACCAAGTACTAACATAGCATGCACACCTGTCACCTTCATGCTTATGTAGGAGGAATAATACACATCAATACTATCATAGCAATAGTTAACTTCGCAATCTACAAGAGATCATGATCATAGCATAAACCAAGTACTAACACGAGTGCACACACTCTGTCACCATTACACCGTGTAGGAGGAATAAAACTACTTTAATAACATCACTAGAGTAGCACATAGATAAATTGTGATACAAAACACATTGCAATCATAAAGAGATATAAATAAGCACTTCACTATGCCATTCATAACAGTGAATAAGTATTACGTGAAATATAGCCTAAGAGACCCACACGGTGCACACACTTGTCACCTTTACACACGTGGGACAAGGAGTCTCCGGAGATCACATAAGTAAAACTCACTTGACTAGCATAATGACATCTAGATTACAAGCATCATCATATGAATCTCAATCATGTAAGGCAGCTCATGAGATTATTGTATTGAAGTACATAGGAGAGAGATGAACCACATAGCTACCGGTACAGCCCGAGCCTCAATGGAGAACTACTCCCTCTTCATGGGAGCAGCAGCGGTGATGAAGATGGCGGTGGAGATGGCAGCGGTGTCGATGGAGAAGCCTCCCGGGGGCACTTCCCCGTCCGGCAGGGTGCCGGAACGGAGACTCCTGTCCCCGGATCTTGGCTTCGCGATGGCGGCGGCTCTGGAAGGTTTCGCGTACCGTGGCTTCCTCCGTAAGAGTTTTCGATGCAGGGGCTTTATATAGGCGAAAGGGCAGCCTCGGAGGGTCGAAGGGGCGACCACACCATAGGCTGGCGCGGCCAGGGCCCAGGTCGCGCCACCCTATCATCTGGGGCCCACAGGGCCCCCCTCTGGCGGCTCTCGGGTGTTCTGGATGCTTCCGGGCAAAATAGGAACCTGGGCGTTGATTTCGTCCAATTCCGAGAATATTTCGTTACTAGGATTTCTAAACCAAAAACAGCGGAAAACGAGAACCGGCACTTCGGCATCTTGTTAATAGGTTAGTTCCAGAAAATGCACGAATATGACATAAAGTGTGCATAAAACATGTAGATATCATCAATAAAGTAGCATGGAACATAAGAAATTATCGATACGTCGGAGACGGAGACGTATCAATCAGCCGAAGACTTGACAGTCTTTCGAAGCTGGGCGTTGTCAGCTTCCAGTCGAGTAAATTGCTCAGCGAAATCTACCACAGCGTCGACTGTGGCATAAATCGGCTGCAGAAAGAGAAGACCAAAAAGTATTAGTTGGATGAGAAGCAAGACAAAAATCAAGGCGCCGTGAAAACACTTACATGATCGCAGGCAGCAGATGAGGTGGGAGCACTTCCAGCAGGAATAACCCGTGATACAGGAATCTTTTCCACAGCCGTTCGGGAGGGCGGCGTTGATTTGGCAGGAGAAGGCTTCGGATCCTGGGTTGATGCTTTTCTTCCAAGGGATGATTTGGCCCTCTTTGCGAGAGGAACTTCATCGTCATCGTCAGAACTATACATGAAGAATAAACAGTCAGCACGCACAATTACAAAGAATAAGTTATGAAAGGATATAAATGCTCACAAGTCCAGGTCGTCTTCAACGGCGAAGAAACTCGTCGAGGTTGCCTTGGCAGAAGGAGGCGGAGCGGCTCCAACGGCGTCATTATCTTGTCCGCTAGGACTTGATTCGGCCGTGGTAATAAACTCGTCATGTACCTGCTTTCTTCGCCTGCTCCTGAGGAAATCATCATCCTCTGTAGCTTCTTCCTCTCGGACATCACTGTCTTCAAGGGTATGCTGCGCGTCTTCAGTCCCCTCGGAGTTGTCATTATCATCCTCTGGTTGCACACCACTTTCGAGTATAGGAGGATAACATTGAGCAACGGCGGGGACCTGTCGAGTGAAAATTTGTAAAAGCTTGGCAAGAAGAAAATATCGGCTGCGAATGAAAACCAGCGGAAGAGTACCTCAGTCGGAAGATGCTGGGAATCGTAAGGGGAACGAGCCGACACCAGGACAATATTGTCCTTTGCACTGAGGCATGTCAGGCGACGGACTTCGTCCCGCAGGTCTTCAGCCGAAAGATCGGCAGAGCTGACCCTAGACTCATCATCTTTGCCTGTGTAAAGCCACAGCTGGTGGGGGCGAGACATCAGCGGTTGCACTCGACGTTGTAGGAACACTGAGACTACCTCAGTGCCGCACATCGTCAATCCTCCCGTGTTCTTCAGAGTGACGACTTGGTCAAATAATTTGTCGGCTATCACCCTTTCTTCAGGAGAAAGGGCATTTTGCCAAGACTTCTTCGGCTTGGCCACTAGCTTGTCTTCGAAGGGGGGAAGGTTCGGGTGCTGCCCGGAAACCGCAGGGTCTCGCAGGTAGAACCACTTGTTGCGCCACCCCTGAACCGATTCCTTCATCGGATAGTCGAGGTAGTCGACGTCCTGCCTGACGACGAAGCCGACGCTGCCTACGACGGGGGGCCGTTGCTCGTCGTTGTGACGCTTCACGTAGAAGATCTTCCTCCAAAGACCACAGTGGGGGTCAATGCCAAGGAAGGCCTCACAAACCGTGATGAAAATGGAGAGGTGGAGGATGGAGTTTGGGGTCAGCTGCCAGAGCTGGATCCCATAGAAGAAGAGGAGAGATCGGAGGAATTCGTGGGCTGGAAGAGAAAGACCACGGAAAAGAAAGGAAACGAACATGATTGTAAAGCCCTTTGGGGGCTTTGGGCGAGTGACCGCACCTGGAAGACGAATGTCCTCCTCAGATGCGGAGATGAAGCCAAGGTTGCGCAGCTTGTTGATGTCGCGGCTGGAGATGGCGGAGGCGCTCCAGTCACGGCTGACTTTGGCCGCGTCCGAGGTGCTGGCACCCTTCTTCTTGCCCATGGCGCTGGAAGTTCTTGAAGAAAGTGCAGAGAGAGCAGGAAGAGGCAGGTGAAGAAGATGAGCAGTGAAAGGCGTAAAAAGTGAAAGCGGGGAGGACTCGCTATTTATGTCGTAAAAATGAGACGAGATCGTGGCCATAACTTCACAAGCATCGTGGGAAGCAGGTCAGATCTGGCTGTACACGTGGCGGTAAAGAGGAAAACGAAACCGGCGGCCCATTAAACCCACGACGCGCGAAAATCGAGGAGATGCCTCGGTTAATGCGCGCATGCCGGTCACTCCCTAAAAACTGCCTGCGCAGAGATAGGGTGGGCCCGTCAGGTCATGTATTGTCAATCACACCACAGCAGCAACATGTCATCAGTGTCATCATGAAGGGAATCGAAAGCATTCGAAGGAATAAAAGAATCTATCGGGTAGTGAACTTGAGTCTATGCGTAGATCGCAAAGAGGTTTGGGGTGCGGAAGCTTCTTGTCCTGAAGAGAGTTCTTCCGGAGGTTGAAGAAAAAAGCAAAGTTATCGAAAGTGGGGAGGATACCGGCGTATCCCTCCATGAAAGTGGCAAAGCAGGAGAGATAGAAGATGGCATTGCCCGGAAGGTGGTGGGGCTGGAGCTCGTAGAAGTTTAGAAAGTGCCGGAAAAAGTCAGACACTGGGAGGCCTAGGCCGCACTCAAAATGAGTGGCAAAGACAATAATTTCGCATGGCTTGGGCACATGCTATAATTCTTCGCCGGGGATCCGGCAGAAAACATCTTCCGGTATCCTCCGGGACTGGTACAACCAGTCAATTTCTGCCTGGCTAACGGATGAGCCCTTCCAGGCTCCACGGGTGTAGAGGAAAGATCTATACCGGCATAGCTAGCACTAGCACCGTGGATCGAGCTGCCGGCATTTTCCCGTAGCTTGATCAGAACTACCGGCCCCTTCCTCGGACTGGGCGAGGTCCGCCTCGAGCCCATCGTCACCTTGATCAACCGGTAGCTCTTCACCCAAAGAGATCTCCGGGCTCTCGCTATGCCGGGTGCTAGCGGAAAGTTCCGGCATAGAATCCTCTGAAGACATATTCTAATAAGTGTGGAACTACCTACAAACTGATTCCCGCAGATCTACTTCTTCGCGAAGATCTAGCCAAGAGAAAAAAATGCAACGGAAAAGAAAGTAAATACCCTACTGCGCCGCAGAAGAACAATGAAGGGGGAAGAGTACCAGATCTGGGAGAACTGACCTGAGAACGGCGGCGGGGGTCCTGTGGAACGACGGGGCCGAGAGTTCGTCGGAGTTCGTCCAAGAGGGCGCCGACGACGGCGAACTTTGACGCAGAATCGGGCACGGTGATGCGTCCCTGGGTTGAGGGAGAACGACGCTGCGCAATCTTGATGAAGAAGATGGAGCGGGCTCCGCAATGCACTCGCACGGAGCATCACCGAAGAGCTTGAGCTTGGCGGCGAGCGGCGGCGCGAGGAGCTCGAGAGGTGAAGAGCGCAGGAATTTGGAGAAGTGGAGAATGGGAGCGTGAGGAGGACGAGGAACCGTCGCTCCCTTAAATAGTGAGGAGGCTAATGGGCCAAAAACGGCCAGGCCCGCACCGCTTCGCCTCGTGGGCCGCCACGTGGCGCAGGAATACACGCGCCGCAGAAGGTTGCCACACGGAAGGCCACATGGATCCGCTGCGGCACATTAACTGCGCGCAGGAGTCGAAGGATTTGACGCCTGACACTGGCGCGTCAGACACAGTGCACATGTCACTGCCAGGCGCATTTTTCAATATATTCTCGACTTCGCCGAGGAGGTTTTAATGGCAAAGCAACTGGAAAAAGATACCGGGAAGTTTTGTTGAGATCGGTAAGTTAAGGTGAGTCCGGCAAAGATGCCGGAGGTATATGAACTGAAACCGGAAAGATTAATCCGGTACGTTTGGAGTAGGAACCTGGCATAGCCCATCAAATAGAATCTGCCGGACTATACCAGCTTCGGGGACTAATGTCGGGGGGGTGGCCCCCGGTAGGCCAAGAGCCTGGCAAACTTGCCATGTTTAAGTATTGATATAGCGAATTAAAGATTAATCCGGGTGACCAAGCTAGAGAGAATCGTGCCAAGTTAAAGCATACCGGTATCCCAGGAGGGGTATGCCGGAATACGGTAAACTCAAGAGAGGCCGGAGAACCGGCATAGATTCAACTGTAGCATGTGAGCTTGCTGGTCAAAGATTCCACCAAGGACAAGAGGACAAGGATGAGCGAAGCGCTTCAGCTTTAATCGAAGCCCTGAAGCCAAAGCAGAAGGTGACGCAAAAGATACCGGACGAGATCATCACTCCCTGATTAAAGACAGGACTGGTGTCATCAAGGCCAAAGAAGCTTTATAAAGTAGCTTACCTCATCAAAGATTCAATTAGGGTTTTGACGTGGGCATTGCCCTTCGGGTAACTGTTATTGTCCTATCCTGTACGGCCCAATTGGAGGCCCATGAAGACAGCCGGTGGCAAGGTGGGCCACTAGGTCGGTGCCAAAGAAGACCCCTTGAAGAACAAGACGGAGAGGAACCGAACAAGGAAAGTTTGGAACTAGGACTCTTGTAAACCTAGTCGTACTCGTGCAGATCTCTTGGGACCTGGCCTCCTTTATAAGGGCCAGGAGAGGGGCTGCCAAGGGACACAATCGATCTTAGCAGTCTTAGCCACCAAAAGCTTAGAGCTAGGCCATCATTAAGCTTATCATCTCGACGAGATCTCAGCCGAACTATTCGGCACCCCATTGTAACCTATTTTTCATCATAATCAAGAACAGACAAGCAGGATGTAAGGGTTTTACCTCATCGAGGGCCCCGAACCTGGGTAAATCGCTCCCCCCGTTTGTCTGCAAACCAATGTCTCGTGTCAGCTTGCTGGATTCCATCAACCCTAAGCCCCTATCGGAGGGCATTGCCGAGGAGCTCCCTCGACAATTGGCGCCGTCTTTGGGAAATCTGTCAGCACAAGGCAGGACATCGGCAATTCCGGTCACATCTGCAGCGTTCGTACTCGAGTCGCCGACACCGTCAGATCCGAGAGACCCGATCCGCTGCGGATCCTTCGAGTTCATACCACATCTTGAGCCGCCACACTCGATTCCGGGAGAATCGCGCGACGGCATGACCACCACTTTTGGAGGCGTTCACTTCATCATCGACTCCGAAGGCTTCCTTCGCCTCCCTAGGACAGGTACATCTGTTTCGAGGACCTCGGCTTCGACAGGCAACGTGCTGGCAGCAACTTCAGAAATCCTGTCCGGTGGCGCGCAAGGAGGCAGCCGAGGAAGTTTCGACATCGCGACAGGGCGAAAGAAAAGGCGAAGGGACGCGCATCACGGAGAGGAAGAACGTACGACATCTCACCCTCGCCGGTCCGAACGAGAGCATGAAGACATGCGACCGATCCATGGCCGCGCCCGTTCACCGTATTTATCGGCTACAGAGCAACTCGAGGCACCATGCTACCTTCACTCTTACATTGATCCGAAGGACGGTCGAGAGAAATCCAGCCATCTCGCTAAAGAATTGCCGACATTTCTTGGAGATTCGACGAGTTCTGCGACGATCTTAGAGCCGAAGCCTTATCAAGGGTTCACATAATGGAGAAGAGAACGGGGTCTTACAGCTATCCGCCGGAACCATATGTACCAGAGCCATATGAACCAATGGAAAAGTATGTACCAGCCGAAGCGTTCCCAGAGCCATGTGGGCAGGTCAACATGATCCATAATACCAGCTTTTCAAAGAGGGAAATCAAGAAATTCTCGCGGGAGGTGAAGTATGCAGAGGTCGCCATGGTTGACACTCCCGAATTCATCGACTGGTCAGAGCAAGGCATCTCATTCGACAGGGCAGACCACCCAAAGGCCGTCCCTAGACCAGGTCATGCAGCCCTTGTTCTCGAGGCGCAAATCGGGGGATACAACATGAGCAAGGTATTCATGGATGGAGGAAGTGGCTTAAACTTGCTGTTTGCAAACACGATGAAGGCGATGGGCTTAACGGTCGACATGCTAAGAGAGTCCGATACAGGATTCCACGGCATCATACCGACTCGGCTCGCCTACTCCCTAGGCAAAACAACGCTGGACGTAGTTTTCGGCACACCCAGCAATTTCAGGAGGGAGAAAATCGAGTTTGAAGTAGTCGACTGGGAATCTCAGTACCATGCAATACTCGGCAGACCCGCCTTTGCCAAATTTATGGCCGTACCTCATTATGCGTACCTGAAACTGAAGATGCCTGGCAACAACGGGACCCCAATAACTCTCCACGGGAGCTTTGCTCGATCAGACACTTGAGACAGGGAGTTCCAGAAGATTGCCTCGAAGTTTGGAGCCAAAGAAGAACTCAACACGATCGACGCCACCACAGAACATACGCAGCCACCAGCCGATAATCGAAACGTAAGATCCGATGAGTTCGACGCTGCAAAGGAAGCCAAGAAGCTGCAGGTGCATCCCACTGATCCAAAGAAAACAGTCAATACACGTCGGCCGACCTCACGGTCGCATAGGAAGGCGCGCTCATCGAGTTCCTCCGTGAGCGCTGGGAGATATTTGCATGGGAACCATCCGACATGTCGGGTATCCCCAGGGAACTCGCTGAGCACGCCCTTAATGTTGACCCAACAGCTAAACCAGTGCAACAGTCAATGCGCCGATTCTCCGAACCAAAGAGGAAAGAAATTGGCGAGGAAGTCAATCGGCTCCGTAAAGCAGGATTCATTCGGGAGCTCAAGGAAGCCGAATGGGTAGCCAACCCTGTTATGGTGCCGAAAAAGGACACCACTGCTCTGCGCATGTGTATCGATTACACCGGCCTCAACAAGCACTGTCCAAAGGATCACTTCCCGCTACCTCGCATTGATCAGATAGTCGACTCCACGGCTGGATGCGATCGCCTCTCCTTCCTTGATGCATACTCCGGGTATAATCAGATCAAGCTGAAGAAAGAAGACCAGGATCTAACCGCGTTCATCACCCCACACGGCATTTTCTGTTACAACGTCATGACTTTTGGGTTGAAAAACGCGGGAGCAACTTATCAACGTTGCATGCAGGCCTGCCTTGGGGAGCAGATCGGAAGAAACATCGAGGTCTACATCGAAGATATCGTGGTGAAAACAAAGCACGCGGCCACCCTCATCGATGATTTGCGCGAGACCTTCGACAATCTAGACAAATACAAGATCAAGTTGAACCCGAAGAAATGCTTCTTCGGGGTGCCAGGGGGACAAGTGCTCGGCTACTTCATCTTAGCAAGGGGAATAGAGGCTAACCCTTTGAAGATAAAGGCTATCCTCGACATGGAACCGCCAAAGAATCTGCACCAAGTGCAGCAGTTGGCAGGACGGCTGGCGGCGCTCAGCAGATTCATCACCAGGCTAGGGAAAAAAGCTTTACCCTTCTATAATTTGATGAAAAAGTCAGAAAAATTCGAGTGGACAAAGGAGGCGCAGGAGTCCTTCGACAATCTAAATAAAATTTTATCGACATCCCCGGTCCTTGTGACCCCCCCCTGAGAAAGAAACACTGCTCATGTATATAGCCGCAACAGCCCAAGTCTTCAGCAGCATCCTGGTCGTCGAACGGGAAGAAGCAGGGAAAGTTCATGGCATTCAGAGGCCTGTCTATTATCTCAGTGAAGTGCTCACACCAGCAAGACAGAGGTATCCCCATCATTAGAAGCTGGCATATGCAGTATGGAGGTCAGCGCGCAAGCTGCGGCACTACTTTACAGAGCACCCGATTGTCATCGTGAGCGAAGCACCATTGAAGAACATAATGACTAACCCAGAAGCCACGGGTCGAGTGTCTCAATGGGCGATCGAGATAGCACCACACGATATAACTTACGTCAATCGAACGGCGATAAAATCCCAAATCCTCCCAGACCTCGTGGCGGATTGGATCCAATCGCAAACGCCAGTAGCACCCGACATGTCGGGGTCATGGATAATGTACTTCGACGGGTCAAAACGGAGCACAGGTGCAGGAGCAGGAGTGGTGTTGATATCACCACAGGGAGATGTCAACACCCGGATTTTTAAGTCCAGATGCCTATTATGCCATTCATCGCAATCCCAGGAATATTGTTTTTGCGAGACATAATAGATTGATATCACAACACATCATTCATTACAACACATAATCGTCTTACAACCAAAGGATCACATGATCCAGTCTTAATACATCATAGTGGATCTAGAGATCCTATTACAAAACACATAGCGGAAGCGAAGTAGTAGCGGTCGTGGTCCCTCTGTTCCACAGGCAACTGTTGACGTCGGGAGTGATCCTAGTTGTCGTAGACGTCCCGCTGTCCATCTTCCTCGTACTGCTGTTCTCCTTCATAGTCTGGCCATTTGAATAGCCAGGGACAAAGCCATGAGTACTTTAATGTACTCGCAAACTAATACTAATGTAAGCACTATCAACTATAATAAGGGGGTGCTAAGCTCTAAGTTTATTTGCATAAAGCCAATTTTATTTCATAAGCATTTAGTAAAAAGCCTCTTCATTTGCTAACTAACTCAAGTGGGAACATTAGTGTCATTCCCACAACTCCGTTGTGATTCAAGTCAGAGTCACCATTTCAAGTTCAAATCACAAGTCACCCTTCACATGTCACATTTTTGAAAATGGTCCGATGACGGAACGATATGGCCTTTCCAACCGTCCATAACCGTGGACACGGCTATTCGAATAGTTCTACACTCGCAGAGGTCGTACACTTGTGCCACAACATTTGCAATAATCCGTCAGGGTTAATCGGCCCTGATTTATCACACTCCGTGTGCGGACTACCAACCATAACCTTTCACTTACATACCCTAGTATAGGCACCTCTCCCCATGAGCTTGGCCTCCCAGTGAAGACAGACAGTCAGCCTGGGAACTGCACAGGGCTTGGGCCGGACATTCACCTCATTCACGTCATTTCACATCGTGTCATGTTTCTTGGGAGGCAGCCCTTGGCATAACCCCGATGACGCTTGTTTAGAGGGAACCCATACTAAGATACATAAACTTCCAGTTAAGCCCTACCCATATCAGGTATTGTGGGGGTACTTGTAAAATTGGAATGGTATCGCATCCGAACCCAACCATCAGTTTTTGTAAAATTCACCATGTCATTCATAAGTCATATTCACCTTCAAAATCTTTCAATAGAATGACTCATCATTCCAAGGTTTTCAAAGTCATGTCATTTCACAGGTTCCACTAGCAACTAATCATGAGGGGGGGGCTATCTAGCTTCCATTGCTCTAGGCTAAATTTGATACTCTTGTAGTATTCTATCTCTAGACCAAAGTTAACTATAAAAGCAAGTTATAATAATCAAAGTAAAAGCTTGTAATAATAAAACTTGGGATGGGATCATGAAGCATAAAGTAAATTGGTGAGTGTGCCTTGCTCTAGTAGAGCTTTGCACTTTGCAAGAATATTAGCTTGCAAGAGTATAGCTTGTATTGGAGTTAGCTTGCATTAATAATAGCTTGCCTTGGTTGGAGTAGTGATCAAAGTTCTCTTCCTCTTCAAAGTAGTCCTCCTCCTCCTCGGTGTACTCCTCGGTACTAGCGTCTAGATACGGGTACAATACACACAATTACCACACAAAGCCTAAGTACTAGACTAAGCACACACATAAATTACTCCTACTAAGCTATCACTCATCATGCTTATTAGGTGAGTTGATTTAATTCTATCCTTAAGAAAAATAATTTCCTCTCATTATAAATATTAATTAGAGTTTCTATTTAATTCTCGAGAGAAAATAATTTCCTCTCATTAAATATTATTAAGATTTAATTTCCTTCATGAATAAGATGTGACCTAGGTTGACTAAAGTCAACCTCTTCACAAGTATCAATTGGGAAGTGATTTAAATGAGGCACACCACCTCATGCCTTTTTATTACTCATGATTAATGATTTAATATCATCAACTAATTTAATATGAGTTTAAAATTGACCATAGTCTATACCCCATATTAACTTAGTTGAGACAAGATTTAAATGAGACCACTACATCTCATAAGATTTAATAAGTAGCCTTGAATAATTTAAATACTACTATGAAAATGATGGAATATTTTTAAATAAGAACCTAAGGAGTATTATTACATGTGTCATTAATTATCATGGAATCCCTTGGAGTAAGTATTTAGTTGAGAGGCTACACCTCATATAGTTTAATACCACATACTAATGATTTAAATGAGGTGTAGCACCTCATACCATTTAATTCTAACATGGTAAAGATCTAATATTATCAACAATTCATATGAGACCTAAATGACCAGAGTCTCTAGCTTATTTTGAATTGTTCATGACAAGATTTAAATGAGAGAAATATTCCCATAAGATTTATTAATAGTGTTGGACAATATCTTTGACTAGAAATAGCCATAAAGTCCTTTAATTAAACTCGGCCATGATCATTCAAGGTAGGCATGGCATATTTTTGCAGAAACAATTAGTGTAAGTGAAATGTGAATTATAGGAGTTGGAATCAACTCAAAAGCATTTTTGGTTGATTTTTAAGAATTAATCTAAGGCAGAAAAGTCCCTGCATTGTTTATTTTGTCACATTATTTCTATCCATAATCTAGGTTTGAGACCAGTGAGGTTGTTTAGATAATTTCCTCAGCTTTCCAAATATATAAAATTTATTAAATTTGGCCAAGTAGATTTGATTCTATTTAAATTGGAAAATGTATGCGATAAGCAATTTGATCAATTCGAAATATTTAAATTCAAATGCATGGGCTCGCGCGGGAAAGTAAACGGGCCAAGGGAACAACGAGGGAAGTGGGCCGGCCCAGCTAGCGCTGCTCACGCCGCGGGCCGCCTGACAGGTGGGATCCACTCGTCAGCGTCGTTTAAACTCTGAATCGGTACCTTTGATCGTGGGCCGTTGGATTAGGACGGCGATCGACGGACGAGGTGCGTCGTCGCCGTCGACGAGAGACAGCGGCGGGCACGGCGGAGGTAGGGGGTCGGCGGCGACCCTGGGCTCCGGCGAGCGGCGGCGTGGACGCGAGGCGACGTTGGCGTTGACGACGAGGCTCCTGGTACACGCGGCTCCGCTCGAGGTGGCTCCAATCGACGGTGAGGATCTGCGGGTACCGGCGGCTACTCCGGTGAAATTGGGCAGCGCTGGTGGCTAATCGAAGAAGAGGAGGAGTCGGGGAGGCTCAGGAGAAGGAGGGGAAGCTATTGAGGTGCTGAACTCGTCCAGGGGAAGCCGGTATTTATAGGGGCGAGATGGACCGTGGTGGAGCGGGCAGGTCGACGGTGGCGTCGTTGTTCCAAGGCGGAGAAGGGGCAAGTGATGGGTTCTGAGCGCGGGCGACGTCAAGGCAGTGCTGACGAGCATCGTGGCGAGGCAGGGGAGTGACGGAGGAGGGCATACGACGTTGGGTCCTGTCATACCCGTGGCGGAGGACGGCGAAGGTGGCGTGGGCTACAGCGCTCGAGCGAGCCCATGGAGGTGTCTGACAGGTTACTGGCGCCATGGCGACTCTCCTGGCGGACGCTGATGGCGAGGCGAGGGCTGGGTCAATGGGGCACCGTGGCGCTCTGTCGCGTCCAGGGATGTCACCGTGCGTGTCCTGGCGCGCGTGGGCGTCTCTGGGCGCGGTCTGGGCGCGGTCTGGGCGCGCGTGGCCTGGGCCTTGTCGACGTCAACTTGGTCAAAGGCGTGTATGAGCAGCTTCAGGAGGGTCAGGGGAAGTCGATGGACAAGGTGGTGAGGTGCTTGAGATGACCGGAGGGGAAGTGACAAGATGATGGCATGGTGAGCACGGGCTAGTGGTGTTTTGGGTCATGGTGACCAAGAGAGAGGGTGCAGTGGCTTGGACTGATGATGGGAGGTGTGATGGAGTGCCGAGGCCTCAGAGATGGTCAGGGTTGGACCTGGTCCAAACCAAAACTGCAGCATGGGCACAAATATAGGTGATGCCCACAAGGTGTTTGTTGATATGGCCGAAAGAAAAATATTTTCAAATTTTGGAAAATCCTTTGGGGGATCTCATTCATATAATCATAGAGATATAATGGTGGTGGTGGTGCTCATTTTGGTGAAAGTTTGCAAGAATTCAAAAAGTTGGCCATCTTCTCTTTGTTTCAATGTCCTCACTTGTCTCCTCTATTCTGGTCAACCTAGTCAACATGAGGTATGGTGGTCAACATGAAAGTTGTTCATCTTCATATGGTCTTGGATGACATGGTCATAGTTGACCAAGTTTGGTTGAAGAAAAGTCAAAGCCAGAGGGGTAAAGAGGGGATCATGTTAAAAATCACACAAATGACCATCATCACATGTGAGATGGTTTTGAGATTTCCTTTGATTTGATTCTTGTTTCTTTGATGCAATTGTGTTTGTTTATCATATATAAGTATTCTACAAACCATAGATCAAGCAATGGTAGCCTTGGTTGAAGATTTGCAATTTGGCTAAGTGTATGTGAGTGAATTTTGGGGATTTTCTCCCAATTTGATTTCTCCCTATTTGAGTTGACTTTTGTTGACTCCAATGTGATTCTTATTAGTTTAGAAACATTTTCCAATCATTGAATCCATCTCAAAAGGTCTTGATCAAAGATTTGCAAAATTGACCATAACACATAAGAGATGAGGTTCCAATTTTATTATTTTTGTAAATTATTCATCTTGCTTCACTTGGGCATGGGTTAGGATCAATTTAGTATTATATTAGGTTGAGAGATGGTTTCATACCATTTGGTCAAGGTTTAAAGTGCATAGGTCAAGAATTGGGGAAATGGCTATGTGTCACATATGCCTCTATGCATATGTTGCATTTGATTTTCCATTTGACTTGGCTTGACCCAATTGATGTTGTTGAGTGTTGAAATGGCATATGGAAGTGCTCCAATCATCCACCACAAGTCTTAAGGTCAAACTTCTAAAATTCACAAATTTGCATGTTACTCTCATATGCATTTGTGGCATTTTTAGTTTCTTTTTATTTTCTTTGATTTCAACTTGGAATTGGTTTGATAGGTACTAGGTAATGTGTGTGAAGGTTTTCCAAACCTCTAAGCAGAGTAGAAAGGCTTAGGGTTAAGTTTTATAAATATAGCCCTAGGCACATATGCCTCTTTCTAATTTAATTTCCTTTTATTTTAATTTAGCTAGGGTGGTGAAAAGAGGGGTGAAGTTTAGGGTTTAGTGGGGTTCACAATGGTTTACCACTGTTTAGCATAAATAATAAAGGTAGGGTTCAAGATTTACCTATTAGGACTATATGCCCCCATATGTCTTTTATTTTAGTTTGGGTTTCTCAAAATAGATCCAAAATAATTTATGGTGAAGATTAGGGTTTAAGGTTTTTCTTATTTGATTTCTTTCTTATTTATTTTATTGGGTTGGTGACCTTCACTTGATCACTTTAGGGTTTTAGGGTTTAGCACATAAGCATAATAACACTCATCATGGCCAAACACAGGATTTAAAACAAGGTCTATATGTATCAATCTTATGTTAATAAAAGTTTTTGTTGGTTCCAAAATTTGGAACTAGGGAAATTCATTTTGTTTGTTTTGAAATTTTTGGGTTGTTACAAACCCTTCCCCCTTAAGCAAATCTCGTCCCGAGATTTTAAGAAAAGTTAGGTTCCTAAGAGAGATTGAGCATTTTATTAACAGGAGGACATACTTGGCATGGTCTGGGGTGCTTCCTGAGCTTCAGTGGCAGTCATGTGGTAGAGACGTCCGTTGTTGTTGTTCTGATTCCTTCTTCCGGCAAAGCGGCGCTGTTGCTGAGCAGGTGCTGCGGTATTGGCGGCAATCCTGGCAAGCTTCTTGGGGCACTCATTGGAGTAGTGACCCACAATTCCACATTCATAGCAGTTGACGGTGGACTTGTCTTTGGGGTTGACGGGAACAGCGTTACTTCCAGTCCTTGGGGCAGTATTGGTGTTGTTGTTGTTTCCCTTGTTGTTACTGTTGTTGTTGTGGTGGTTGTTGTTGTTGTTGCCTCCGGGCTTCGGGGGTCCTCCATTGTTGTTGGGGTAGTTGGGGCGATAATTCTGAGCAGGGGGTTTATTGTATCTTGGGGTGAATCCTCCAGAGGAGTTGTTGCGGTACTTCTGGGTATGGTGGGGTCCACTCTGGTTCATCATTCTTCTCTTGCGGTTCTCGTTGGCTTGATGCAGCTTTCCTTCCATCTGTATGGCTGAGTCCACTAGGGCTTCGAGGTCAGCGAACGGAATGTTCACTAACACAGTTTGCATCTCGTCGTGCAGTCCGTTCAGAAATCTCTCCTTCCTTTTTTCATTGGTATCGGTCTCGTCTGGGGCGTACCTTGACAGTGTAAGAAACCTGTCGCGGTATTCCACCACGGACATTCTTCCTTGCTTCAGTTCCCGGAATTCGTCTCTCATCTTCTTGATCAGTCCTTGGGGCACATGGTATTTGCTGAACTTCAGTTTGAAGTCTTCCCAAGTCATCATTTGTCCGGCATTCATTGCGCGGGCACTTGTCCACCAGGCTCTTGCAGGTCCTGACAGATAGTGGGTGGCAAACAATACTTTCTCTGCGGCTTCTACTCCCGCAACTTCCAGATTGTTCTCCATTGTCTGGAGCCAGTCATCTGCGTCTAGGGGCTCTTCGGTCTTGCTAAACATCGGAGGGTTGGTGTTCTGAAAGTTCTTCAGCTTTGATCCTGGGTGATCATGGTTTCCGTGGCCTTGGTTGTTTTGTGCTATCTGTTGCAGTGCCGCTATGTTGGCCTGTCGTTCAGCTCTTGCGGCTTCGCGATCTTCCATCATCATCTGGATCATCTGCATCATTGTGTCTTGGGTGGCGCTGCGGGTTGGTGGGGCCATCTGAAGGTTGAGATAGATGATAAGATAAGAGGGAATTTTCTAGGGGTTTGTTTTGTTAAATTTTTAAAAGTTCATAAAAATTTTGAGTAGTGTTGCGGGGGTAAAAAACCAACAACACTTTTTCATTCATACCAAGCATCATACATTACAGGGCTAACACACCGTGGGTTTGAAGAACCATTCATCGCTCTACGATACAAGGGATCCTGATACAACTCACACCTACTTAAGTGCTGGGATGATACTACTCTTCAGGGTGGATTCTTCTTCTTCACGGGTGAGGTGCTTGGCGAGAGGCGAGGGTGTTATCCAAATCCCTGCGGGTTTTGTACTGCCTGAAGTCCTGGTGTGCTACATAGGGGTTCATCTCTGTGTGGGGTGGCATGGTCATCGGTCTTCCCATGGAGTCATGTCTTGGATAGTAGATGAAACGAGTGTTCCGGATCTTGTTCTCATTTTGTCCACACAGACGGGCGATTGCTTCTTGCATAGCTTTGACTAGTCCTGACTTCCAGGTGTTTCCCGTTACAGAAAACCATATGGTTTCCCATACCGGGGCTTCAAGCTTTCTTCCTAGGTCAGCGGAAACTTCCCACCGGGGTGATCCTCCCAACTGATTATTGAAGGATGTTCCGAAGAACTCGGGGTACGGGTGTCCTAGATATTCCACTAGTTTCTTCAATTCCTTTTCGAACCTCAGTTCTCCTCCGTGACCAAGCTGATAGCATTCCCATTGGTATTCCATCTGTGAGAAATTTAAGATGAGTAAGTTAGAGAAGTGATCAAGTGTGCAAACTTTTATGTAGGATTATAAGGAAAAGTGGAGTATGGATCTCTTATTTTGGAAAAGATCTCAAGGATAAGAGTGAGAATAAGTTTTCATAAATATCTACTTCATTTGTTTATGAAACTAAATTTTTCGGGACGTCCATTCTAACTAGGGTCTCCTAAGGTCAACAATGGCTCTGATACCAACTTGTCAACACCCGGATTTTTAAGTCCAGATGCCTATTATGCCATTCATCGCAATCCCAGGAATATTGTTTTTGCGAGACATAATAGATTGATATCACAACACATCATTCATTACAACACATAATCGTCTTACAACCAAAGGATCACATGATCCAGTTTTAATACATCATAGTGGATCTAGAGATCCTATTACAAAACACATAGCGGAAGCGAAGTAGTAGCGGTCGTGGTCCCTCTGTTCCACAGGCAACTGTTGACGTCAGGAGTGATCCTAGTTGTCGTAGACGTCCTGCTGTCCATCTTCCTCGTACTGCTGTTCTCCTTCATAGTCTGGCCATTTGAATAGCCAGGGACAAAGCCATGAGTACTTTAATGTACTCGCAAACTAATACTAATGTAAGCACTATCAACTATAATAAGGGGGTGCTAAGCTCTAAGTTTATTTGCATAAAGCCAATTTTATTTCATAAGAATTTAGTAAAAAGCCTCTTCATTTGCTAACTAACTCAAGTGGGAACATTAGTGTCATTCCCACAACTCTGTTGTGATTCAAGTCAGAGTCACCATTTCAAGTTCAAATCACAAGTCACCCTTCACATGTCACATTTTTGAAAATGGTCTGATGACGGAACAGTATGGCCTTTCCAACCGTCCATAACCGTGGACACGGCTATTCGAATAGTTCTACACTCTGCAGAGGTCGTACACTTGTGCCACAACATTTGCAATAATCCGTCGGGGTTAATCGGCCCTGATTTATCACACTCCGTGTGCGGACTACCAACCATAACCTTTCACTTACATACCCTAGTATAGGCACCTCTCCCCATGAGCTTGGCCTCCCGGTGAAGACAGACAGTCAGCACGGGAACCGCACAGGGCTTGGGCCGGACATTCACCTCATTCACGTCATTTCACATCGTGTCATGTTTCTTGGGAGGCAGCCCTTGGCATAACCCCGATGACGCTTGTTTAGAGGGAACCCATACTAAGATACATAAACTTCCAGTTAAGCCCTACCCATATCAGGTATTGTGGGGGTACTTGTAAAATTGGAATGGTATCGCATCCGAACCCAACCATCAGTTTTTGTAAAATTCACCATGTCATTCATAAGTCATATTCACCTTCAAAATCTTTCAATAGAATGACTCATCATTCCAAGGTTTTCAAAGTCATGTCATTTCACAGGTTCCCATCTAGAGTAGTTAATTTTATATATTAGCACTAGCAACTAATCATGAGGGGGGGCTATCTAGCTTCCATTGCTCTAGGCTAAATTTGATACTCTTGTAGTATTCTATCTCTAGACCAAAGTTAACTATAAAAGCAAGTTATAATAATCAAAGTAAAAGCTTGTAATAATAAAACTTGGGATGGGATCATGAAGCATAAAGTAAATTGGTGAGTGTGCCTTGCTCTAGTAGAGCTTTGCACTTTGCAAGAATATTAGCTTGCAAGAGTATAGCTTGTATTGGAGTTAGCTTGCATTAATAATAGCTTGCCTTGGTTGGAGTAGTGATCAAAGTTCTCTTCCTCTTCAAAGTAGTCCTCCTCCTCCTCGGTGTACTCCTCGGTACTAGCATCTAGATACGGGTACAATACACACAATTACCACACAAAGCCTAAGTACTAGACTAAGCACACACATAAATTACTCCTACTAAGCTATCACTCATCATGCTTATTAGGTGAGTTGATTTAATTCTATCCTTAAGAAAAATAATTTCCTCTCATTATAAATATTAATTAGAGTTTCTATTTAATTCTCGAGAGAAAATAATTTCCTCTCATTAAATATTATTAAGATTTAATTTCCTTCATGAATAAGATGTGACCTAGGTTGACTAAAGTCAACCTCTTCACAAGTATCAATTGGGAAGTGATTTAAATGAGGCACACCACCTCATGCCTTTTTATTACTCATGATTAATGATTTAATATCATCAACTAATTTAATATGAGTTTAAAATTGACCATAGTCTATACCCCATATTAACTTAGTTGAGACAAGATTTAAATGAGACCACTACATCTCATAAGATTTAATAAGTAGCCTTGAATAATTTAAATACTACTATGAAAATGATGGAATATTTTTAAATAAGAACCTAAGGAGTATTATTACATGTGTCATTAATTCTCATGGAATCCCTTGGAGTAAGTATTTAGTTGAGAGGCTACACCTCATATAGTTTAATACCACATACTAATGATTTAAATGAGGTGTAGCACCTCATACCATTTAATTCTAACATGGTAAAGATCTAATATTATCAACAATTCATATGAGACCTAAATGACCAGAGTCTCTAGCTTATTTTGAATTGTTCATGACAAGATTTAAATGAGAGAAATATTCCCATAAGATTTATTAATAGTGTTGGACAATATCTTTGACTAGAAATAGCCATAAAGTCCTTTAATTAAACTCGGCCATGATCATTCAAGGTAGGCATGGCATATTTTTGCAGAAACAATTAGTGTAAGTGAAATGTGAATTATAGGAGTTGGAATCAACTCAAAAGCATTTTTGGTTGATTTTTAAGAATTAATCTAAGGCAGAAAAGTCCCTGCATTGTTTATTTTGTCACATTATTTCTATCCATAATCTAGGTTTGAGACCAGTGAGGTTGTTTAGATAATTTCCTCAGCTTTCCAAATATATAAAATTTATTAAATTTGGCCAAGTAGATTTGATTCTATTTAAATTGGAAAATGTATGCGATGAAGCAATTTGATCAATTCGAAATATTTAAATTCAAATGCATGGGCTCGCGCGGGAAAGTAAACGGGCCAAGGGAACAACGAGGGAAGTGGGCCGGCCCAGCTAGCGCTGCTCACGCCGCGGGCCGCCTGACAGGTGGGATCCACTCGTCAGCGTCGTTTAAACTCTGAATCGGTACCTTTGATCGTGGGCTGTTGGATTAGGACGGCGATCGACGGACGAGGTGCGTCGTCGTCGTCGACGAGAGACAGCGGCGGGCACGGCGGAGGTAGGGGGTCGGCGGCGACCCTGGGCTCCGGCGAGCGGCGGCGTGGACGCGAGGCGACGTTGGCGTTGACGACGAGGCTCCTGGTACACGCGGCTCCGCTCGAGGTGGCTCCAATCGACGGTGAGGATCTGCGGGTACCGGCGGCTACTCCGGTGAAATTGGGCGGCGCTGGTGGCTAATCGAAGAAGAGGAGGAGTCGGGGAGGCTCAGGAGAAGGAGGGGAAGATATTGAGGTGCTGAACTCGTCCAGGGGAAGCCGGTATTTATAGGGGCGAGATGGACCGTGGTGGAGCGGGCAGGTCGACGGTGGCGTCGTCGTTCCAAGGCGGAGAAGGGGCAAGTGATGGGTTCTGAGCGCGGGCGACGTCAAGGCAGTGCTGACGAGCATCGTGGCGAGGCAGGGGAGTGACGGAGGAGGGCATGCGACGTTGGGTCCTGTCGTACCCGTGGCGGAGGACGGCGAAGGTGGCGTGGGCTACAGCGCTCGAGCGAGCCCATGGAGGTGTCTGACAGGTTACTGGCGCCATGGCGACTCTCCTGGCGGACGCTGATGGCGAGGCGAGGGCTGGGTCAATGGGGCACCGTGGCGCTCTGTCGCGTCCAGGGATGTCACCGTGCGTGTCCTGGCGCGCGTGGGCGTCTCTGGGCGCGGTCTGGGCGCGCGTGGCCTGGGCCTTGTCGACGTCAACTTGGTCAAAGGCGTGTATGAGCAGCTTCAGGAGGGTCAGGGGAAGTCGATGGACAAGGTGGTGAGGTGCTGAGATGACCAGAGGGGGAAGTGACAAGATGATGGCATGGTGAGCACGGGCTAGTGGTGTTTTGGGTCATGGTGACCAAGAGAGAGGGGTGCAGTGGCTTGGACTGATGATGGGAGGTGTGATGGAGTGCCAGGGCCTCAGAGATGGTCAGGGTTGGACCTGGTCCAAACCAAAACTGCAGCATGGGCACAAATATAGGTGCTGCCCACAAGGTGTTTGTTGATATGGCCGAAAGAAAAATATTTTCAAATTTTGGAAAATCCTTTGGGGGATCTCATTCATATAATCATAGAGATATAATGGTGGTGGTGGTGCTCATTTTGGTGAAAGTTTGCAAGAATTCAAAAAGTTGGCCATCTTCTCTTTGTTTCAATGTCCTCACTTGTCTCCTCTATTCTGGTCAACCTAGTCAACATGAGGTATGGTGGTCAACATGAAAGTTGTTCATCTTCATATGGTCTTGGATGACATGGTCATAGTTGACCAAGTTTGGTTGAAGAAAAGTCAAAGCCGGAGGGGTAAAGAGGGGATCATGTTAAAAATCACACAAATGACCATCATCACATGTGAGATGGTTTTGAGATTTCCTTTGATTTGATTCTTGTTTCTTTGATGCAATTGTGTTTGTTTATCATATATAAGTATTCTACAAACCATAGATCAAGCAATGGTAGCCTTGGTTGAAGATTTGCAATTTGGCTAAGTGTATGTGAGTGAATTTTGGGGATTTTCTCCCAATTTGATTTCTCCCTATTTGAGTTGACTTTTGTTGACTCCAATGTGATTCTTATTAGTTTAGAAACATTTTCCAATCATTGAATCCATCTCAAAAGGTCTTGATCAAAGATTTGCAAAATTGACCATAACACATAAGAGATGAGGTTCCAATTTTATTATTTTTGTAAATTATTCATCTTGCTTCACTTGGGCATGGGTTAGGATCAATTTAGTATTATATTAGGTTGAGAGATGGTTTCATACCATTTGGTCAAGGTTTAAAGTGCATAGGTCAAGAATTGGGGAAATGGCTATGTGTCACATATGCCTCTATGCATATGTTGCATTTGATTTTCCATTTGACTTGGCTTGACCCAATTGATGTTGTTGAGTGTTGAAATGGCATATGGAAGTGCTCCAATCATCCACCACAAGTCTTAAGGTCAAACTTCTAAAATTCACAAATTTGCATGTTACTCTCATATGCATTTGTGGCATTTTTAGTTTCTTTTTATTTTCTTTGATTTCAACTTGGAATTGGTTTGATAGGTACTAGGTAATGTGTGTGAAGGTTTTCCAAACCTCTAAGCAGAGTAGAAAGGCTTAGGGTAAAGTTTTATAAATATAGCCCTAGGCACATATGCCTCTTTCTAATTTAATTTCCTTTTATTTTAATTTAGCTAGGGTGGTGAAAAGAGGGGTGAAGTTTAGGGTTTAGTGGGGTTCACAATGGTTTACCACTGTTTAGCATAAATAATAAAGGTAGGGTTCAAGATTTACCTATTAGGACTATATGCCCACATATGTCCTTTATTTTATTTTGTGTTTCTCAAAATAGATCTAAAATGATTTCTGGAGAAGATTAGTGTTTAAGGTTTTTCTTATTTGATTTCTTTCTTATTTATTTTATTGGGTTGGTGACCTTCACTTGATCACTTTAGGGTTTTAGGGTTTAGCACATAAGCATAATAACACTCATCATGGCCAAACACAGGATTTAAAACAAGGTCTATATGTATCAATCTTATGTTAATAAAAGTTTTTGTTGGTTCCAAAATTTGGAACTAGGGAAATTCATTTTGTTTGTTTTGAAATTTTTGGGTTGTTACAGGAGATAAGATGAAGTACATACTGCGCATGAATTTCCCGCTGCCGACAAACAATGAAGCAGAATACGAAGCGCTACTGCACGGAATGAAGATGGCAAAAGCATGCGGGGCAACTCGTCTGGAAATCTATGGAGATTCAAACCTGGTGGTGCAGCAGTAGATGAACCTGTGCAACGCGGTCAGCGACAACATGATCGCCTATCGGCAGCTGTATCAAAACATGGAAGCTAAATTCGAAGGATGTGAGCTCAAACATATCGGCAGGGCCAGCAACGAGGAAGCCGACACCTTGGCAAACATCGGGTCCATGTGTTCCCCTATTCCGGACGGAGTGTTTTACGAAGTGATCACTCAGCGATCAATAAAGGAGAAAGCGTCGGCACCTCCAGAACCGTCGGCTGCCGAATTAAAGGCGAGCTCGCAGCAAGCTGTCGAAGAAAAACCAACCCCCCTGCTGAACAAATCCTCCTCCTTGAGCCATTATGGACCAAGCCATTCCTAGCATATCTAACGAAGCAGGAATTATCGGCGGACCCATTAGAGGCAAAACGAATCGTCAGACGGTCGAAAGCCTTCACCATAGTAAACGACGAACTCTACAAGCGGGGCATTTCCGGTATTTTCCAAAGGTGCATTGCCATTGACGATGGAAGAGCACTGCTGCGCGAGATACACGAGGGGACTTGTGGACATCACGCAGGAAGTAGGGATCTTGTAGCAAAAGCCTTCAGGGCAGGATTTTACTGGCCAACGGCGGCATCAGACGCTAGAGATTTGGTCCTGAAGTGCAACTGAAAAGTAAGAACCGCCCCAAATAAGCGGTTACGACGTTTCAATACCTCCACAGGTTCGGAAGGATCAACAAGGAAAGCATCTGCCAGTTCGCCGAGAGTCTTGTCCTGTTTCGCCTTCGGGAAGATCATCGAGTACAACCTCGACAACGCTCCTTTGGTTTTTTGCAGAAGTCCAAGGACTTGGACGTTAGACTCAGCGGCAAGCGACAAGGCATCGGCTGTAGAGTCCTCCCGAAGCTGGTGGCGTCGAGTAACGGTTATATTAGCGGCCTCTGAAAGAAAGACAGATCAATAGCCAGTAAAAGAGATATCAAAAGAGAAAAGAGAGAAGCAGTGGTGTGTCGCAAGTTTTACCCAATAAATCTTTGACGGGTTCACGGAGAACACCTTCCTTTTTATCTATTGTGACCGTTGCCGCGCGCCTAGCGTCCTGCTCATCCTTCATCTCCTGCTTTAGCTTCGATATCTCCTCCTTCAACAAGGCATTTTCCTTCTTGGCATCAGAGGCGAGCCTGTTAGCTTCCAACACCTGATCAGCCGAAGACTTGACAGTCTTTCGAAGCTGGGCGTTGTCAGCTTCCAGTCGAGTAAATTGCTCAGCGAAATCTACCACAGCGTCGACTGTGGCATAAATCAGCTGCAGAAAGAGAAGACCAAAAAGTATTAGTTGGATGAGAAGCAAGACAAAAATCAAGGCGCCATGAAAACACTTACATGATCGCGGGCAGCAGATGAGGTGGGAGCACTTCCAGCAGGAATAACCCGTGATACAGGAATCTTTTCCACAGCCGTTCGGGAGGGCGGCGTTGATTTGGCAGGAGAAGGCTTCGGATCCTGGGTTGATGCTTTTCTTCCAAGGGATGATTTGGCCCTCTTTGCGAGAGGAACTTCATCGTCATCGTCAGAACCATACATGAAGAATAAAAAGTCAGCACGCACAATTACAAAGAATAAGTTATGAAAGGATATAAATGCTCACAAGTCCAGGTCGTCTTCAACGGCGAAGAAACTCGTCGAGGTTGCCTTGGCAGAAGGAGGCGGAGCGGCTCCAACGACGTCATTATCTTGTCCGCTAGGACTTGATTCGGCCGTGGTAATAAACTCGTCATGTACCTACTTTCTTCGCCTGCTCCTTAGGAAATCATCATCCTCCGTAGCTTCTTCCTCTCGGACATCACTGTCTTCAAGGGTATGCTGCGCGTCTTCAGTCCCCTCGGAGTTGTCATTATCATCCTCTGGTTGCACACCACTTTCGAGTATAGGAGGATAACATTGAGCAACGGCGGGGACCTGTCGAGTGAAAATTTGTAAAAGCTTGGCAAGAAGAAAATATCAGCTGCGAATGAAAACCAGCGGAAGAGTACCTCAGTCGGAAGATGCTGGGAATCGTAAGGGGAACGAGCCGACACCAGGACAATATTGTCCTTTGCACTGAGGCATGTCAGGCGACGGACTTCGTCCCGCAGGTCTTCAGCCGAAAGATCGGCAGAGCTGACCCTAGACTCATCATCTTTGCCTGTGTAAAGCCACAGCTGGTGGGGGCGAGACATCAGCGGTTGCACTCGACGTTGTAGGAACACTGAGACTACCTCAGTGCCTGATGACCCACAAGTATAGGGGGTGTATCGTAGTATCTTCGATAAGTAAGAATGTCGATCCCAACGAGGAGCAGAAGGTGTTGGCAGCAGTTTCGATGAAGGATTCACTGTAAATGCTCACAGACAAGTATTCAAGGGGTTTTGATGTAACAGATGAATTAAGTACGAGTAAGTAAAATGCGAGAGAAATAATTGCAGCAAGTGGCCCAATCCTTTTTAGCACAAAGGACAAGCCGGTTTGTTTACTTATAATGACCAAACGTTCTTGAGGACACACGGGGATTTTAGTCTAGTACTTTCGCTTCATGTGGCTAAATAATCTTCATTGTTTTGATAAGTGTTGTGTGGGTGAACCTATGCTAATGCACCGCCCTTCCTAGGACTAATACATACTTGTGATTATACCCCTTGCAAGCATCCGCAACTACAAGAAAGTAATTAAGATAAATCTAACCACGAGCCTTAAACTCGAGATCCTGCGATCCCTCTTGCATCGATATACTAACGGGGGCTCGGGTTTCGTCACTCCGGCAACCCCGCAATTAGCAACCGAATACAAGATGCACTCCCCTAGGCCCATAAATGGTGAAGTGTAGTGTAGTCGACGTTCACACGACACCACTAGAAGAATGACACCACAACTTAAATATCATAACATTGAATATTACTCAACCATAATTCACTACTAGCATTTAGACTTCACCCATGTCCTCAAGAACTAAACGAACTACTCACCGGACATCATATGGAATACAATCAGAGGTGATATGATGATGAATAACAATCTGAACATAAACCTTGGTTCAATGGTTTCACTCAATAGCATCTATAACAAGTAGAGAATAATGCCGGGAGAGTTTCCCCTATCATACAATCAAGATTTAACCCAAATTGTTACAGCGGTGACGAGGTGCAGTGGTGGTGATGGCGGTGTAGATGGTGGAGATGATGATGATGATGATGGAGATGATGTCCCGCTCGATGATGATGGCGATGGCGTCGATTTCCCCCTCCGGGAGGGAATTTCCCCGGCGGATTCCTCGCCCGCCGGAGAGCTCTTTTCTCTCTGGTGTTCTCCGCCCCGCAGAGGCGGCTGTAACCCTTCGTGAGGTCCTCTCTGTGGCTTAGGTTTTCGGGACGAAGGAGTACGCGAAGAAAAGGAGGCGAAAGAGGCTGTGGGGCCCCCAGACCACAGGGTGGCGCGGCCAGGCCTTGGGCCGCGCCGCCCTAGGGTCTGGGCCCACCTTGGCTCCTCTCTTCTCCCCCTTCTGGCTCCCTCCGTCATCTGGAAAAATAGGATTTTACGTGAAATTGCCTCCCACAGTTGATCTTCCGAAATATTGCGTTCTGACGGTGCTTTTTCCAGCAGAATCCTGGCTCCGGCGCTTGATCCTCCAATAATGATGAAACATGCAAAATAGATGAAATAACATAAGTATTGTGTCCCAATATGAAATATATCAATGAATAACAGCAAATTATGATACAAAATAGTGATGCAAATTGGAAGTATCAACTCCCCCCAAGCTTAGACCTCGATTGTCCCCAAGCGAAACTGAGCTCGATAAACAAGACCACATGTTTATGGAGTGAAGAGTCGATAAATAAAATACGGACAAGAAGCATCATATTCATTTACACAAGACATTCTAGTAAACAACTTCCTCATATAACTCATCTCGAAATGAGTAAAGAGAAATCACAAGTAAAGGTGCATAAGAAATCATAATTGGTGATGGCAAACTTTGTTCTTGGTCAGAGAACTACTAACGGATTGTACTTCTAAGCAAATCTTTCATATTAGAATTTATAGCTGGGCTTTCATATTCAAGCATAACAATCTCCTCACAATCATTGATAGCTTCAAAGTCATATTCATTCAGATAAAATTGGTACTAAACAAGAAAGTATAAAAGACATGATTAACTGAATCATAGCATAAATGATTGGTTCACAACAACTCAATTGCTTGCTTGAGATAGAGAGAAATAGGTTTACTGACTCAACATAAAAGTAAAAGACAAGCCCTTCGCAGAGGGAAGCAGGGATTAAATCATGTGCTAGAGCTTTTCAAGTTTTGAAATCATATAAAGAGCATAAAAGTAAGATTTTGAGCGGTGTTTGTTGTTGTCAACGAATGGTAGCGGGCACTCTAACCCCCTTGCCAAACGAACCTTCAAAGAGCGGCTCCCATGAGGGACGGCATCTCTACCAGACAAGGTAGATCATCCCCTTCTCTTTTGTTTACACATGTATTTTAGTTTTATTAAGGATGACACTCCCCCAACCTTGGCTTTCTCAATCCATGGCTAACCGAATCCTCGGGTGCCTTCCAACATTCACATACCATGGAGGAGTGTCTATTGCAAAATTAAGTTGCTTACTGATAAATCAGAGCAAAACATGTGAAGAGAATTATTAATGAAAGTTATTAATTGGGGCTGGGAACCCCGTTGCCAGCTCTTATTGCAAAATTATTGGAGAAGCGGATGTGCCGCTAGTCCATTGGTGAAAGTCCGCCCAACAAGATTGAAAGATAAAACACCACATACTTCCTCATGAACTATAGAACATTGACACAAATAAGGGGTAGTATAGTTTGAATTGTTTAAAGGTAGCACATGAAGTATTTACTTGGAATGGCAGAAAATACCATGTAGTAGGTAGGTATGGTGGACACAAATGGCATAGGTTTGGTCTAAGGTTATGGATGTATGAGAAGCATCTCCTCTCGATACAGGTCTTTGGCTAGCAAGGTTTGATAGCAAGCATAAAGGTTGAGGGAAACAAACAAATATACATATGATAGAACAATCATGCATCTTTCTCATAAGAACAAGCAATTTTAACTTCAGAATACTAAGCATAGAGATAGTAGTAATATATCTAAGTGTATTTCTTTCTTTTAATTAAACATCAAGATGTTGTTGCTATTGACCAATGCTAAGTTTGCCAAAACCAAATAGATTTACTTGATGCTCCCAAAGTGATATCAATACTCATGTCAAGAGTAATCATATAATGGAGATTGCAAACTAAAATAAGGTGTGCAAAAAGTAAATGATAAGACTTCTCATTAATATTCCATAACGATAACTCACACCAACGGATACATAGATAACTAACTAAGAGAGATACTTCCACATTGCATACTATTCCATATGATAACTTCCCTACTCATGATATGACACTACTTGATAGTAAAAGATAAAGGTAGTGATGATGTGATACCGCGGCACTCCCCCAAGCTTGGAACAAACCAAGGGGATGCCAATACCGATGATGAATTACTCCTTCGGTGATGGTGGTGATGGATTCCTCTCGCGCTTCATAAGGATCTCCTTCAGCTTCAACTTCTCAATCTTGTAATTCTGCACCAAAACCTGAAGAGACTCATTGTTACCCGAGTGTGGCGGTGACGGCCTTGTGCTGAGGTTTGAGTAATATTCCAAGCATTCCGCGAAGTCGCCGGTTCTCCTCCCGAAGTATCTCCACTTCCCTTTTGAGAGCACGATATTGATCACAAAACTCATCGACAACCCGTATTGCTTCCTCCACACAAGGGAAAGAGTCGAGGTCCGGAGCAGAGCGGAAGAGCTCCCCGCAAGTTATGAGAAAAAGAACGCCCAAGTGTTAACCGATCCCACCAAGATTGGCTTACTCCTCGTAGTTTCCCACTCTCCTTTTGCCGATGCTATCTTCTCCTTCTCCTTATTGATCCTTTCATCCATCTCTTCCCTCCAAGGCCCCTTGTCTTTGTTGTTGGAGACCATGGTGCTTCTAGATCAAAACAAATCTGGCAGAAAACAGCTCGAAACAAAACACGACGAGAAAACGATATTACGGACCTCCAGGGGTCCGGGGGATTATATAGCAAATATTTTTACGACAAAAGGAAGGTTCCAGATCGAACCAGAGTCGGAAAGGGGCAACGAGGCGGCCAGACCATAGGTCGGCGCGGGCCCAGGTCAGGCTGCGCCGGCCTATGGTGGCACGCCCTCGTGCGTCCTTTCCACTCCGTTTTGAACTCATAATTTTTCATATTTCCTAAAAACAGCAGAAATAATGTTCCGAAAGGTAAACGCGGACTTTTTATTACCTGTACTGTTACCTATTCAAAGTCCAGTTCCGCGGACTCGTCAATTTGTCCTTTGATGAAAGCCTCCGGTGTTTCCACTTGAATAATATCAACATCAACATTATAAGAATCACCCGAGATATAATGCTTGAGTCTTTGTCCATTCACCACTTGTGTGGCATTGCCTTGGAGAGAGCTAATTTTAATTGCTCCTGAACGATATACCTCCTCAACAACATATGGTCCTTCCCACTTCGAGAGTAATTTCCCTGCAAAGAATCTGAGACGAGACCGATACAATAGGACTTTATCCCCAGTATTAAACTCTCTTTTGATGATCCTTCTATCATGCCACTTCTTAACTTTTTCTTTAAAGAGTTTAGCATTTTCATAAGCTTCACTTCTCCATTCATCTAGAGAACTTAATTGTAACAACCTCTTATTACCGGCTAGTTTCGGATCTTTATTTAGTTCTCTAACAGCCCAATAAGCTTTGTGCTCTAGTTCTAAAGGTAAATGACAAGCTTTTCCATAAACCATTTTATAAGGTGACATTCCCATAGGATTTTTATAAGCAGTTCTATAAGCCCATAGTGCTTCTTTCAACTTACTAGCCCAATTCTTCCTAGATTTATTAACAGTCTTTCCTAAGATAGCTTTAATCTCTCTATTTGATAATTCTACTTGACCACTAGTTTGAGGGTGATAAGCAGAAGCAATTCTATGATTAATACCATACTTAGCAAGAGTTTTTCTAAAACCTCCATGAATAAAATGAGAACCTCCATCAGTCATAATATATCTAGGTACTCCAAATCTAGGAAATATAACATCTACAAGCATTTTTATAGAGGTCTCACCATCAGCACTTTTTGTAGGTATAGCTTCTACCCATTTAGTAACATAATCAACAGCGACAAGTATATGAGTGTTACCTTCTGAAGAGGGGAAAGGACCCATGAAGTCGAATCCCCAGCAATCGAATGGTTCAATAACAAGAGTATAATTCATAGGCATTTCATTGCGTCTAGAGATATTACCAACTCTTTGACATTCATCACAAGATAAAATAAATTTCCTTGCATCTTTGAAGAGTGTTGGCCAATAAAAACCTGATTGTAGAACCTTTTGCGCGGTTCTATCTCCAGCGTGATGTCCTCCATAAACACTACCATGACATTTACTCAATATCTCCCGTTGTTCATATTCAGGAACACATCTTCGCATAATACCATCCACTCCTTCTTTATATAAGTGTGGGTCATCCCAAAAATAATGCCTCAAGTCATAAAAGAATTTCCTCCTTTGCTGAGCTGAAAGGGTTGGAGGCAAATACTTCGAAACAATAAAGTTAGCATAATCTGCATACCAAGGGCTCTCTCGCGAGCTCACCTTTATTACAGACCAATTGTTCATTTGGAAAACTATCATTAACGAGAACAGGATCATAAGCAATATTTTCCAATCTAGACAAATTATCAGCAACAAGATTATCAGCACCTTTCCTATCTATAATATGTAAATCAAATTCTTGCAACAGGAGCACCCATCTAATAAGCCTTGGCTTAGCATCTTTCTTTGTCATAAGGTATCTAATTGCAGCATGATCAGTATGAATTGTAACTTTTGAATCAACAATATAGGGTCTAAACTTATCACAAGCAAAGACTACAGCTAACAATTCCTTTTCGGTTGTAGCATAATTTATTTGAGCAAGCATCAAGAGTCTTACTAGCATAATGAATAACATTTAATTTTTTATCTCCCCGCTGTCCACGAACAGCGCCTACAGCCAAATCACTAGCATCACACATAATTTCAAAAGGCAAATTCCAATCAGGAGGTTCGACTACGGGAGCAGCTTGTTAAGGCTTTCTTTAGAGTTTCAAAAGCTTCCTTACAATCATCATCAAAAACAAAAGGTACATCTTTTTGAAGAAGATTAGTAAGAGGCTTTGAAATTTTAGAGAAATCTTTAATAAATCTCCTATAAAACCCAAGCATGACCAAGAACACTACGAATACCTTTAACATCCCTCGGATAGGGCATCTTCTCAATTGCTTCAACTTTAGCTCTATCAACTTCAATACCTCTCTCGGAAATTTTATGTCCCAATACAATTCCTTCATTAACCATAAAGTGGCATTTCTCCCAATTAAGAACAAGGTTAGTTTCTTCACATCTCGCAAAACTTTATCGAGGTTTCGCAGGCAATTATCAAAAGAATTCCCATAGACAGAAAAATCATCCATGAATACCTCTACAATACTTTCGCAAAACCATGAAAAATAGCAGACATGCATCTTTGAAAAGTAGCAGGAGCATTACATAAACCAAAAGGCATACGCCTATAAGCATAAGTTCCATAAGGACAAGTAAACGTGGTTTTCTCTTGATCTTTAGCTTTAACAGCAATTTGTGAAAAAACAGAATAACCATCAAGAAAGCAAAAATGAGTATTTTTAGATAACCTTTCTAGCATTTGATCAATAAAGGGTAAAGGGTAATGATATTTCTTAGTAACTTTATTAACTTTTCGAAAATCAATGCACATTCTATACCCTACAACTACTCTTTGAGGAATAAGCTCATCATTATCATTAGGCACAACAGTCATTCCTCCTTTCTTAGGAACACAATGCACAGGACTAACCCATCTACTATCAGCAATAGGATATATAATACCAGCTTCAAGAAGTTTTAATACCTTGTTCCTTACCACCTCTTTCATCTTCGGAATTAGACGACGTTGATGTTCAACAACAGGCTTCGCATCTTCTTCCATATTAATAGCATGTTGGCAAATGGAAGGAGAAATCCCTTTCAAATCATCAAGAGTATAGCCAATAGCTCCTCGGTGTTTCTTCAATATTTCCAATAACCTTTCTTCCTCAATCTCTGAAAGCTTAGAACTAATAATAACAGGATATATTTTCTTATCATCAATATGAGCATATTTAAGATTATCAGGTAAAGGCTTTAAATCAAAAACAGGATCTTCCTTTGGTGGCGGTGTTGTACCCAAATCTTCCACCGGTAAATCATGCTTGAGAATAGGTTGGTGATGACCCACAAGTATAGGGGGTGTATCGTAGTATCTTCGATAAGTAAGAATGTCGATCCCAACGAGGAGCAGAAGGTGTTGGCAGCAGTTTCGATGAAGGATTCACTGTAAATGCTCACAGACAAGTATTCAGGGGGTTCTGATATTTCAGATAAATAAAGTACAAGTAAATAAAATGCGAGAGAAATAATTGCAGCGAGTGGCCCAATCCTTTTTAGCACAAAGGACAAGCCGGTTTGATTACTTATAATGACCAAACGTTCCTGAGGACACACGGGGATTTTAGTCTAGTGCTTTCGCTACATACAGCTGATTAATCTTCATTGTTTTGATAAGTGTTGTGTGGGTGAACCTATGCTAATGCACCGCCCTTCCTAGGACTAATACATACTTGTGATTATACCCCTTGCAAGCATCCGCAACTACAAGAAAGTAATTAAGATAAATCTAACCACAGCCTTAAACTCGAGATCCCGCGATCCCTCCCGCATCGATATACTAACGGGGGCTTAGGTTTCTGTCACTCCGGCAACCCCGCAATTAGCAACCGAATACAAGATGCACTCCCCTAGGCCCATAAATGGTGAAGTGTCGTGTAGTCGACGTTCACACGACACCACTAGAAGAATGACACCACAACTTAAATATCATAACATTGAATATTACTCAACCATAATTCACTACTAGCATTTAGACTTCACCCATGTCCTCAAGAACTAAACGAACTACTCACGAGACATCATATGGAATACAATCAGAGGTGATATGGTGATGAATAACAATCTGAACATAAACCTTGGTTCAATGGTTTCACTCAATAGCATCTACAACAAGTATAGAATAACACCGGGAGAGTTTTCCCTATCAAACAATCAAGATTTAACCCGAATTGCTACAGCGATGACGAGGTGCAGCGGTGGTGATGGCGGTGTAGATGGTGGAGATGATGATGATGATGATGGAGATGATGTCCCGCTCGATGACGATGGCGATGGCGTCGATTTCCCCTCCGGGAGGGAATTTCCCCGGCGGATTCCTCGCCCGCCGGAGAGCTCTTTCTCTCTCGGTGTTCTCCGCCCCGCGAGGCGGCCGTAACCCTTCGTGAGGATCCCTCCGTGGCTTAGGTTTTCGGGACGAAGGAGTACGCGAAGAAAAGGAGGCGAAAGGGGCTGTGGGGCCCCCGGAGCACAGGGTGGCGCGGCCGTGCCTTGGGCCGCGCCGCCCGTGGTCCGGGCCCACGATGGCTCCTCTCTGCTCCCTCTTTTGGCTCCCTCCGTCATCTGGAAAAATAGGAATTTACGTGAAATTCCCTTCCGCAGTTGATCTTCCTAAATATTGCGTTCTGACGGTGCTTTTTCCAGCAGAATCCTGGCTCCGGTGTTTGATCCTCCAATGATGATGAAACATGCAAAATAGATGAAATAACATAAGTATTGTGTCCCAATATGAAATATATCAATGAATAACAAGCAAATTATGATACAAAATAGTGATGCAAATTGGACGTATCAACTCCCCCCAAGCTTAGACCTCGCTTGTCCCCAAGCGAAACTGAGCTCGATAAACAAGACCACATGTTTATGGAGTGAAGAGTCGATAAATAAAATACGGACAAGAAGCATCATATTCATTTGCACAAGACATTCTAGTAAACAACTTCCTCATATAACTCATCTCGAAATAAGTAAAGAGAAATCACAAGTAAAGGTGCATAAGAAATCATAATTGATGATGGCAAACTTTGTTCTTGGTCAGAGAACTACTAACGGATTATTCTTCTAAGCAAAGCTTTCATATTAGAATTTATAGCTGAGCCTTCATATTTAAGCATGACAATCTCTTCATAATCATTGATAACTTCAAAGTCATATTCATTCAGATAAAATTGGTACTAAACAAGAAAGTATAAAAGACATGATTAGCTGAATCATAGCATAAATGATTGGTTCACAACAACTCAATTGCTTGCTTGAGATAGAGGGGAATAGGTTTGCTGACTCAACATAAAAGTAAAAGATAGGCCCTTCGCAGAGGGAAGCAGGGATTAAATCATGTGCTAGAGCTTTTCAAGTTTTGAAATCATATAAAGAGAATAAAAGTAAGATTTTAAGAGGTGTTTGTTGTTGTCAACGAATGGTAGCGGGCACTCTAACCCCCTTGCCAAACAAACTCTCAAAGAGCGGCTCCCATTTTATTTTATTTTTGGGTGGCACTCCTTCCAACCTTCCTTTCACAAACCATGGCTAACCGAATCCTCGGGTGCCTGCCAACAATCTCATACCATGAAGGAGTGCCTTTTAATTTCAGTTTTATTATGTTGACACTCCTCCCCACCTTTGCTTTCTCAAGCCATGGCTAACCGAATCCTTCGGGTGCCGTCCAACAATCACAAACCATGGAGGAGTGTCTATTTTGATTAATTACCTTGGGACTGGGAATCCCGTTGCCAGCTCTTATTGCAAAGTTATTGGATAAGCGGATGTGCCGCTAGTCCATTGGTGAAAGTTGCCCAACAAGATTGAAAGATAAAACACCACATACTTCCTCATGAGCTATTAAACATTGACACAAATAAGGAGTAGTATAGTTTGAATTATTTAAAGGTAGCACATGAAGTATTTACTTGGAATGGCAGAAAATACCATGTAGTAGGTAGATATGGTGGACACAAATGGCAAAGGTTTGGTCTAAGGTTATGGATGTATGAGAAGCATTCCCTCTCGATACAGGTCTTCGGCTAGCAAGGTTTGATAGCAAGCATAAAGTTGAGGGAAACAAACAAATATACATATGATAGAAACAATCATGCATCTTTCTCATAAGCACAAGCAATTTTAATTTTAGAATACTAAGCATAGAGATAATAGAGTAATGTATCTAAGTGTATTTCTCTCTTCTAATTAAACATAAGGGTGTTGTTGCTATTGACCAATGCTAAGTTTGCCAAAACCAAATAGATTTACTTGATGCTCCCAAAGTGATATTCATACTCATGTCAAGAGTAATCATATAATAGAGATTGCAAACTAAAATAAGGTGTGCAAAAAGTAAATGATAAGACTTCTCATTAATATTCCATAACAATAACTCACACCAACGGATACATAGATAACTAACTAAGAGAGATACTTCCACATTGCATACTATTCTATATAATAACTTCCCTACTCATGATATGACACTACTTGATAGTAAAAGATAAAGGTGGTGATGTGATACCGCGGCACTCCCCCAAGCTTGGAACAAACCAAGGGGATGCCAATACCGATGATGAATTACTCCTTCGGTGATGGTGGTGATGGATTCTTCTCGACAAGCTTCTCGACAAGCTCCTGTAAACCTTCAATCTCATAGGTGAGGTTGCGAATCATCTCCGAGTTGTGCTCAACGCGGCTCATAATGATATCCGGTGGTGAATCCCAACTCTTAGAATTGTTTCCCCATCCTTCAGCTTCAGATTTCATCTCTCCTGCATTGTCAGAACGATTTATATCCCAATTACTCGGCAACACTACCTTGGGAGTTATTTCAGTTTGACGATCGTAGATTAGATTGCGGTAAGGGTTGTAATGGCTCGGAGAAGATGTCCTTGGAGCCAAGTAATGACGTGGAACCGCTCCTCCGGTAGTGATTCGTGCACTCCTCTTGACATCGGATGGATTTGATATCACGCCAATACTTGCAATGGTGGCTTGCTGGTGTTCCTGCGAAGCTTCCTCCACTTCTTCCTCATCATCTCGTGCATCTTCTTTCTTCAGCTCCGGATCTTGAATATTTTCCTTCAAAGGTTCCTTGTCCTTGTTGTTGGAGGCCATGGTGCTTCTTGATCAAAACAAATCTGGCAGAAAACAGCTCGAAACAAAACACGACGAGAAAACGATATTACGGACCTCCAGGGGTCCGGGGGATTATATAGAAAATATTTTTACGACAAAAGGAAGATTCCAGGTCGAAAACGAGTCGGAAAGGGGCAACGAGGCGGCCAGACCATAGGTCGGCGCGGGCCCAGGTCAGGCCGCGCCGGCCTATGGTGGCACCCCCTCGTGCGTCCTTTCCACTCCGTTTCGAACTCGTAATTTTTCATATTTCCTAAAAACAGCAGAAATAATGTTCGGAAAGGTAAACGCGGACTTTTTATTACCTGTACTGTTACCTATTCAAAGTCCAGTTCCGGCGGATCGTCAATTTGTCCTTTGATGAAGGCCTCCGGTGTTTCCACTTGAATAATATCAACATCAACATTATAAGAATCGCCCGAGATATAATGCTTGAGTCTTTGTCCATTCACCACTTGTGTGGCATTGCCTTGGAGAGAGCTAATTTTAATTGCTCCCGAACGATACACCTCCTCAACAACATATGGTCCTTCCCACTTTGAGAGTAATTTCCCCGCAAAGAATCCGAGACGAGACCGATACAATAGAACTTGATCTCCAACATTAAATTCTCTTTTAATGATCCTTCTATCATGCCACTTCTTAACTTTTTCTTTAAAGAGTTTAGCATTTTCATAAGCTTCACTTCTCCATTCATCTAGAGAACTTAATTGCAACAACCTCTTATTACCTAGGCTAATTTAGGGTCTTTATTTAATTCTCTAACAGCCCAATAAGCTTTGTGCTCTAGTTCTAGAGGTAAATGACAAGCTTTTCCATAAACCATTTTATAAGGTGACATTCCCATAGGATTTTTATAAGCAGTTCTATAAGCCCATAGTGCTTCTTTCAATTTGCTAGGCCAATTCTTTCTAGATTTATTAACGAGTCTTACCTAAGATAGCTTTAATCTCTCTATTTGATAACTCTACTTGACCACTAGTTTGAGGGTGATAAGCGTAAGCAATTCTATGATTAATACCATACTTAGCAAGAGTTTTTCTAAAACCTCCATGAATAAAATGAGAACCTCCATCAGTCATAATATATCTAGGTACTCCAAATCTAGGAAATATAATATCTACAAGCATTTTTATAGAGGTCTCACCATCAGCACTTTTTGTAGGTATAGCTTCTACCCATTTAGTAACATAATCAACAGCGACAAGTATATGAGTGTTACCGTCGGAAGAAGGGAAAGGACCCATGAAGTCGAATCCCCAACAATCGAATGGTTCAATAACAAGAGTATAATTCATAGGCATTTCATTGCGTCTAGAGATATTACCAACTCTTTGACATTCATCACAAGATAAAATAAATTTCCTTGCATCTTTGAAGAGTGTTGGCCAATAAAAACCTGATTGCAGAACCTTTTGCGCGGTTCTATCTCCAGCGTGATGTCCTCCATAAACACTTCCATGACATTTATTCAATATCTCCCGTTGTTCATATTCAGGAACACATCTTCGCATAATACCATCCACTCCTTCTTTATATAAGTGTGGGTCATCCCAAAAATAATGCCTCAAGTCATAAAAGAATTTCCTCCTTTGCTGAGCTGAAAAGGTTGGAGGCAAATACTTCGAAACAATAAAGTTAGCATAATCTGCATACCAAGGGCTCTCTCGCGAGCTCACCTTTATTACAGCCAATTGTTCATTTGGAAAACTATCATTAACAGAACAGGATCATAAGCAATATTTTCCAATCTAGACAAATTATCAAGCAACAGGATTATCGACACCTTTCCTATCTATAATATGTAAATCAAATTCTTGCAACGAAGTACCCATCTAATAAGCCTTGGCTTAGCATCTTTCTTTGTCATAAGGTATCTAATTGCAAGCATGATCGGTATGAATTGTAACTTTCGAATCAACAATATAGGGTCTAAACTTATCACAAGCAAAGACTACTGCTAACAATTCTTTTTCAGTTGTAGCATAATTTCTTTGAGCAAGCATCAAGAGTCTTACTAGCATAATGAATAACATTTAATTTTTTATCTACTCGCTGTCCAAGAACAGCGCCTACAACAAAATCACTAGCATCACACATAATTTCAAAAGGCAAATTCCAATCAGGAGGTTCGACTACGGGAGCAGCTTGTTAAGGCTTTCTTTAGAGTTTCAAAAGCTTCCTTACAATCATCATCAAAGACAAAAGGTACATCTTTTTGAAGAAGATTAGTAAGAGGCTTTGAAATTTTAGAGAAATCTTTAATAAATCTCCTATAAAACCCAAGCATGACCAAGAACACTACGAATACCTTTAACATCCCTCGGATAGGGCATCTTCTCAATTGCTTCAACTTTAGCTCTATCAACTTCAATACCTCTCTCGGAAATTTTATGTCCCAATACAATTCCTTCATTAACCATAAAGTGGCATTTCTCCCAATTAAGAACAAGGTTAGTTTCTTCACATCTCTGCAAAACTTTATCGAGATTTCGTGAGCAATTATCAAAAGAATTTCCATAGACAGAAAAATCATCCATGAACACCTCTACAATACTTTCGCAAAAACCATGAAAAATAGCAGACATGCATCTTTGAAAAGTAGCAGGGGCATTACATAAACCAAAAGGCATACGCCTATAAGCATAAGTTCCATAAGGACAAGTAAACGTGGTTTTCTCTTGATCTTTAGCTTTAACGAGCAATTTGTGAAAACCCGGAATAACCATCAAGAAAGCAAAAATGAGTATTTTTAGACAACCTCTCTAACATTTGATCAATAAAGGGTAAAGGGTAATGATCTTTCTTAGTAACTTTATTAACTTTACGAAAATCAATGCACATTCTATAACCTACAACTATTCTTTGAGGAATAAGCTCATCATTATCATTAGGCACAACAGTCATTCCTCCTTTCTTAGGAACACAATGAACAGGACTAACCCATCTACTATCAGCAATAGGATATATAATACCAGCTTCAAGGAGTTTTAATACCTCGTTTCTTACCACTTCCTTCATCTTCGGAATCAGACGACGTTGATGTTCAACAACAGGCTTTGCGTCTTCTTCCATATTAATAGCATGTTGGCAAATAGAAGGAGAAATCCCTTTCAAATCATCAAGAGTATAGCCAATAGCTCCTCGGTGTTTCTTCAATATTTCCAATAACCTTTCTTCCTCAATTTCGAAAGCTTAGAACTAATAATAACAGGATATATTTTCTTATCATCAATATGAGCATATTTAAGATTATCAGGTAAAGGCTTTAAATCGAAAACAGGATCTTCCTTTGGTGGCGGTGTTGTACCCAAATCTTCCACCGGTAAATCATGCTTGAGAATAGGTTGGCGACGAAAAATTTCCTCAAGCTCATCTCTTTCTTTCCTAAAAGCTTCACTTTCACTATTCTCCAAATGTTGCTGCAAAGGATTATTAGGAACAAGAACAATAGATGCACACTTGCTCCATTTTAAAATCATTACTAGGCAAGTCGGTTTTATAAGGAGTTTTGGTAAATTTAGAAAAGTTAAATTCATAAGGTTCACCAGACAAATCTAGTCAAAATTTTCTCTTTCTTACAATCTATAATAGCTCCACAAGTATTTAGAAAAGGTCTACCAAAAATGATAGGACAATGATCACTAGCAGCAGAACCAAGTACCAAAAAGTCAGCAGGATATTTAATCTTACCACATAGAACTTCCACATCCCGAACAATACCAATTGGAGAAATAGTTTCTCTATTAGCCAGATGAATAACCACATCAATATCTTCAAGTTCACAAGAACCAATTTCGTGCATAATCTCCGTGTAAAGCTCATAAGGAATAGCACTAACACTTGCACCAATATCACATAAACCATAATAGCAATGATCACCAATTCTAACGAGATAGCATAGGAACACTAACTTGTTTGGATTTATTAGGATGTGAAACAATATTAGAAGCATCTTCACAGAAAATAATATGACCATCCTCCACATTTTCAGTCACAAGATCTTTAACTATTGCAACAACAGAGGTTCAATTTTAATTTGTTCTTCAGGTTCTTTAGGTTTCTTTTCACTTTTATTAACCGCACTAGATATGACAGAGTACTCCTTCATTTTAGCAGGGAAAGGAGTTTTTTCGATGTAAGCTTCAGGAATAACATTATCAACAGTTTCAACCACTACACATTTGTTTACGGATGAATCAATTTTATCTTTATACGGTTCATGATACTTATCAAAATTCTTCTTAGGCAGTTCATAATGAGAGGCAAAAGCTCTATAAAGATTTGCAACAACTTGGGAATCAAGACCATATGTAGCACTCATATTACGAAATTTATCAGTATCCATAAAAGCTTCAATGCATTTATAATCATAAATTATACCTGATTCTCTATCTTTGTCGTTCTCCCATCCTTCGGCATTTTCTTGGATCCGATCAAGAAGGTCCCTTTTAAACTCTTCTTTGTTGCGTGTAAATGATCCGAACAAGAAGTATCCAGCAAGGTCTTGTCTTGAAAAGAAAGTCTTGCATAGAAATTATCAATAATAACATTACCAGGAAGCTCATGAATGGGGCATTTGAGCATTAAAGACTTCAATCTCCCCCAAGCTTGGGCAATACTCTCTCCATCGTGAGGCCAGAAATTATATATGCGGTTCCGATCTTTATGAATTTCACTTGGAGGATAAAATTTGGAATAGAATAAAGGCACAATGTCCTCCCAATCAATAGAATCACCATTCTTCAGCAATTTATACCAGTGCGCCGCTTTACCGGACAGCGATATAGTGAATAGTTTCTTCCTAACTTCATTCATAGAAATACCTGCACATTTGAATAACCCGCATAATTCATGCAAAAACAAGTAAATGATCACCAGGATGGACAGCTTCCATCCCCTTCATAGCGGTTATCCATAACACGTTCAATAATTTTCATAGGTATTTTATATGGTACTACTTCCTCACCTGGCGCTTCATCCACTACCGTTGCAGTAGTAGTAGATTTCCCAAATAGAAATTGAAGAGAAGATCTCTCCATAATGATTTATAGCAACGAGAGTGAAATAAAATCAGCACAACAAGTAAAGGTTTTCCTTACCAATTCCACTTACCAATAGCGCTTCACTCCCGGCAACGGCGCCAGAAAATATTCTTGATGACCCACAAGTATAGGGGGTGTATCGTAGTATCTTCGATAAGTAAGAATGTCGATCCCAACGAGGAGCGTAAGGTGTTGGCAGCAGTTTCGATGAAGGATTCACCGTAAATGCTCACGGACAAGTATTCAGGGGGTTCTGATATTTCAGATAAATAAAGTACAAGTAAATAAAATGCGAGAGAAATAATTGCAGCGAGTGGCCCAATCCTTTTTAGCACAAAGGACAAGCCGGTTTGATTACTTATAATGACCAAACGTTCCTGAGGACACACGGGGATTTTAGTCTAGTGCTTTCGCTACATACAGCTGATTAATCTTCATTGTTTTGATAAGTGTTGTGTGGGTGAACCTATGCTAATGCACCGCCCTTCCTAGGACTAATACATACTTGTGATTATACCCCTTGCAAGCATCCGCAACTACAAGAAAGTAATTAAGATAAATCTAACCACAGACCTTAAACTGCGAGATCCTGCGATCCCTCCCGCATCGATATACTAACGGGGGCTTAGGTTTCGTCACTCCGGCAACCCCGCAATTAGCAACCGAATACAAGATGCACTCCCCTAGGCCCATAAATGGTGAAGTGTCGTGTAGTCGACGTTCACACGACACCACTAGAAGAATGACACCACAACTTAAATATCATAACATTGAATATTACTCAACCATAATTCACTACTAGCATTTAGACTTCACCCATGTCCTCAAGAACTAAACGAACTACTCACGAGACATCATATGGAATACAATCAGAGGTGATATGGTGATGAATAACAATCTGAACATAAACCTTGGTTCAATGGTTTCACTCAATAGCATCTACAACAAGTATAGAATAACACCGGGAGAGTTTCCCCTATCAAACAATCAAGATTTAACCCGAATTGCTACAGCGATGACGAGGTGCAGCGGTGGTGATGGCGGTGTAGATGGTGGAGATGACGATGATGATGATGGAGATGATGTCCCGCTCGATGACGATGGCGATGGCGTCGATTTCCCCCTCCGGGAGGGAATTTCCCCGCGGATTCCTCGCCCGCCGGAGAGCTCTTTTCTCTCTGGTGTTCTCCGCCCCGCGAGGCGGCCTGTAACCCTTCGTGAGGATCCCTCCGTGGCTTAGGTTTTCGGGACGAAGGAGTACGCGAAGAAAAGGAGGCGAAAGGGCTGTGGGGCCCCTGCGAGCACAGGGTGGCGCGGCCGGGCCTTGGGCCGCGCCGCCCCGTGGTCCGGGCCCACAGTGGCTCCTCTCTCGCTCCCTCTTTTGGCTCCCTCCGTCATCCGGAAAAATAGGAATTTACGTGAAATTCCCTTCCGCAGCTTGATCTTCCTAAATATTGCGTTCGACGGTGCTTTTTCCAGCAGAATCCGGCTCCGGTGTTTGATCCTCCAATGATGATGAAACATGCAAAATAGATGAAATAACATAAGTATTGTGTCCCAATATGAAATATATCAATGAATAACAGCAAATTATGATACAAAATAGTGATGCAAATTGGACGTATCAGTTGGCGAAGAAAAATTTCCTCAAGCTCATCTCTTTCTTTCCTAAAAGCTTCACTTTCACTATTCTCCAAATGTTGCTGCAAAGGATTATTAGGAACAAGAACAATAGATGCACACTGCTCCATTTTAAAATCATTACTGGGCAAGTCAGCTTTATAAGGAGTTTTAGTAAATTTAGAAAAGTTAAATTCATAAGGTTCACCAGAAAATCTAGTCAAAATTTTCTCTTTCTTACAATCTATAATAGCTCCACAAGTATTTAGAAAAGGTCTACCAAAAATGATAGGACAATGATCACTAGCAGACAGTAACCAAGTACCAAAAAGTCAGCAGGATATTTAATCTTACCACATAGAACTTCCACATCTCGAACAATACCAATTGGAGAAATAGTTTCTCTATTAGCCGGATGAATAACCACATCAATATCTTCAAGTTCACAAGAACCAATTTCGTGCATAATCTCCGTGTAAAGCTCATAAGGAATAGCACTAACACTTGCACCAATATCACATAAACCATAATAGCAATGATCACCAATTCTAACAGATAGCATAGGAACACTAACTTGTTTGGGTTTATTAGGATGTGAAACAATATTAGAAGCATCTTCACAGAAAATAATATGACCATCCTCCACATTTTCAGTCACAAGATCTTTAACTATTGCAACAGCAGGTTTAATTTTAATTTGTTCTTCAGGTTCTTTAGGTTTCTTGTCACTTTTATTAACAGCACTAGATATGACAGAGTACTGCTTCATTTTAGCAGGGTAAGGAGTTTTTTCAATATAAGCTTCAGGAATAACATTATCAACAGTTTCAACCACTACACATTTGTTTACAGATGAATCAACTTTATCTTTATACGGTTCATGGTACTTATCAAAATTCTTCTTAGGCAATTCATAATGAGAGGCAAAAGCTTTATAAAGATTTGCAACAACTTGAGAATCAAGACCATATGTAGCACTCATATTACGAAATTTATCAGTATCCATAAAAGCTTCAATGCATTTATAATCATAAATTATACCTGATTCTCTATCTTTGTCGTTTTCCCATCCTTCAGTATTCTCCTGGATCCGATCAAGAAGGTCCCTTTTAAACTCTTCTTTGTTGCGTGTAAATGATCCGGAACAAGAAGTATCCGAGCAAGGTCTTGTCTTGAAAAGAAAGTCTTGCATAGAAATTATCAATAATAACATTACCAGGAAGCTCATGAATGGGGCATTTGAGCATTAAAGACTTCAATCTCCCCCAAGCTTGGGCAATACTCTCTCCATCATGAGGCCATAAATTATATATGCGGTTCCGATCTTTGTGAATTTCACTTGGAGGATAAAATTTGGAATAAAATAAAGGCACAATGTCCTCCCAATCAATAGAATCACCATTCTTCAGCAATTTATACCAGTGCGCCGCTTTACCAGACAGCGATATAGTGAATAGTTTCTTTCTAACTTCATTCATAGAAATACCTGCACATTTGAATAACCCGCATAATTCATGCAAAAACAATAAATGATCACCAGGATGAACAGTTCCATCCCCTTCATAGCGGTTATCCATAACACGTTCAATAATTTTCATAGGTATTTTATATGGTACTACTTCCTTACCTGGCGCTTCATCCACTACCGTTGCAGTAGTAGTAGATTTCCCAAATAGAAATTGAAGAGAAGATCTCTCCATAATGATTTATAGCAGCAGGCAGAAATAAAATCAGCACAAACAAGAAAGGTTTTCCTTACCAATTCCGCTTACCAATAGCGCTTCACTCCCCGGCAACGGCGCCAGAAAATAGTCTTGATGACCCATAAGTATAGGGGGTGTATCGTAGTATCTTCGATAAGTAAGAATGTCGATCCCAACGAGGAGCAGAAGGTGTTGGCAGCAGTTTCGATGAAGGATTCATCGTAAATGCTCACAAACAAGTATTCAAGGGGTTTTGATGTAACAGATGAATAAAGTACGAGTAAGTAAAATGCGAGAGAAATAATTGCAGCAAGTGGCCCAATCCTTTTTAGCACAAAGGACAAGCCGGTTTGTTTACTTATAATGACCAAACGTTCTTGAGGACACACGGGGATTTTAGTCTAGTACTTTCGCTTCATGTGGCTAAATAATCTTCATTGTTTTGATAAGTGTTGTGTGGGTGAACCTATGCTAATGCACCGCCCTTCCTAGGACTAATACATACTTGTGATTATACCCCTTGCAAGCATCCGCAACTACAAGAAAGTAATTAAGATAAATCTAACCACAGCCTTAAACTGCGAGATCCCGCGATCCCTCTTGCATCGATATACTAACGGGGGCTCGGGTTTCGTCACTCCGGCAACCCCGCAATTAGCAACCGAATACAAGATGCACTCCCCTAGGCCCATAAATGGTGAAGTGTCGTGTAGTCGACGTTCACACGACACCACTAGAAGAATGACACCACAACTTAAATATCATAACATTGAATATTACTCAACCATAATTCACTACTAGCATTTAGACTTCACCCATGTCCTCAAGAACTAAACGAACTACTCACGAGACATCATATGGAATACAATCAGAGGTGATATGATGATGAATAACAATCTGAACATAAACCTTGGTTCAATGGTTTCACTCAATAGCATCTATAACAAGTAGAGAATAATGTCGGGAGAGTTTCCCCTATCATACAATCAAGATTTAACCCAAATTGTTACAGCGGTGACGAGGTGCAGCGGTGGTGATGGCGGTGTAGATGGTGGAGATGATGATGATGATGATGGAGATGATGTCCCGCTCGATGACGATGGCGATGGCGTCGATTTCCCCCTCCGGGAGGGAATTTCCCCGGCGGATTCCCGCCCGCCGGAGAGCTCTTTTCTCTCCGGTGTTCTCCGCCCCGCAGAGGCGGCTGTAACCCTTCGTGAGGTCCTCTCTGTGGCTTAGGTTTTCGGGACGAAGGAGTACGCGAAGATAAGGAGGCGAAAGGGGCTGTGGGGCCCCCAGACCACAGGGTGGCGCGGCCAGGCCTTGGGCCGCGCCGCCCTAGGGTCTGGGCCCACCTTGGCTCCTCTCTTCTCCCCCTTCTGGCTCCCTCCGTCATCTGGAAAAATAGGATTTTACGTGAAATTGCCTCCCACAGTTGATCTTCCGAAATATTGCGTTCTGACGGTGCTTTTTCCAGCAGAATCCTGGCTCCGGTGCTTGATCCTCCAATAATGATGAAACATGCAAAATAGATGAAATAACATAAGTATTGTGTCCCAATATGAAATATATCAATGAATAACAGCAAATTATGATACAAAATAGTGATGCAAATTGGAAGTATCAGTGCCGCACATCGTCAAGCCTCCCGTGTTCTTCAGAGTGACGACTTGGTCAAATAATTTGTCGGCTATCACCCTTTCTTCAGGAGAAAGGGCATTTTGCCAAGACTTCTTCGGCTTGGCCACTACCTTGTCTTCGAAGGGGGGAAGGTTCGGGTGCTGCCCGGAAACCGCAGGGTCTCGCAGGTAGAACCACTTGTTGCGCCACCCCTGAACCGATTCCTTCATCGTATAGTCGAGGTAGTCGACGTCCTGCCTGACGACGAAGCCGACGCTGCCTACGACAGGGGGGCCGTTGCTGTCGTTGTGACGCTTCACGTAGAAGATCTTCCTCCAAAGACCACAGTGGGGGTCAATGCCAAGGAAGGCCTCACAAACCGTGATGAAAATGGAGAGGTGGAGGATGGAGTTTGGGGTCAGCTGCCAGAGCTGGATCCCATAGAAGAAGAGGAGAGATCAGAGGAATTCGTGGGCTGGAAGAGAAAGACCACGGAAAAGAAAGGCAACGAACATGATTGTAAAGCCCTTTGGGGGCTTTGGGCGAGTGACCGCACCTGGAAGACGAATGTCCTCCTCAGATGCGGAGATGAAGCCAAGGTTGCACAGCTTGTTGATGTCGCGGCTGGAGATGGCGGAGGCGCTCCGACCACGGCTGACTTTGGCCGCGTCCGAGGTGCCGGCACCCTTCTTCTTGCCAATGGCGCCGGAAGTTCTTGAAGAAAGTGCAGAGAGAGCAGGAAGAGGCAGGTGAAGAAGATGAGCGAGTGAAAGGCGTAAAAAGTGAAAGCGGGGAGGACTCGCTATTTATGTCGTAAAAATGAGATGAGATCGTGGCCATAACTTCACAAGCATCGTGGGAAGCAGGTCAGATCTGGCTGTACACGTGGCGGTAAAGAGGAAAACGGAACCGGCGGCCCATTAAACCCACGACGCATGAAAATCGAGGAGATGCCTAGGTTAATGCGCGCATGCCGGTCACTCCCTAAAAACTGCCTGCGCAGAGCTAGGGTGGGCCCTTCAGGTCATGTCTTATCAATCACACCACAGCAGCACCATGTCATCAGTGTCATCATGAAGGGAATCGAAAGCATTCGAAGGAATAAAAGAATCTATCGGGTAGTGAACTTGAGTCTATGCGTAGATTGCAAAGCATTCACGCCTAGACTCGGGGGCTACTCCCATCGGGAGCGCTGACGCGCACCCGATAAAAAGAAGATGAGCACTCGAAAGGATGAGGACTTAAGAATATATTTAAATAGAAGAATAGAATATTCGGCTCGAGTCTGTACCCGATCGTAAAGCGTTCGTGTTCAGACTCGGGGGCTACTCCCATCGGGAGCACTGGTCGTGCACCCGATAAAAGTTTTTTGCACTCCAGGATCATGCCCGGGGACTTGATTCTGTGTAGGGTAACGTTGTTTTGCACTCGGCAGTTAACCAACAAAAGTTGGGCGCGTTACTCACTATCCCTTGCGTGAGGAAATGTATCGGATGACTTATGGAGACTTGCAGAAAACCTTCGGCTGAGAAAAAATATTCGAGTGGTACAACTTGAGTCTATACACGGATTGCAAGCATCCGCACTTAGACTCGGGGGCTACTCCCATCGGGAGCGCTGACGCGCACCCGATAGAACAAGAACAACTATCAAAGAGAAGAACATTCAACGAAGGCATGCTTTAGTCTCTACCCGAAATATCTTCGGCTAGACACTCGGGGACTACTGACGTGGGCATTACCCTTCGGGTAACTGTTATTGTCCTATCCTGTACGGCCCAATTGGAGGCCCATGAAGACAGCCGGTGGCAAGGTGGGCCACTAGGTCGGTGCCAAAGAAGACCCCTTGAAGAACAAGACGGAGAGGAACCGAACAAGGAAAGTTTAGAACTAGGACTCTTGTAAACCTAGTCGTACTCGTGCAGATCTCTTGGGACCTGGCCTCCTTTATAAGGGCCAGGAGATGGGCTTCCAAGGGACACAATCGATCTGAGCAGTCTTAGCCACCAAAAGCTTTGAGCTAGGCCATCATTAAGCTTAACATCTCGATGAGATCTCAGCTGAACTATTCGGCACCCCATTGTAACCTATTTTTCATCATAATCAAGAACAGATAAGCAGAACGTAAGGATTTTACCTCATCGAGGGCCCCGAACCTGGGTAAATCGCTCCCCCCGTTTGTCTGCAAACCGATGTCTCGTGTCAGCTTGCAGGATTCCATCAACCCTAAGCCCCTATCGAAGGGCATTGCCGAGGAGCTCTCTCGACAGGTTTCTTCCCTTGTAAGCCACCCTCTCCCCTATATAAGGAGAGGGGGCACACCCCTACGCGAGGGAGACGCTAGACAGAGCACTAGACAGAGCACTAGAGAAAGAGATTGCTTGTGTAGCGTGTAGAGCAGGTCTTGTACCATACGTTCTTCAACCTCTGGCGAAGGGCCAAGTTCATCAATATATACCGGCATCTTTTCCAGTTTCCCTGTTAACAAAACCCTCCCCGAATCCTTTAGCGCACATTCGGCCCCAAATTAAGCCATCCTAAGGCATCTGCCGTTCCACCACAACGACAATATTTTTATTACACATGGATGGCGAGGTGATCTTCCCGATTGGTTGTCCAACACCGCCATAGTGTTCTATGATGGCTTCTTGAGCTTTGTATCGCCCTTTTTTCTACTCATGTTTAATTTATGCCGTTGTGTGTATATTCTATCTATGAAGAGACTGGGTGTAAGATCATCTGAATTGTATCATCGCAATACTATGTTTTGAGCAATAGAGCATCTTTATCGAAAAAATTCTAGAAGAATCAGAGTGGTGTACATGAATATATGACAATCCCAACGTTTATTAGTATATCTTTGAGAGAAATATATTAGCCGCCCCATATGGAAAATGTTATAATAGAACCAAAAGGTTTTTTCGATAAGGAGTATATATTAATATCAAGAAGATACCAATTACATCCAGTCTCTGCAACAACACGATACTCTAATAGCATTAGAGATGCACACAACTAAAAAAAAGAATTACATAAAATAAAAGTCCCGCTACGGTATTCCAGCCCTAGCAACAACGGTACAACCACCACCAAGACAACACCTAAACTCCAGGCACTCCAAAAGCGACGCCTCCAAGAAGGTAACAGTGCACAAACACCATAGTCGCCCGATCAGAAGATCTTAGGTTTTCACCCTCAAGATAGTCCCCACTTTCAAAACAATGCCTCCAACAAGGTCATTGCCAGGCACAACCAGTTAAGGCTAGACCTTGGATTTTCATCCTGAAAGGTAAGACTCCGACTTCACTTGTATTGCCGCCCCCTCTTGCATATTGCTGTTGCGAAACCCAGAATACCAAACAAGCCCCTCAATAGCGCTAAAAAACTTGAACCTCCATAGCAAGTCCTCGAATCTGGCCCTCATGGTATTCTCCGCCTCTAACTTCGCATGGAGCATGTTTCCATATGGCAAGAAAGAATAGAGCTTCGCGATGCTTCCTCCAGAACCAATCGGCCAGAATAAAAGCATGGGTGCATCCGACAGAATACCACCGATCCAGCGAACTCCAGGCAAAAAAAGCGCGGTTACATCCGCCGGCGGAGCTTTCCGGAACACACCACTCCGGCCAGATCAAGAGTACTTCAGGAAGGTCTCTATCTTCGCACAAGAAAGACCATAGGACCACCACCTTTATTCATGCCAGGCCAGCAGCCCCCACGCCACTAATCAGCTGCGGAGAAGACGAACGAGCACGGAATCCGGCACGGTTGTGGGGCAACAGGCGAGTAGCTACCAGACCTGCAAAGGAACAGCAGCGACAATGCGATCCTTCGCCAGGTTGCAGACTCCGTCCCGGGCGCGAGCAGTTGCGGCCCACATGGCCCAAATCTGGCCCAGATCGTGGCCCTGCATAGGTAGCCGCCCCGACAGATCTTGGCGTGGCCTCGATCTGCGGCCTCCGCGCGACCACCACGCCGAGCAGCTAGCCGCCTGCCTCACCGCTGCGCCCACCGCGATTGGGGGCCGCCGCCCCGGCTTGCCTGGAGCTTGAGCACCTACTGCCGCAAGGGCCGTAGCGCTGCCCGCGTAGCCACCGCGGCCAGGGAAACCGCCGTAGAAGCCCGGACCGCCGCCAACAGCACGCCGTCCAGGGCGCCACGCCGCTCCAGTTGGAGACCCCCGCGCATGAGGGAGGAGGGTCTGCCGCCGCTGGCTACCAGATGGGCTTTGCCCGCTGGCTACGCCCGACGGCGGTGAGGGAGGCGGGAATGCAGAGCTCGGGGGCACGGTTCGTCGCCCGTGTCTCCCTCCTCCCCCCCCCCGCCCCCCCCCGGGAGAGACGCAGACGTTCAGGATCAAGAACCAAAAGGTTAGGATTCAATATTATTGAAGTTAATTTATCGAAAAAAGCTTGCGCCCCATTTTATAAATAAACACAACATAGCCCAAAGATACATGCTAGTGAGGTAACCCTCTTACAAAACAGATTTTAAAATAATTGGACAACGTAAGTCACAATGAAAACGCCAAGAGGCGGAAAAACAACACGACTACGAACCTAAGCACGATGTATGAACTCCGATGTCCTACATCACTTGAGCTCCACGACAACGCCCTCAGTAGAGCAATGACGCAATGTGCCGCCGAGTCCAAATGGACATGGGTTTTCAGCTAGAACGCTGGCACGGAAAAGAGCACCACCGTTGGTGCCGAAGCACAACGCTTTCGCTCGGTAACTCCCCCATGTCATGAAGAGGGGCGAAGGGCGCAAGAGCAGACATCCAACTCCAGATTTGGGAACCGCCAAGGCGACCGAGCCACCCGCTAATGCATCCATTGCCGCCCACACGGACCAAACAATGCAGCCATCACCGTCGCCATGGTGCTCGCCGGAGTGCCACCCAGGGCCACCGCCCTGGCATCCGCAAACCCAAGCCTGTTGCACGAGGAACAACAGAACACCGGTCCGGGGATCGGAGGAGGTAGGCAAGCGCGTGACAGCTAATCGGAGGAGTCCGCCCTTTACCGCCGGAGGCGGTTGCCAACCGAACATGGCAACAGGATCAGAACAGCCCGGCCAGGCCCTGATCAGGCTCGTAAAGCTCCTGCACCACGCTGCTACATGTTTGCCAAAGCCCTTACCACCGCTGCCACCACCACCTACGCGGCTACGCCGCCGTGTGATGTGCTGCACGCCGCCAGGACAAGTACACCTCTAGATAGCATCCAGCAGGAGGAAGAGGATGCCGCATCCGCCGTCCTGCCCGCAGCCTTACACCGCCAACCCACCATCGTTCATATGCCACCGATGCAGGCCTGCACCACCCCCTCTATGCGACGACGAGCCACCGTCGGGTCCGCTCGTACCGGCCACCGGTGACCACCATGGAACCCGGTCCCCTGCCATGGAGGCTTGGCTCGGTTGCGCCCTCCGACAGCGGCGAGGAGAGGGAGGAGAGGGCTGGGGTGCGGCGAGGTTAGCGTTTCCCCGTGGCGCTCACGGGGAGAATCGCGCGGAGGGCGTCTTCCACTCTCCAAAATCTTCATAGTAGGAAGTTAAATAACCAAATACAATGATGTTTCATAGATATACAATCGCCAAAGCTAAGGAGATGACAAGCAACAAGTAAAACACATGCCTCATGCCACACAATCTGAACGTATCGACGACTATGGATGAAGAAAGGTCTGTGTCTTGGGATATGTCGAGTTCGTGAACACTTGCGGAAGTATTGCATAATTCCTGGTTATTTCTCCTCGTAGCGTGTTCCAATCTTTTCTTTCGCCACAGATCCCTTAAGAACTCACTATCACCGTACATGTGACTGGTAGTTGTGAATGTTGCAGTTTTTAGGTGTCCGTCCAAATAGAACAATCCGGCTTCAAGGCGACGAGCTCTGTACTTGCGAAGTGCATCGTTTATTGTGGCACACAACCTTGCAATCGTTCCGGTATTGTCAGTCCACCATGAACAGCCCTTGTGCAAAAAGCTATACTTTCGTGTAAGCCTCCACCTCACCGTGCGAAGCTCTATTTCGCGTTGTAATGCCGTTGATTTAAGTACAAGTGCAGGTTTATCCAATGTCCTTGTGCCGAACTCGTCACGAATACATAGTCTGAACATCATCTTCGGTCCAATAACCTCGTTTTTCTTGAATGCTATAGATCCAACCTTCTGTTTGAAAATAAAAAAGAACATCTTCATTGGATTCTTCCGTTGGCGTTTGATCCTGGGTATATGACAATAGCATATTAAGTTAACACAACATGATTTCTCAAAACAGAGGCACTACACCATTCTATATTTATAGAATGTTCTTGTAAACTAATCTAGCTTGCCAAAACATCTTACATTAAACAGAGGTAATAGCACTCAATAGAGCGTATATGCAAGTAATGGAGTACGGATAAGGGCAGTGGCGAAGCCATGCCTTCGCTATGTAGTAAAAAATCGTGATTAGCTGTGTAATCAATTGATTACATAATTTTTTTTGCAATACAAGCTGAAACTATGAAAAAATAAATTAAAAAGCCATACCAATAAATGTTTTTTTGTCGGAAGGTGAAGATAATATTAAAACTCCCTTCTTACAGAAAGATACGGAAAAAAAGAGAAAATTACAGAGAGGTGCCTCTCTGGATCCCGACTATGGCAACGCGTAGGAGCCGTCGGTGGCGCGCCGTTGCCGCTGCTTGGCAACTCGCCTTGGATTGGAGCCAGCCCCATGGCAGCCGGGAAGTCGCCGAGCACCGGATCCTACTCCGAGGGGCGCCTCCGTCATCGCGAAGCACATCAACACCATCTTCACCCTCGCCTTCAAGCTCTGGATCTATCGCGTAGCCTGATCCGGTCGGGGCCTGACGATCTCGTCAGATCCGTAGACCGACCAGCTCGGGGAAGTCAGCCGCAACACACCAAAGCTCCGTAGAGCGTGCCACCTTAGAAGATGCGAGCCAACAGCAAACACCACACCGAAAACACCTCCACCTCCATGGCGCTGCTGACCGAAACCCTACCTAGCCCTACACTATGTACAAGCCGGGATTCACGGTTTCACCAACATCCTGCCACCGGAACGGCTGCCTGAGGCGGAGGAAACCGCGAATCACCAGAGAATGAGGTGGGAAGACGGGTGGTCTCAGAAATCGTCTCTCTCTCTCTACACTGACATGGGAAAGGAGCGTCCAAGTCGATGGAAGAGCCATACCAATACATATATTTAACTGCACAACACGCAATCAGCTTCAGGAAAAAAGAACCCGAAAACGAAACAGAAGCACGTACATACTCCTATAAACAACCCTTGTACGCTCTCACTTAGTTACCTGCCGCCTGAAGCAGTCTTCATCTCCATATGTATGAGCCGGCTAATCGACGCAGAACTAATTAAGCCCTTCTCTAGCAGCACGTATTGCGTGCTTCTGATCTTCAAGTATAGTACTCCGTACTACCTCAATTCCTAATATATATAAGAAGCATAGGGAAATAATTATATAACTCTCGTATACAAAGATGAGGACGGCGTGAGTCCAAGGTCCAAACTCGTGTGACCTGATGCAGTTGGAGTCTTCTGATATTTGGGAGTTGGGCCATGCAACAACGCGTGTCGCGTGAGACTCCAAACATCGCACGGGGTCGACCAAGAGCACGAACCGGCATGGCAGAGCTTTATTTATGTTTAGCTGCCGCCTGTGTATTCACGTCAATGTAGGTGCGTCTACACAATTCCATAATACGTACGGTATGTGTTCTCCATGCACTAAAGAAACGGCCACAAAAGGAGCGGTAGGGCTCCTCCCGTCGTCCGTGTCGGTGCGGCCTATGGTGGTGCGGTCGCAGGTCGCGCGCGGGTGCGCGGCGACACGGTCGACCACGACGTGCACGTGCACCACGACATGAAGGCGGCGACGACATAGTGGCTTGGCAACGCAAAAGATTGTTCGGACGATGCGAGCATGGCTCCGACGACGGGAACGATGGCAAGTAGCTCTGGCAATGCGGACGTGGCTCCGGCCATGCGAACGGCGGCTAGACCGAAACTTTGCAGTTTTTAGATTTTGCATATTAGACTTAGCCGAGTGTTTTCCATAACACTTGGCAAACCGGACATCGTCCCAGGCCCGTCAAACTATTTTACATTGTAGAAGGGGTAATATTACACACGGGAGATAGCCCTTTGCCGAGTTCCGGGCAAAATACACTCGGTAGTGTCCCTTTGCCGAGGGGATCAATGCGTTGCGTGCTTTCAAACACTCGCAGAATGTTTGCTGAGCTCCGAGAGGCCTTTGCCGAGTATTTTTACCACTTGGCAAAGATGTTATTTCCGGTAGTGAAATATTGAAGTATTAAATACTTTGATATAAAGGGAGTCAAAGTCAAAATAGCGGGTCGTCTCGGAGGAAAAGAAATTGCACGTGCTGAATGCATCAAAAAGGGTAGACTTCCCCTCCAAACAATTCGCGCTAAAATTGATTATTGCTGCTATCCAATTCGAACTATCTATGGAGTATTAGGTGTAAAAATTTGGATATTCGTAGACGAAGAATAACTAATTTTATCTTTGCATTCTGTCCAGTGATAGAATAAAAAATAACAAGAGACTTTTTTTTCCGAAATCCTTGAAAAAATAGAAAATATCAAAAGAGATTCCTATAAATCCAATGAATAAAGTAAGAAGCGGTAATATCAGAAGAGGAAATAACATAGTATTTCCCATTTCATGCGGATAAGCAAAAGTGTTTTTAGCCCCAAAGGACGTACTAAAGTATCCTATTCTATTTCTTGTATTACCTTTTATTTTGGGTCTATTTTGTGAAAAAAAAGCAACTCCATTTGATAAAATGAAATCCCTATTAACTCTTTTGGGTATCTTTTTTCCCCATAAGGATATTGAATACAATGTACACTGCAGTTTAAAAAGCTGAAGTATTGTCGAAAATTGTATTTTTTCTTTATTGGAAACTTCAGCCCTGATTTTGTTTTCTTTCTAAATGGAAGCATTCTCTAAAACTTCAGTATTCCTTGCGAAATAAATCAAATACTTCGTTTTTTGAATACCGCGGTTCAAAATGGAGCTCCCAAATGGAGCCTAAGTTTTTATTAGTGAATACTGCGTTGGGAAATGAAATCTTTCTCGTCAACTGATAACTAGTCTCCTTACAAAATTCTTTGGGCCTCCTCGCTTTGCCACATCTCTTCATCTAGTGGCTGTACCCAATCGGATTCTTCCGGAGACATGAGTACTGGAGTGCAAAAGCAATCTTCCTCATCTTCATTCTGCCTTTGTTCTTTCCCAATTCTTGTTGCCATCTTAATCTGATGAGCCACCTCTCTTTTTTTCTTTGCGCTGGAGTTTCTCTTCCTTTCTCCTCCGCGTATACTCCATTTTCTTCCTCTTTTCCTCCTCTAATACCAGCCCGAGTTCCTCATGTTGGCACATCATATCCTGACTCTATTGAGGATCTTGTTGATCAAGCATCTTCTTATCTTGCTCCTCCTGCTCATACATCTGGTAAAGCTTCTCGATCAGATTCTCCACGGATACGGTGATGTCTATGAAATTGACGCCAGGAACGGCATACAGTGTCTCCTCTGTGAAGCTCGAGGAGACGTGGAACGCTCGCTCCGTGAAGCTCAAGGCGACGGTCCATGCCATGTGTAACACGAACATAAATTCACCAAGCTTAACACCAAGCTCATCCACGTAGGACATGATAGAAATCCCCTCGCCGCCGGGCATCCTCCTGACGACGGCGACCTCGTTGTGCGGGCTGAGCCAGCCATCTCTGAGAACGCCCACTCTGGGATCCGGCCAGCTGTAACTGCCCACACCGTGCGAGAGGGCGCCGGGCTGCCCGTCCTCACCAGCCTCCTCCAGACGAAACGACCCGCCTCTGCCGACGACGAGGCGAGCCACGCGCAGAGCAGCAGTGTACCCTTGCCGTTCCGGAGGGAAGTGGCCGTACTCCTTCCGCCACCACGACACCTTCGCGTTCTTCGCGGAGGCCCTGATCTTGAAGAGAAGGAAGGGGGTCGCCTCGGGACCCTTGTTCTTCCTCTCGTCGACGAAGCGACCGAATCTCAAACCGTACCCTGTCGAAGGAGGCGAGAAGCTCAGCATGTAGAGCGATGAATAAGATCCTGTACATCGTGAGGAAGTTGTTGGCTAGGGAGACGGCGTCCTCGCCCTTGAGCCCCTTCTTGATGGCGAGAGAGTGAACATCGTAGCCCATTAGGTTGGACCAGGCAGCCAAACGGAGGAAGTTCTTCGTCTCGTCGGCCATCAGCCCGCTCCGGACGGCGAGGGAGAGCGCCTCCTCCAACTCCGCCTCCGGTTGCCATTCCTGGACGGCCTTCCCAATCCCCTCCTCCGGCCTCTGCACCTTCCTCCGGCAGCCGATCGATAGGGCCTCCTCTATGCCTAGCGGTCCCATTCCGTCGACGACCTCGATCAGCTTGCTGTTCTCACGCTCTGTCCGGGCGGCGAGCGAGAGCGTCTCTTTCAGATCCTTCAACTCCTCCGCCAGTTGCCATCCCAGAACGGGCTCCGGATTTTTCAACCTTTTCCGGGCGACAAAGGGGAAGGCCTCCTCCAGCTCCTCGGCCGGTCGCCGTACCCTAGATTCACTCGTGTGGGTGGGATCGATCTCCATATCCACCTCCATCTCCGGCTCGCCGCCGACGAGAGGTTAGGGTTCTCTAGTTTTCGGTTTTTTTTCCTTTTTTCTCGATGAGAGCCTGAGACCCAACCAAATGTTTTGTGCTGACCCGCTGGGCCCGAAGTCTTGGTAAATAGGATATGGTGGGTGTGTCGGAAGTGGTGATGTGGGCATATTTTGGGTTGGGTTTAAACGTGCCGGCCTGTGCGCGGGTGATCATTGTGTGTGTGGGAGCTGTAGGGGCAACACGAAGTGGGCGCTGTGGTGCTGGTCTAGGTGAGGGCATGGGCAATGGCGAGCGATGGGTTGAGGGAGGGGCTGTGGGCGACCCCGCCGTAGTTGGAGGGGAGGTGCAGGGTGGTGAGGGCGAGCCGGGCGGCATGCTGGAGGGAGCAGCGGGTGCGGGCTGGCAAAGGATGGGAGGTGGCACATAGTCGAGATCGTCAGCGACAGTGGGTGTGGGGAAGAAGATGTCGCGTTGACGAAACGGGAAGACGCGTTCGTCGAAAGTGACATGACGGGAGACGAGCACACGCCCAGTGTGCGGATTGAGACATCGGTAGCCTTTGTGGTCAGGGGAATAGCCTAGGAATATGCACGCGGCGGAGCGCGGCGCGAGTTTGTGCGCGGTGGTGGCCGTGGTGTTTGGAAAGCACAGTGAGCCAAAGACACGCAAGGCAGTGTAGTCTGGGTGTGTGCCGTACAGGAGGAAGAACGGCGTCAGGTTGTGGCGCGGGCGGCATGGCCGGCGATTCAGTAAGAACGTGGCAGTGTTCAGGGCTTCTGCCCAGTACTCGTATGGCATGGCAGCATGCAAGAGAAGCGTGCGGGAGATGTCGTTTAGGGTGCGGAGGGCACGCTCGGCGCGGCCATTCTGCGGGGAGGTGTAGGGACAAGACATGCGGAGCACGATGCCATGGGAGGAGAGAAAGGAGCGCGCGAGCTGACTGTCGAACTCGCGGCCATTGTCAGATTGCAGTGTCAGAATGGACAGGTTAAAGTGACACTGAACAAATATGTGAAAGGTGCGGATAGTAGGCAAGACATCTGATTTACAGCGTAGCGGGAATGTCCAAACGAAATGGCTATAATCATCAAGCAAAACAAGGTAGTATTTACAACCTGACACACTGAGAACAGGGGATGTCCAGACATCACAGTGCACTAACTGAAAAGGAAACAACGATACATGGTCTGAATCGGAAAACGGAAGCCTAGTGCTTTTGCCGAACTGACAGGAGATACAGGTGCTTTGGTGCGTGCTTGGAAGATCCGGGGCGGTGAGGCGAAGCACGCGCGTCAGTGTGTCGTGGTTGGGGTGGCCGAGGCGTTGATGCCAGAGGTTATGGGCGACGGCAGCGAAGGCGTGGTGGGTGGAGGGTGCGACGACGAGGTATAGGTCCCCGTCTGAATCACATCGGAGGATGACCTTCTTCGTCCTTCGATCCTTTACAGAAAAACCACGATCATCAAACTCAACATTGACTGGGTTATCACGACACAAAGTACGAACAGAGAGTAAGTTTTTGATGAGGTTGGGAGAGACGAGAACACGACGAAGGGAGAGGGGTGAGTGGGAGGTTTGGATGGAGGAGTGTCCCGTGTGCGTGCATCGACGGTGAAGAGCCATCGCCAACAACAATGCGGGAAGAAGAACAGGGTCGTGAGGAAGAGAGCATACCGGGCGAGGACGCCATGTGCGAGGAAGCACCTGTGTCGAGGTACCAGTCCGATCCAGGGACGGGCTGATGCTGTTGCAGGTTCATGGCGTTGAGAGCTTGGATGAGCGCAGCTTGGTCCCACTGTGGAGCGGGCGGTGGTGCAGCAGAGGTGGAGCCGGAGGGAGCGCCGTAAGGAGCCGGTCCGTACGGAGCGACGCCGTAGGGGTTGGCGCCATAGTGTGCAGCGGTGCCGGCGAAGGCGTGGGGCGGTCCCGGGCGAGGGCCGAGGATGCCGGCGCCGGGGGCATGGGGGCGCCACGGCATGGGCCGGCGTGCACCATGCCGGTCCACGGGTGTGCGAGGGAGCCGGTGGAGCAGGGGCAGGCGGCGGGCGACCGCGTGCGGAGCTACCGCCGGCGTGGTTGGAGGGCCCAGCGCCCTCGTTAACCTTGGCCTTCCCTTTGTTCCTGCCACGGCGGCCGTTGTTGCCGGAGGAGGTAGAGCCCCCGCCGTTGTTGTAGCTCGGGGCGTTGCCAGAGTTCTGCCCGTAGGAGCCGCCGGTCTGGCCACCGTGCTGTTGGCGTGCGGCGTGAAGCGCCGTGTCGCTGGAGTCGGTACCCTGCTGCATGTTGAGGCGGCTCTCCTCGAGGAGCAGGAATGCGCGGCAACGGAGGAACGACGGGAAAGGTGTCTGCATGGTGAGAATTGGGATGGCATAGTGCAGACGAGGGTGAAGGCCCCGAAACATGTTCAGAACCTGGGCGCGGTCGTCCACGGGCGCGTCGAGGTCCGCGAGGCGATCGGCGATCTCCTTGAGCCGAGCGAAGTAGGCCAGGACGGAGAGCGAGCCCTGCTCGATCCGGCGAAAGTCGGTGGCGAGGAAGACGGCCTGGTGCTCCCTGTTTTCCAGGAACAGGGTGGAGATGGCGCGCCGACGCCGGCGGCGGTGGCGTCGCGCTGGTGGATCAACCCGAAGATCTCCGGGCTAATGCGGTTGTAGAGCCAGGAGACGATGTGCGCATCGTCTTGCAGCCACGCGGCGTCGTGGGGGCGCGGAGGGCCGACGATGTGGTCGACGACGCCGCACTTGCGGAACATGACCTCGAAGAGGGTGCGCCACTGGGAGTAGTTGGGCGGCGACAGCGACAGGACCAGCAGGACGTGCTGGTTGATGAACACGCCGGAGAGTGGGGAGGGGAGAGCGACAGCAGGAGGTGCAGACCCGCCGGCGCCGGTGGTGATCACCGCGTTGTTCAGCGACTGAGCGAGCGCGGAAGGGGTGAGCAGGGGGCTAGAGGAGGGGGTACTGGGAGGGATAACGCCGGCGAGGCCACGGCCTGGTGGCGGTGGGGGAGGTGGTGGAGTTGCCATGGCTGTAGCAGCGGCGCAGTTGGGCTGCGGAAGAGAGCAGGCGCAGGCGCTAGATGAGGATGGCGTCTGATACCATGAAGACAAACAGAGAACGAAGCAATGCACCTTAGGTGCTGCTCGATGTATTGCATCTGTACTTATAGTGTTACAACATGTGCAGTTTACAGAGTGGCGCGTCGTGCGCGAGGTGGCCGGAGTGGGCGACGTGCATGCGCTGACGAGACTGCATGTACAAGACCTGGTCAAGGCCATGATCGCTAACAAGTTAGCCCACGGTCGTTTCTCAAAAAGGAAAAACGAAGGCCTAGTTCGTGATAGCTTCAATAATTTATACTGGTGTTCTTATCTCTGTACTAAAACCTTTGGTATTGCTCAAAATAAACCTGTGAATCGATTATTTGATATAGTTGTGCTAGGAGCGAGTAAGACTGTTTGCATCTTGCTATTGAAAATTACACAATGAGTTATGTCCCTGTCATTTCAAGCAGTCTCATAAGATTACTTCATCAAGGTAGGGCAGAGACTGCCACACTAATCCAACAACCACAGGGGTCTTTCTATGAGAATATTGACAGAGACTGCCCCACTAATCTAACCAGCGCGCACAAGATTTTTCCCCCTTGAGTTGACTGGGCAAAAGTTTCTTAATTCATACTCTCATTGGCAACTTTACGCACATAGAATAGAAGATTTGGACGGAGCATTGTATGGTCTGGGGATGTTTGCATTGCTTTTCATGGAGCCTATTCGCCAACTCGTGGTGCAGACATTTCTTCAACCTGATAAAAAGAAACATGCGGAGGAGCATATGACACTCTCATAGTCTCATAGAGGATGGTGCCTTCATGAAGGCGATACATCATACATGACTGGGGCAAAGAGTGTTTAATAGCACAAGGTCTCAAGAAGGTGACTGATCATGCCTTACCGGAAAACCCTGGGTAGATTATGGCAAGAGAGTCGTAGCTCTTGGGGACATCAAGACGATCAATTCTATAGTGATTCTTTAGTACTTCTGAGCTTTGCCTGTCTCCACTCTTTTGTGTTGTTTCTGACAGTTTTTTCCATAATATGCAAAGATTCAGAGTCCACTCCTGAATCTCTTGAAGGCTTTCATTGGGATTCATATTATTTTAATGTGACATCCTCGTATTATCAGATGATTTTGTGAGCTGAAAGAGGCAGTTCACATCTTGGTTCTCTAGGTAAGAATGAAAGTTTGTCAGACTTCTAAGTCCAAAACATTTTAGCATAGTCTCAGACAAGCAGTACTTGAATGGTGTACTGACAGTTATATGTTTTCTAAAATTCTGTTGTCACCAACATAGGTCTGTTTTGCTGTACTGCTGATGTTTTTTTTTGTGACCAACTGGGTCTCTTCGGGCTTCCTTGGAACAACTTCTATATGGGTTATGCATATTTTTCGCTACTAAGACAATATGCAATGTGCTGGTTGATGTAGTTTGTAACTAGTTTGCCCAACATATATGAATTCATGGTATTTTCGTTTTGTCAATCCTAGCGATCAGTTGTTATCTCTCATGGAATCTCCTCTGCTCCATATACCTTTTGTTTGCTCAACTAATTCCTTTGTTTATAACTCTTTTCTCACTTAATAAATAAGCACCAATAGGCTTTGCTTCAAAAAAAGGAAGATGCATATGTACTAGCTGATTACCTGGTATATTTTTTAGAGCAAGAGGGCTCCTAAAGATAGCCCCAGTCCCATTTTTATTAATGAAAACAGGAGAGTTCTAGACATATTCGAGACAAAAGACAGGAGAACATAAACTAAAAGTTCAGGAAAACCTAATCTGGGAAACGAGCAACTCTCAGAAAAATAACATTACAAACTCATCAGCTCAGGACCCAAAACAATCAGCGGATGAGCCTGTAGATCTCACAGATTTGATGGAGCTTGGCCCTTGTGACTTCAGCTGGTAGCAACACTCCTTTCTGATGCGGAAGCTGCGCCCAGGCGCTGCACCAGCCAGGTGTGATGGGAGAGGTCGTCATCCTCAGGTTACCAGCAGGTTGGCATGGAACGTGCTGATCACCGCTCCACTGCAGATCAGTGGCCGGAGTAACTGGGACCAGCTTCATACCCATGGGAGAGCTACAGGTGCACGCAGAATTGCCGAGACATGCTGCGCGAATAGATCCATCTTCACCAGCATGTCCACCCTGAAGATAAGTCGTCATTTTCTCACTGTTTTCAGGATCAGCCATCAAACCTGTTTCACACATAGCCAAGTCTGGTTGTCAAAAATCATAGCATTTCTGGTTTTTCAAATGCTCCAAAGAACAGCAGCACAGATGGAATTCATCACAGATGAGAAATAGATTCGAGTTCATTGCAGAATTCACAGTTAATATGAATCCCTGGGAGGAACCACCAGAGTCCAGACTGAAGGTATGAAAATTGGCGTAATCCCCCTATGGCTGATGAAGGTATAGAGGGAACTGGTGGTGTATTGCCCATCTGCAGTATGTTCACAAATGAGAGAATCACAGTGATCAGAAAGATTAATGCTGGCACAAATTGTTTCAAGTTCGAGCCATTGCTCAATCAAAGAAGCATTAAAGTTTCTTCTGAAAGTAAGCTTAACATTAGAACCATCCCAAACCTGTGAACTGGTGGCATTTTGTTCATTACAGATGCTGTAAACATCCCAGAATTACCTGATATATGAGTACCATTTGCAGTAAACAAGTATAGGGTAATTCAGCTACTACATCGTATCAATGACCCAAAAACTGTTGCCATAACACTGTACAGCAGTAAAAAACTAACAACTCCTTTATTTTGATCTCAAGTTTCAAAAGTAGGTTCACTCAATAAAGCAGGTGTGAACATGTGTAAGCAGAACTACTGGAGAAGTACACAACAAGATAGGGCACACAGAACAATGGCGCTGAATAATTATATACATTCACACATCAAATTATAGACAATTATGCAAACAATACTTATTTGTGTGTGGGGCTGGGAGCATGGTTAGTAGAAAAGGAAATGCTCCATCAGCATAGCACCAAATAAACAAGTTCATTAGTAATTACCAACAGGAACTAGTGGCAAAAGATACAACATCATGAAAATTATGCAAATTGAGCAGAGAAATCCTATTTTTCTATGGGGTTGGAAGCATGGTTAGGCAAAAATACAAGGTTACACCACCATAGTGCCAAATAAACATTCTCATGAATACCAATAGGAACTAGTGTAAAACGATCTAGCCTCAAAAAATGGTGATAAACTCATGCTCATTAAGCATCCAACCAAAGGGTTGGCAAATATTTGTTCTTCCGTGCATCAGTTACATTAATCATCTGAAGCTTGGTGGCAGCTAGAATCACGAGTTTATTAGAATGAACTTCACTTTTTTTCTTCAGGAAGAATCTCCTCAAATGGATGAGTGGGTTTGCGTATTTCGTACCAGTGTCTAAGGTTCAAGCGCTTCCTCCTACGACCCTGACTAGTACTTCTAGTTATTTCTTCAGTCATGTTAGTAGGGCATAGGGGACATACTCAGAATAAGCTCATTTCTAGAGAAGATGTGTGCTTCTTATCATGCAAATACTAGTTTATAATATTACACTTCATTTTATCTTCCAAATAAGATTACTGGAATCCTTTGCACAGATGCAGAGACACTCAAATGAAATATTTCCAATACCTAGCCATCGGAAACAACTCTTGGGTATTAGTACACATCAATAAACATTTTTTTATCACATTACAATTTTTTAACGACAAACCACTAAAAGAGAGTTTCTTTCAAATGGGATACTTTTAAGTTGAGCGTTTAAAACCTTTAAGCAAATTTCATGATTATCCATCCAATGGTTCTGGAGAAATGGATTTGGAAAAATACAAAAGAGCTTTTGCATTTTATTTCATTAAAGAGGTAGAACGTTTGGTGTTACAGGCCTCCGAAGAGGAAAAGAACAAAAAGATACAAGTTAATCAGTGTACATCCCAGGTCTGGGGTAGGGCAACTCTGAGGCCTGGCATGCCGGCTGTAGCCCAAATGGCTGCTTCATCCTTGATTCTCGCGACAAGGTTTGCGACAGAGGGCTGGACACCATCGAAAACGAACTGGTTGTGTTGCTTCCAAATCATCCAGTGGATGAGCAGCACGATATATACTTCACTTAAATCACATATATACAGTTGAATCTTAATTGTACTTATTGTCTTCTAATTTATTATTCTCTGCTTTCATTTTGTATAAATAATAACATTTTTTTTCCCATTAAATTTGTCTTTTGACATGACATTTCTTTGATAACCAAATCATGTCTTTTGCTTTCCTGAAACTGTAAATCAATACATGTTGATGATAAGAAAACATGAGAAAAGTACTTGTTTTTCATGTTTCAGTTATATTGGCTGAACATCGTTATCACAGTGCACTTTTACTATTTTATATAGGATAAAGAATAGCCTATTGCAGAAGGGAAAAACATGAAGGGAAACCTAGTTAACGCTCTTCATATAAGGCAACATTCACAAGATAATCTTGTATGAACCTGTAGGTTTTAAAATTCAACAAACAAATAAATAAATAATCTTGCTTGAGTTAATGACATAATATTGAGGCCTGGTAAAACAAAACATCGTAGGACAACTGGGGCACACCGACAAATTACCAAATACAGCACAATAATTGTCAACACCACCTCAAGGTTTCGGATAGTGTTCGAAACTACCAACAGACCATATCCATTATATTGTTAGAATGACTATGTGTACGAATATAAGTTCATTACAGCAACAGCTAAAATAAAGTAACAATATAGTAGTCTAACCGGTGGAAGAGACCCTGCTGCCAGAACAATAAGTGATTACTCTTATATAAAGATTAAGAATTAAGCCAAACAACATAACAAAGTAGTAAGCATCAGAAACAAAATACGGAGTAAAATACCTTGCTAGACATTTGTCATGCCGGCAATGATTCTTCTGTTCGATAAAAAAATCCCCTGATCCCACCTTCACCAAGTTTCAGCAGATCACTGCAGTCAACATCAGACACAATTGAGTCACATCGTTAACCCATAAGTCTTTGAAGTTTGGAGTAGAACATCTTATATTCTTGTTAGGCTATAAACTGGAATTTCTTTCGAAAAAATGACATGGAACAACCATTCAGCCACCTATCACAAGCGTCAGCGTAAGGATTATGATTTTTTTTCCTTTCAGGGATAACTTGCATCTATGCACGTCAAATTATTAGCCTGGAGTTTGCCACCAGGAGTACAGCCAACCGTACCCCTATACCACAATCCACAAGCCTCTAAGAGACTACAAAACTGACATTTCAAAAGCGTAGATGACAGACAGATTTCAGACTACAATGATTTTGGTGAGATCCAGATAATTTTACTATCTTATGTGTAAATCAGCATGTGGTATTTCCCCACTGTGGTTCTATTAAGGACAAAGGAGGCCATAATGTACATCAACAGATTTCATGCTAATAAACTGTAATTTCATAGCTGACGGGGTTTTGGTTCTTATCCGGATATGTTCATAGAAAATGATAGACAAGTGAACCAAAATCATGGTGCATAGGAGAAATAAGACTAGCACACTTACTTTTCTTCTACGGGCTTCATAGTCTCCTCAAGAAGTTCGTTGGGCCTCTCCTGGCTTAGCCACTTCATCGAATGGCAGCACCCAATCAGATTCTTCCAGCCACCTAACGCAATCTTCGTCATATCCTTCATTCTGCCTTTGTTCGTTTTGTATTCTTGTTGCCTTCTTTACAAGACGAAATGCCTCCCTTTTATTTTTGCGCTGGAGTTTATGTTCCTTTCTCCTGCGCAGATCCTCCTTCTTCCTCTCTTCGTTCTCCAATCTTGGCCCCAACTCCTCCTGTTGGCACATCATCTCCACAGGATCTTGTTTCTCAAGCATTGTCTTCTTATCTTGCTCCTCCTGCTCATACATCTGGTAAAGCTTTTTGATCAGATTCTCCACGGGGACGGTAATGTCTACAAAATGAACACCAGGAACAGCATAGAGCATCTCCTCCGTGAACTCCGAGGAGACGTAGAATGCTCGCTCCGTGAAACTCAAGGCGACGGTCCATGCCATGTGTAACACAAACAGAAATTCACCAAGCTTAACACCAAGTCCATCCATGTAGGACATGATATAAATCCCCTCGCCGCCGGGCAACCTCCTGACCACGGCGACCTCGTCAAGCGGACTGAGCCAGCCATCTTTGAGGACGCCCACTCTGCGAGCAGACGACGTGTACTTGCCATTACCGTGTGAGAGGGCGCCCGGCTGCCCGTCCTCACCAGCCTCCTCCAGACGAGGCGACCCATCTCTACCGATGACGAGGCGAGCCAAGCGCAGAACACCAGTGTACCCTGACCGCTCCGGTGGGAAGTGGGCGTACTCCTTCCGCCACCATGTCACCTTCGCGTTCTTGGCGGACGCCTTGATCTTGAAGAGAAGGAAGGGGATCCCCTCGGGACCCTTTTTCTTCCTCTCGGTGAAGAAGCGACCGAATCTCTTCCATTGACACAGCTCGGGATCAAACCGTCGCCTGTCGAAGGATCCAAGGAGCTGAGCGTGTAGAGCTCTGAATACAATCCTGTACATGGTGAGGAAGTTCTTGGCGAGGGAGACGGCGTCCTCATCCTTGAGCCCGCTCTTGACGGCCAGAGAGTGGACATCGTAGTCCATTAGATTGGACAAGACAGCGACGCGGAGCAACTTCCTCACCTCCTCAGCCGCCAGCCCACTCCGGACAGCGAGGGAGAGCGCTTCCTCCAACTCCGCCTCCGCTTGCCATTCGTGCACGGCCTTCCCCTTCTCCGGCTTCTCCACCTTCCGCCCGTGGCCGATCGGGAAGGCCTCATATATTTCGAGCGGCCCCATGCCCTTGATCTTCATCAGCTTCATTTCCTCAAGCTCGGTCCGGGCGGCGTGCGAGAGCTCCTCCTCGAGGGCCTCCAACTCCTCCGCCAGAACGGTCTCAATCTTCTCCGGAACTTTCACCTTCTTCCGGGAGACGAAGGGGAGGGCCTCCTCCGGCTCCTCGGCCGGTCTTCCTCCCCTGGATTCGCTCGGGCGGACGGGATCGATCTCCATCTCCACCTCCGTCCCCATCTCCATCTCCATCTCCGGCTAGCCGCCGACGCGAGGTTAGGGCTTGTCGATTTTGCTCTCTTTTTTTCGTGGACAAATGTATTTTGCTATTCCTTTTTCTCGACGAGGGGTGGCCTTCTGGGCCCAATGTCTTGAAAAATAGGAAATTAGCCCACGAAGGCCCAATTAGTGCGGCGGCGGCGCCACCCTAGTTACCACACAGCTTCCTTCTCTTCCCTTCTCCCCGCAAGGTTTTAGCTCCGCCTCCGCCGCCCGCCACCGCCACCGCGTCAGAGAAGGGAAGCAGCCGAGAAGGGGGAGAGAGAGCTTGACAAGCCGGAGAGATGGGGAAGAAGCAGAAGAAGCCGGGGAAGGGCAAGGAGAAGACGGAGCGGAAGACGGCCAAGGGGGAGGAGAAGCGCGCCCGCCGCGAGGCCGGCAAGGTCGGCGAGGAGGACGACATCGACGCCATCCTCGTCAGTACTCTCTCTCCCTCTCCGCCTCACTTCGCCAGCCCGTCTAGTTCCATCAGCTCGCCTTTCGAGTGCTTGGTGCTGCCTGCCTGCTTGCTGCGTTCGGTTCAGCTGCTGTTCTGAATCTGCTAATGGAGTCCGTTAATTGGAAATCTGGAGTGTTTACTTTACCATATGCGTTGCTGCACTTTATCCCGCAGCCACTATCTGATCGATTCCGCGCCATTGCGTTCTTATTTTCACTGCAGAAAAGCATACAGAAGGAGGAGGCGAAGAAGAAGGAGGTCCATGTGGATGACAACGTCCCTGCACCGTCTCCCCGGTCCAATGGCTCGGTAAGGCCTTGCTGACCTTCAAATGTGCTCACTGCTCGGCTTTCCATACGCGGTAGTTCTGTAGTTGAAACAAACTGGGTAACCTTAATCTTACATGCTTGTGAATCTTGTTTAGGTGCTTAGGTTATGTATGAGCTGATGGGAATTTTACTCGATTTATTTTACTAAAAATGATGGGGGAGTTATTCGACGGAAAATGATGATCGTTTGGTGATACACAGTGTGGCTGTGTTGTCAAGCGACTACGCATGTTTTTTGTTAGTCGAAGACAACAGGCTATGCATACCCACTGCTGAACTCTAAAAACTCTAGAAATGACCACGCAGGCCCACTTGTCTTGTGCTATGAATATTATTTGGCTTGGCTAGCAAAACGAACATTGGAGGCCAAATCTGTTCACCAACGTTTCATGTAATCCCGTGTTGTGTGTAAATCCCCAATCTGTTCTCTCCTAAATCTCCAATCCGTGCGATTTTAAATTCCCAAATCAACCTGGAAGCCCAATTGATTGTGACGCCATGGGAAGGAGCAGGCTGACGCTCTGGTTCTAGTAGAGTACTAACACTGGGAGTTGAGGCCAGCCCGCCGCCGGGAATTCGCTGATAGGCACAACCACCTCCGGCAATCAGGCGCATGGGCGGCCATGGCGGTCACCGGTCAGGCACGGCCGCATTTGGAGATCGTCCAATTGACATGCCGTTGTTTGTTTGTCCACTGACACGGTACCGCGTGCCTGCGTTGACATCCACTTCAACACCAGGACGAGGCCCTTCCCCTTTTAATGTCAGAATATTAGTTGTTCTACGTGATCTATCCTTGTACCTATTTAGGGGCTATACAAATCAAAGATTTATCTTTCTTTAGAATTATTTACATTGTCTTTCTAGTTTTTTTTTTTGGTGAAGCTAGCATTGATTCGGCTGGTTCGCAATGGCAACAGTTGAGAGAGCATTTTCTGCAATGAAAATTATCAGGACTGATTTGTGCAATAGAATAGGCGATGATTTCTTATATCATTGTCTCATTACGTATGTTGAAATTGATATATTGCAGTTTGTTAGTACCGATGCTGTTATGCATACCTATTATGTGTGATCGCAAATGGATTCTACCATAAATATGTTGCCAAAAGTGTCATATTTTGTTCTCCTGTTTAATTGTCTACATAAGGGTGTTCTAAAAAAATTCTTCATATTTTTAAAGCTTGACATCACAACTTTTGGATCCTGGCTCCTCCACCTACGATTTGCCCAAGTACAAACTTGTTAGGTTTTTTCATTAGGGAATTAGCTATGCCCAAATAAAAGTTCTTTATTTATTAAGTGATATTTACATTTCTTTTATTTATTAAAGTATGATAATTAATTTGTGTTACTTATATTGTCTGTAATGATGAACAGTAAACACGAGATACCTTTTCTGCCGTGCAAGTAAATTTTATGAAGACTTAGTTGCAAAATTTGACGTGATTCCTTATCGAATGCAGCTTACCATCAACCCATTGAAAGATACAGAGTTGATCCTGTATGGGGGAGAGTTCTACAATGGTAGCAAGGTGGAGAACATATCTTCTGTGATTTTTACTGTTCATCTCATGTGATATGAAGATATGATTAATATATTCTGATGTTTTTCCTTGCTCTGTCATGAGGATTTTTGGTGTTCCTTCATACACTGTTGTATTTTCTGTCATTGCACTTTCACAGTAATGCAATGGTCGCTTAATCTCTTTCTTGGACTTTTTACCAGTTCCCTCTTCAAGGTAAACAATTCCAGTAGTGCTGAATATTGGCTGTGTGTTTTCGCAGACCTTCGTTTATGGTGACCTTTATCGGTACGATGTAGAAAAAAATGAGTGGAAGTTGGTATCTAGTCCTAACAGTCCACCTCCACGAAGTGCTCACCAGACGGTTGCCTGGAAGAATAATGTATACATGTTTGGTAATATAACTTTACACTCATGAAGACATTATATAATTAAAGGTGCTATTTCAGTCTACTGGATTCATTTTTTCTTTTGATGTTTCAGGTGGAGAATTTACTTCACCAAACCAAGAACGTTTTCATCATTACAAGGTAGAAAGCAAATAATGTTAGTGTAAATTTTCAAATTACTATTTTGGGAATGTTTTCTTGGCATCAAGCATTTCACATATCTGTAATGATAGACTGGCAATAGATTCAGACTTCAGAAAGGACTTATGTTTGTCTTGTTTTTCAAACTTGCACCAAGAGAAACGCTAATCCTATATGTGATATGTCTATTAAACTATAAGTTAAACATTTCTCTTAAACAGTCACCTGTTTTTTGACTTGAAATTGCTAGACATATACTATTTTTTTCCTGGTTTCTTTCTTGCCTATTTATTTACGATCACAGGGTAAATATCTGTCTGTTAGTATGTACCCACTGACAGTATGTATCTGAAATTCAGCAATCATGAATATGGTACATCTCTTATCCCTTGGCTGGTTTTCTACCGCAGGACTTTTGGACGCTGGATCTCAAAACAAATCAATGGGAACAAATTCTTGCTAAGGGATGCCCAAGTGCACGTTCAGGACATAGAATGGTTAGTGCAATCATGTCGGAACTACTTGTTAACTGTAATGGTCCCTTTTGCCTCAATGTTTTCTGCACTATGAGCACTAGGCTGCAAGCATAGTATTATTCCTGTAGCACTAGAAGTTGTAGGAAGAATGAGTTTGTGATGCAATCTCGTTTGGTGGATTGATCTTAGTAAATAAGTGAATTAGTATAATTGGCCCATATTTTGAATTTTATTACTATCAATATTTTGTCCCTTTAGTCATTTGTAAGCTGGTCTGTGTTTCTTTCTGCAGGTCCTTTACAAGCACAAGATTGTGCTATTTGGCGGCTTTTATGACACCCTTAGGGAAGTGAGGTTAGTGCAGTCAACTTGTATGACCTGTGTTTAGCTTGTGACCAAGTTACTTCAGTCATATTTAGTTATGGATATTGCTCTATAAGTAGTGGAGTTATGTTCTAGTTACAACTTGCAGATCACTTGAGTAATAATATAGTCTGTATAGCATTCTTACAGTTGGTCATGCACAAGTAAACACAGAAAAACTAGTGATGTGGAGTATGTTGAATAATAAATGACATTGTATGATATGGGTTTGCTTCTTACAGTTTGTCATCCACAAGTAAACACAGAAAGAACTAGTGATGTAGATTATGTTGAATAATTAATGATATTGTATGATATGGATTTGCTTGACCATATCCTTCTGCAGGTACTACAATGATCTGCATGTTTTTGATTTGGATAATTTCAAGGTGAGTAAGACCATGTTTTTCATTCAGCATTGTGTGCAACATAATGCATGTATTAGTAACACATAAAGCTGTTACTGATAATGTTGGTATTTTAGTGGGAAGAAATTAAGCCTCGCCCTGGGTGCCTGTGGCCAAGCCCAAGAAGTGGCTTTCAACTTCTTGTTTACCAAGATCAGGTAAGCCTCTGTTCTTTTACGTAGGTAGTTAATGTGTTGATACTTTGCTCTGATCTGGACACTGCGTGCTGCATGTGTTAAAAAAATATCAAAATCTTGCTCCGAGCAACCAGTTCTGGCATCTTCAATTTTTGTGTCAATAGACATTCTTTTTTGCGGGAAGTGTCAATAGACATTCAATAAGCATGGCATAAACCTGTTATGTTGTGTCCTTTATTGATTCAGTATGTAAGTATAATGGTTGTTTTTTCTGTAGATATATATGTATGGTGGATATTTTAAAGAAGTTTCTTCTGACAAAAATGCATCAGAAAAAGGGACAGTCCATGCAGATATGTGGTCTCTTGATCCTCGTACTTGGGAGTGGAATAAGGTCAGTTCTTGCATTTCTCTTGAGTTCTGTACCCCATGTACATGACGTACTTAAGCCATCTTGACAATGTTTTAAGTTTTTCTTCAAGATCTGCATATCACAGCTGAATGCTGAAATATTTACCTGTTTCCGACCTGAATTCTTGATAGGTTAAGAAGACTGGGATGCCACCTGGTCCCAGAGCCGGGTTTTCTATGTGTGTTCACAAGAAAAGGGCTGTCCTTTTCGGTGGCGTTGTAGATATGGAAGTTGAAGGTAACTAGAACTGAACTTTGCTCTATGCTTAACTACTTAGGTTCTTCTGCTTCATATTTGAAATATCAGGTGCGCTTGGTTCCCCTTTTTGTTGACTGAGATGGTCAAATCCACAAACCAAAAGAGCCACTTCAAGTTTTCAAGCTCAAGGGATATTTCCATGTTGTGAAGCCTTTGCTAATTTCTCTCCAAATTTCTGTGAATGTAGCTGATGTCCTTATGAGCATGTTCATGAACGAGCTGTACGGATTCCAGTTAGACAATCACCGTTGGTACGCTCCATTTTAGCATCATTTCTGCACCTTTGATATTTCCATTATTTTCGAGCAAATTAGGTTAATTACAGAGAAAATCGACAAAGCAGGCACCAACAACCGGTGGCAATGTTAATAAGAACGACTAAGACAATAGTTGCTCTGTGGAATAAATTCAAATTAAGTTAGTTATAGCCCTGCTTATTTGTCTGTTCCTATTTTGGGTATAGAATGGAAGAATTCTTCTTATGGCATAATAAAATAAAGAAACCTTAGAATTCTGTGAGTATTATGTTTTCAAATTGGGCACATCAGCTTGGTCCAACAAACTACTGCAGCTGCTACATCTAACAAAGCAACGGTGCACAGTCGAGCATATCATACTTTTAGCTTTTGGCCAACTTTTAGTATCATAAATTGAATATGTGAACTACTATTTTCTTGGACTGAACTTCCCCTTGTGATGTTCTTGCGGTCATAGTACTCTTGCCATCACTTTTAATTCACCAAGGATATGCTTTTCTTGTGAAGAATTATGCAGTGATTTTGGGTGTCAATGACAGTTTGACACTGGTTACATATTTACTCCCTGGCAGTTCACATATTCGTAGTTTAAATGTGAAAGTTTGTTGTTTCTAATTTATTGTTTGCATCTCCTTTGTATGTTGAACTGATTGTTGTCCTTGGATGTCTCAGGTATCCTTTAGAGCTCAGGAAAGACAAGCCTGCTAAGAATAAGGTGATTCCTCAAATTGGTGTAATACTGTGATCAGCCATATCTCTGTTTATCGTTGATAATATTGTGATCAGCCATGTCTACTGTAATTTACTCTGCAGAAATGCCTTCAGTAAAATGTGAGATAGACAACTAATTTTGTGGTTAGAGTATAGCTATTGTGTATACGTGCTCATATTTGGAACTTAAATATTCGATAAAATTCTGAATATTTGCTTAGCTAGTGGCACATTTAGCTGTCTTGAATGCTTTATTAGTATATGCTGATGGTTGTTTACTATGCATAGACAAAGGATACCAAAAGAAAAGAAACAGTGAATGATTCAGAAACCAATATTGGTAATGAGGATGATACTACCATGAACGACTCAGAAGAAGCTACTGATGGTCAATCTGAAGTCCATGGAGTTTCTAATCACTTGACCAAGAGTCTATCCTTGACTAAAGCTGGCTCAAGCGAAAATGCAGATGTCATCTCTGATTCAGCAGCAGAAGAAGCAGCCCCAGAGGTTATTTCCTAACTTATATGATTATTTGTAAACCATTTTAGATGTTTACATCCCACTGATACTTCTGTTGCTCATAATTTTTTGGCACTGACAGGCAATTAAACCCATTGGTCGTATCAATGCATCAATGGCTGTAGGGAAAGATATGCTATACTTATATGGAGGAATGATGGAAGTGAAAGATAGAGAAATTACTCTTGATGATTTATATTCACTTAACCTTAGTAAACTAGATGAGTGGAAGTGTATCATACCAGTGAGTTGCATATTGCCTTTCCCTTGATATCGTTCATTTTTTTGGGAGTACACAAAAAATTATCTGTTAGCCATTTTATAATTCTTCCCAAAATAATTGGAACCCATCCTTGCTCTCCGTTTTTGTGTAGGCATCTGAATCTGAATGGTTAGAAATTTCTGATGATGAGGATGATGACGAGGATGAGGACGATGAAAATGATAGTGATGATGATGCTATGCAGACAGATGAAGAGGATGAAGAGGTATGCACTATGATTTAATGTTTCTATGCATATGTAGAGCAGTATTACTTGGTTTCCCCTGCTTCCTGCTAAAGTTTTGCTGAGTTAACGTGGACTGTGGCTGATTTATCTGATCTTAATCAGTTCTACATTTTCATGACATGTGGAAATTAACTTTTTTCAAGAATGTTTGGAAAACAGGGAAAATGATTTTAGTTTGATGTTCATCACAATTGTTGCCAGAAACCCAGATAACCTGCTAATTTCCATGCTGTTCCGTTTTGAGAACTTAAGTTGAGTATAGGAGTTAGGCTAAAATACAACATAGTAGATGAGCCAGCCAGAAACCGGTACACTTTCCATTTGAGGAATAGTAACGAAAGCCTTAAGAGCATCATAGCATGACGTTTTTCCCATAGAGCTGATACTATAGTATTTTGTTGCTTTAATATTTAGTACAGGCTCCTATGTTAGTTTATTGTTATATCTTGTCATTCATGAACAATATGCTATAGTCAAGTTAGGCATGTTTGCATGAGAGGTCAACTTGAGCTGCCAGCTTAATTATTTTATTTTTGCTGTAGCTTTTGGTTGGTACAGTCATTAATGAAAATTTTAAGCCATCAATAACGTCAGAGAGCTCTGGTTTGTAATGAATTAACCTAGTTGGACATTAGAAAAGAAGTGGGGATGCTTTTAACTAATATGGTCAATCTCATGGCTGAGTTAAGATATATGCTGATGTTTATCCTTCTTTTCCTTAGCGACTATAGTTTTCAATCATTTGTGTGGTCATAAATTGGATTTCTCTGCATGCTTGTGTAGTCTGATGAAGAGGCTGAGAAGAATGTAGATATGTCGGGTGCAGTGTCTCTACTGAAGGGTGAACGTAAGAATCTGCGCAGGAAAGAGAAGCGTGCCCGGATAGAACAAATCAGGGTTATCCTCGGTCTTTCGGATTCTCAAAGGACCCCAACGGTAATGCTGTAATTTATTAGGATTGTTTTATCTTTTCTGTTCTTTGTGGATTCTCACAGGGCAACAAAGGTCATCCTTTGGATGATAATTGTAGAGCCACATTTTTGCCAACTGTTTGTTACCTGCAGTCTGAAAGCCAAATTGTTTTTTCTATATTAATTTTCATTTGTTTATTTTGAAGCCGGGAGAATCACTGAGAGATTTCTACAAGAGAACAAATATGTACTGGCAAATGGCTGCCTACGAGCACACTGAACACACTGGAAAGGTTACTTCGCGTTGCTTCTCTTTTATCCTGCTGTGGGTTGTATGTTGTACTTAATCTTGAACACTTGATGCCAGGAGCTTCGCAAGGATGGTTTTGATCTTGCCGAGACTCGATTCAAGGAACTGAAACCCATACTGGACGAGGTGATCTTTTTGTGCTGCAGCTAGTACCTTGCTTTTAAGGAAATCCAGAATATCTAGTCTAGAATAAAAATATTGGGTCCTTTACATATCAACTCACTTGTGTGCCATTTCAGCTGGCTGTGCTGGAGGCTGAGCAGAAGGCAGAGGAAGAAGCCAGCGGGGCAACCAGTTCCAAGAAAGACATGAAGAAAGGCAAGCAGAAGAGTGCAGCAAGATGAGATAGTGTTGGTTCCCTATGGAGCCCATAGCCAAGCAAGCATGTCCGTAGAACATATAATTTATGAACACATATTTTTCCAAGGTGTTTGGACTTAATGTATGTCAGACATGCTTTCGAAGAGATTTTAATTTGTTTACATTTTTATTTACTTTTCATAGGAATTTGCTAGGTGCATCACTATACATGCTGTGCTACTGTAGCAGTTTCATCCTTTACAGCTGCACTGGTGTGGTGTAGACGTGTAGTGGTATCTTGTGGGCGAGATGATGAACGTGAGTAGTGTTGCAAGAGCTTTGTGATATAATTAATCTAAGTAAGCTTTTGGCGATTATGTACGGTTTGGTTGGTACAGTAATAAGTACGGAGTACGCACCTACTTGGTTTTGTCTGCGAGATGCGTAATTCTTCCATGCTGTTGCCATCACCGGGCTACCTGTAACACGAGCTTTGTTCGGCACAAAGAAGCTCAGCATGCAAAGAGTGCTGCGTAATTCGTGTGGCACGAACACGAAGCAGCGGAGGGTTGTGCATTGTTTCTGCCTGCCATCCGTGAGACTTTGACTACCCAGTTTAATTGCTTCCGCTAGCATCGTCAACTTCCAACGCCACACACAACACGCATGCGTGCTCGCTCAGCTCTGCCACTGGGACGACATTTGGAATCAATATTGGAATTCTTCGGTATCTCTGTTCTTTGCAGGATTTCTTGATTTTCGTTCAAACTTTCCTATAAATTCAGTTACACATTCAAGCAGCATTGAAAGGGCAAACGTTCTAGGTCGCACTCCGATTAAGGATGATAATGGGTAAAGTATGGATAGGGTAGAGCAATACGGCTACCTACAAAGTTAGTGGGTACAAAGTTCTATCCATACGGGGTATAAAACTTTGCCCATTAGATACCCAAAAGGTAGATGAATACACACGGGTATTTACAAGATTAAATAGTACACACGCTATTTACAATTCTACATTCAGTGATAGCATATTTGACAACAAAAAATCAAGTATCTCAATTTAATAACATGCAATTAAGTACATGCCAATTTTCAAAATGTAGAATCACAAACTCATACTCATAACTAATAGGTAAACAAGCATAGACGAGTCACGTGATAAATTGACAATTGACGACAACTGATGATTGCTCTGTTGTATAGGCTGGAAAGGTCTACATGTTAATATAACAGTTAGGGTATAAGAGCATCTCTAGTCGCGTCCCCCAAACAGCGTCGGATCGAGCGTTTGGGGACGCCTCCGCTTCGTGTGTGTTTGGGGCACATCGCTGCCTAGCCGCGGCCCCCAAACACGCCCCCAAACATTAAAATAACTCTTTTTTTGCATTTTATTTAAATGGAGAGAAGAAATTTGTAGGTAGAATCGAGATTTTCAAAGTAGTGCAGCATATTAAAAGAAATTAAACATAAAAACTGTGAAAAATTATGTTCAAACTAATTTTTAAACTATAAGCTACTTCTTCTTTCATGGCCCCGCCCCGTCGTCCTCACGGAGATGCTTCCTGCTTGTCACCTCTTCCGAAGTGGTAGTGGTGTTCGACGCGTCCGAGGAGCTTGTGTCCCCCTCCGACGAATAGTTCTTGGTGTATTCATCGTCGTCGGTGCTCGCCGGCTGCGCCTCCACCTTCGCCTTCGCCCGGGCCCTTGCCTCCTCTGCCGCCGCCGCCTCCTCCACCTCCAACCGTTTCCACCTGGCATCTCCATCCTCTTCCTCTTCCTCCTCCTCCTCATGGCCGTCGTCGGCGATGGCCTCCCACTACTCCTCCTGGCCGTCCGTCGGCGGGGAACTAGAGCTGCTAGGCTTCCCCACGCTATCGGAGTCCGATGGCAAAGAGAGGTTGCTCATGGTCAGAGAGGAGAGGTTGCTCGGTCGTAGAGATGAAGGGCGCCGGCCGGTCGAGATCGAAATGTGCAGACTAGGAGTCTTATTGAGCAGGGATTAATGACAGCGCAGATATCAAAGAGGGCTGCGGTTGCTCTTCCGCGGAGTTTGCGCTCCATTCTGGCGGTTCGCGCGTCGATCGACGCGGTTACCACTGCGGCGGTTCCCCTTCCCGGCAACTGCATCGTCGTTGCGCGCCAATAATAACTTCGTTGCAAGTTAGGCGACGGTTGGGCGTCGTTCGTATGCCAATGACGCGTCAGATCCGCCACTCCCCGCCTCTCTTCTCGTTCTGTCTGACGTGCCTGAAGCGTCCCCTGTGGAGCGGGGACGGGGACGGACTCTGGGTGCCTGACAGCGTATTGGGCCGCGTCGGGCGGAAAGAGGCTTTGGGGCGTGTGACTGATCCAAAAAAATGTACGTCGTGATTAAAAAATCTTTAGGGGGGCGCGAGTGAAGATGCTCTAAGTATATTTATAAGTGCAATGCTATACTCATGTTTCAGAGATTGTTTAACTGTGAAATTTGCATCCTTATCTATGACTCGATCCCACTAAACTCCTCAGCGTCCAGCCGGTCAGCCACTATCCTCTCCCCGGCCGGGACCTATATATACAGCCGCCGATCACAGCTTCCCACCACCCAACCGTCCGACCTACGCGGCCGCGCGCGCTCGCTTCCTTCCCGTCGAATGGCCGGTGCAATAGCGCAGCAGCCCGCGTGGGCGCAGGCTCTCGCGGCGGCGGGCCTCCTCGTCGCAGCGCGCTCCGCGGCGCGCCTCGCGCTGTGGCTCTACGCGGCGTTCCTCCGCCCCGCGAAGCCGCTGCGCGCCCGCTACGGCGCCTGGGCCGTCGTCACGGGCGCCACGGACGGCATCGGCCGCGCGCTCGCCCTCGAGCTAGCCGCCGCGGGGCTGGGCGTCGTCCTCGTCGGCCGCAGCCCCGACAAGCTCGCCGCGGTCGCCGCGGAGGTCGGGGCCAGGCGCCCCGGCGCCCAGACGCGCACCTTCGTCATCGACTTCGCCGCCGACGGGCTCGCCTCGAACGTGGCCGCGCTCGCGGAGTCCATCCGCGGCCTCGACGTCGGCGTGCTCGTCAACAACGCCGGCCTCTGCTACCCGTACGCGCGCTACTTCCACGAGGTGGATGAAGCGCTCGCGAGGGATCTCATACGCCTCAACGTCGAGGCCGTCACGCGGGTCACGCACGCCGTGCTGTCCGGCATGGTGCAGCGCAAGCGGGGCGCCGTCGTGAACATTGGCTCCGGCGCTGCCACGATCATGCCGTCTGCTCCGCTCTACACCGTCTACGCCGCCACCAAAGCGTGAGTACTCATCAGTTCCTACTTAAATCTTATCTGGGTCGTTAACTTGCTAGCTAGAGGTGTGAGCACGTGTGTCAGGGCATCGTCACAGTTCAGCAGTGCAATTAAGCTTGGCCCTTGACTTTGTAGAGATATTATTAGTGGCAGCTGCCCTTATGAGATGTGTGCTATTGTAGTCATCTAGGAGACAGATCAATAGTTATTCTTTTGTCTTTTTTCCCCTTCGAACCGGAAAACATCGGTTATTATGCGAATGGTGGTTGATAGAGGGTGTGTTAGCTCTTAACTTTGAAATTTGCATCCTTATCTGGGTCGTTACATTGGCGTAGCTGGTGCCCCCCCCCCCCCCCCCCAATGATTTGGCACATCTCTGAAGGAAATTTTTTTGGGAGAGGTTAGATTAGGAATTTTTATGTGTTTGGCCCCCCTAAAAATCCTTAATTGCATTTGGCCCCCCAGCCATCCTTGGCAAGCTCCGCCACTGCGTGTCAGGACATCGTCACAGTTCAGCAATGCAATTAAGCTTGGCCCTTGACTTTGTAGAGATATTTGTGGCAGCTGCTCTTATGAGATGTGTGCTATTACAATCAGCTAGGAGACAGATCAATAGTCCTTCTTGTGTGTCAGTGGCCAACTAAAATTGGTCGATTTCAGCTTGATTACTCTTGATTATTTCATCGTATGCAACATATGCATCCGCTGTTGTTGTCGTTTCGAGTTACCTAGCAAAGTTTTCTTAGTAGCATGATATTCTTTCTCTAAAATTATGATCCCCCATAAGTTTTAAAATACCAATGTAATATATACTACACTTGTTTATTTTGAAGAAAAAAAGTAAAACAAAATGATTTGTTCATAGAAAAAAGAGAGTTGTCTTTTCTATTTGGGGAAACTGGATGAAACCAATTGGCAAACACAAAAATAAATATGACCTTGACATAATTCAGTGACCAATCTGATAAATTTTAGCTTAAATTAACAATTTGTTCGAGAGAAACTTGTTGATCTAGTTCCAAGTTCAAATTTATTCTTAAATTTCAAAATTGTGGAAAATCTGAAACATTTAGTGTAAAGCTAGCATATTTTTGATATTATTCTGCCAAAATTTCAGTTCACGTTGACATACGGTTTGTGAAAAACGTGGACCTTTTGTTTCAAGGAGGAGGAGGGAGAAATAGGTAACGTGGTAAATGAGTGTGTGAGAGAGAAAGAGTATCATGATTCATGAATAGTTGCAAGAGCTCGGGAGGCGTAATTTGAACAAGGTCGGAATTTGGGGTTAGGATAAGTTCATGCGAGGATAAAATGGACTTCACTCTTGTGCAAAAGGATACTCATTGGTTTCAAATGGCTAATTACAGGCTATAAACCAAAGCCAAACTGAAAAGGCGACGTTATATAGTTTAATTCACTTTTCTGAGAACTAGTTTTGAGACTACTCTTTTCTTCATTTTCTCAGGTATGTCGATCAATTCTCGAAAAGCCTTCATGTCGAGTACAAGAACAAAGGCATAGATGTGCAATGTCAGGTACTAGCAAATCATTCTTGATGATTTATAGGTTCCGCTTTTCTTTCACTTTCCCTATGTTTTTATGTTTGTGTTTGTATATAAACTAGTTAAGCAAAAAAAAAAGGTTTCTGCCAGTTTTTCCCTAATTAACAGATTTCTTATTCACTGCATCTAATTTTTCCTACTCAGGCATAGTCTTAAGATATTTCTCGTTTTCACTCCACCAATTAATGAATGCATCTCACCAAGATCTCACTTATAGTTTACTTTATAATTTATAATTTGAAATTTTAAACTAAATATCACAAAATAAACTACAAGTGGGACTGGGACTTTGGTGTGATCTTACTTGCATGTATAATTCAAGGCCCCGCCCAACAAAAAACGTGATTTTTCATGCTGTCCTGAGTCAGTTACAGTAGATATATAGACACTGACGGGCACTTTCTGAATCTGTTCGGTGGCTGATTCATGACCTGTGGAAACAGCGAGTGCACTCAATTAGTGTGCAAGTTCACTGACCTTCTTGTTTTAGGGGAAGGCATTTAATATCAGTTTCGTTTTGTTTCTCTGAATATTCTGGCTATAATCCTCTGAAAGTTTGAAATGTTCCCCTTCGGTGTGACATCCACTAAATGCTCTCTGGTTAATTTCCCCAGGCGCCGATGTACGTGGCGACGAAGATGGCCTCGATCAGGAAGGCGTCCCTGTTCGCGCCATCCCCGGAGACATATGCCCGCGCCGCCGTGCGCTACATCGGGTACGAGCCGCGGTGCACGCCACACTGGGCGCACACCCTCCTTTGGTTCCTCTTCTCCGTCGTCCCCGAGCCACTGGCCGACAGGTACCTTCTTGGCACGACCCTCAGCATCCGTGACAGAGGGCATGCTAAGGAGGCCAGGAAGAAAGTGTTGTGACACCTGCACTCTCTCAAAAGATTCAGATAATATAGTAACTAGCACAATACCCGTGCGTTGCTACGGATTAACAAATAAGAAATAGTTGTCACCAAACAAATATAAGATAAATTGCGTGAAATTCAGTAGGCTTGTGGAAAATCATCAACATGATGTAGCGGTTTAGTGCGTAGAGGTCGGTTAGATGCTGCCAAGATCATCGGGTGCAGCGGCAGCGTGCAGCGATGGGAGCATTATATGGGGCTAATCAAATCAAGCACTCCGAATTACTGATTCACTTTACTGTAGAATATAAGTAGCAGCTGATGCGGATGCTACTGTCGCCACAGCTCCTATTTTCTGAATCAGCGGATGTACTGTCGCCACAGGTCCTATTTTCTTAATCATCCTCAACCTGCAAGCACGAGCGTGACATTCTCGGAGCCTCTATGCTGTAGGGCATGCATGCTGTGATGGCCACGGATCTGCGCAGCGCCCAGACACCAAACGGAGGTCCATACATCAAATCGTCGAAGAACACCGATCTGGTTGAATTTTCCAGATCAAGTCATAAAAGAAGCACATAAACCTTGCGTGCATGCCGGCCACACAGCGTGGGCAGGACGCGCGTGTCTGCTTCGCGTGGGCGTGGCCGTCGTTCTGGCTGGCCCTTGGGACGTGGTCCGTCGACCGCGCGCTCGTCCCGCCGCCATCGTCGTCATCGTCAGCAGCGCAAGCACGGATGAAAGGAGGCGCCCATGAGATGACGTGATGGCAGGTGAGCGCGAGGATCTCGAAGTCTCTGTCGCAGCAGTCGACGTAGGATTCCTTGTTCTAATCAAAATCTCGATCGACTCGGTTTGATATTCTCCTTCTTAGCTGTATATGTAGAGACTACTCCCGTCTCTCGTGTAATCCCATGGCAAAAGGAGAGCTAGCGAGCAGCCTGGATTAGAAGGACGCCAGGCCGTGGTCAATTCGATAATAACTTTGATCAGAGACAACCAATATTCAAATCAAATCTGAACACGGTGGATCACACATTTTTTTCGGACGTGAGACATCCGGTCTTCTCACGGGACTCAACATTATATGAAGGAAACATAACAGTTGTTTACCTACGAAAACCCGGTTGTTTGGTTTTTCCATGAGGTGCTCCCGTTTTTCCTACCAGGCAAGTAGGAAAGCAATCCGACCCGATCTTTTGATGCGTCCAAGACCGGTTATTTTTGGACGTAACCGAGGGGCTTAAGTCAAAAGTGGAGCCTATTAGTACAGATACAAATTAGGTAAGGGGAGACGGAATAGATCCGCATTTAGAGATATTGGTATTTAGAGATATTGGGCCTAGAATTTTCAGGAGACGTCGGGCTTAGAGAAAAAGACTTTGGCCCGTTTGTGACACCAGGCAGTCACCTATTGCAATTTAATAGTAAAGATACTCTTTGTTTCATATTAGGTGTCTTTGATTTGGATATATATATCTACGCTCATTTTATGTATAGATACATTCAAATCTGCGATAACTAATATGTAGCAAAGAAAGTACACATGCTACCAATTGTAATAAGTAACAAGATTAATGGTTTAGTAGCTATTCACGTAATCGTGTTGTTCACCGTCCAAGCTAATAAAAAGGCAGGCAAGTTTCATTTTTTACTAGGGTTGTTTCAATTGAAAATAATGAATTGGGATTGATCTTGTGATCGGTCGTTCCCTCTGCTGTGCAGTTCCTCCTGACCCAGCTTCCGTTTGTTCGGCCCGCGCTGCCATGTATGTAGGAGCCCATACAAAATAGCATGCACGCAATCGGGAGCATAGCTGCTGCAAAGCTAGTGGCAAATCCTATTTGGCGCTCGTAGCGTTCGTCGCTACCGCCACGTTTTTCTTGGGCCAACCCTATTTCTTCTTTCTAGAGAGAGAGAGAGAGAGAGAGAGAGAGAGAGAGAGAGAGAGCTGAGCTGCTTGAATATTCCTTCGTTCTCTCCTTCGCTTGATTCTCGATTTGTTCCTTTTGGTCGTATCGTGGTGGTGAAAGAATCACTCCATGACCATGTAGCTTGAACCCTACTTTTTTTATGTCCCGTTCATTTGTAGATTTTAGTAGACATTTAGATGTGTTTTGGTGTTGCGATTTTGTCACCATGTTTCAAATGTTATTTCTTTTCTGGGGAGACATTGATCAGAACTGGTGGTTATAGCAGGTGATGGGTGGTCGCGTTTCAGATCTCCTTTTTTCTGGAGTTATTTGATGGGGACTGCTAGTTAAAGGAGGTGGTTGTCGTGTTTCAAATGGCCCTCAGGCCCTGCTTAATGTAGACATTTTGATCAGAACTGGTAAGGAGAGGAGGTGGTGTTAGTGTTTTGAACCCCTAATTTTTCATGGAATCCCCTATTTGTTAGGGTTCCAGTGGATTCTATCGTGGATGTTGAGCACGTTAATGTTTTTTTTTTTTGCTTTTTAACTGGTTCACAATATGAATATCACGACTTGTAGGCTACAATGTCATGGTTTATGTTACTATTCTTTTTCTATTTTTTACATGCTAGTTTTGAGATTACTGGCTTTGTTTAAATATTTGTTCAAAGTTGTAGCTAAGTTTTTTGGTCTCTGTAGTTTGTATGTACAAGTTAGTATGGTTTCCCATTTTTCAGGGCAGTAATTGCAGAGGAATTAAATTTATTAATAAGCATGTTTTACCTTTTTCGGTTCATCCAAATTGTGCCCATGTTCAAACCTACGTAGTTACTGTAGCATGCATGTTTGAAATATTCAATCATACAGTGATACATGGAAGCTTCTCTGAGAGTACGAAGTGACAGACCGAAAAAAGAAAAGAAATGGGTGGTCGGTGCATTTCATTTACCGTTCATCAATTGCTCTGAATTTCAAAACTGCTTATGTGTATCCTTTTTTTTAACTTCGACCTTAGTGATTTTATTTCCATAGCTGAAACAAATTCTAGATGAACAACCTCATCTAGAAAACCAGGGCAAACATCGAAGCTGCTCAAGAGAGCATCTTGACTAAGAGAATGGAGTGCACATCAGGGACGGAGCTAGGAAAAATATTTGGAGGGGGCCAATAGAACACAAGATTACTTGAAGGGGGATGTACATGTAGTATTTACAAATTTTAGGGACCATTGTACATGTATTTTAGGTGCTCTTTCAGAAAATTTTGCAGCATAGGGGGGGCCATGGCCCTAGCTGGCACCCCCTAGCTCCGTCCCTGGTGCACATATGTGTGCTACCTTATTAGCTTCTCTGTGTACAAAAATTAAATTAAAACCCTGGAAAAATTTACTATTCCTCTCCATTTCAGTTAGAATATGAACTCCCTCAAATCTAATATTGGCTTTAGAGTTCCAAGCCGACACTATCTCTGACATTCTGTCTCCACACACACTTTAACAACGTTCTTCTCTCTTGCTCGCTGAATAGCATCGCGCGACAGGCTAGTAGTTCTCAAAGGCAACTTTGTTAGTGACAAGGGTTTAACTTGTCAATGCCTACAGATTGTAGACTAGGGTTTTGCTAGAAGTAGAGGGCAAGTAGATCTCGAAGGTTTCAGCCGAAAAGTACTCGACGATTGTAAAACTAGGGTTATGTTGACAGTAGATTCGATCCTTTCTTTGTCCCTCGACTCCCCCTTATATAGAGGGTGGAGCCGAGGGTTTCGTAATACACAAGTTATAGAGTTCGGGAGGGTTTCGTACCCAACCCGTAAGATTACAAATCTCTATCTTTCCTAATACAAACTATCTTTCCTTAACACTAAATGGGCTTCCAAGTCTTCTAAATCTTCGAGTCCTGGGCCTTTAGCAAACCCCGGGTACCATCTTTGGCAGGCCCATTGGGGATGCCTATGTCAGTAGCCCCCGAGATTTTTCTTGAATCGAAGAATCAGGGAAAATCTCCAACTTTTACTCATTACATAATCTTTCGATATGCAAATTCTATTTTGTACAGGGATAACGGTAGTTGGGGCTAGTTCATCTGACGGATCAGGTACTAGTTAACTGCTCTAGTGGCAATCCGCAAAAACCTACTTCAAGATCACGTCCCTGGACATGATCTCGGGATACTGGTGTAAACTTCGACAGGTGCCGCTTAAGGTCTTACCATTCCGTCGAGTCCCGGTCATATTTTATCGGGTACCTAACGCGTCCGTTAGGATATTTCTTCGTATCCGTTGATACGGAAAAAAGTAGCGATCCGCCGTCGGAGACGGTGCCACGCCGCTCAGAACGGATCCGGGGTCTTACCTTCGCAAAGTTTTGCGGCATTCAGAGATTTATTCGCGACTTTTAGCGCTCTGAGAATATATTGTCGAGTGCTTTTCGGCTGTTGGAATAGCACATTTTATTGAGTCATATTTGATGACTTATTTTGTCTTCCCGATGGGAGTATATGTAGAGTTATCTGTGTAACTCGAAATACACTCACTTCTATTTTTCCTTTTGATAAAAATTCATCGGGCACGCGAACAGCGTTCCCGATGGGAGTAGCCCCCGAGGCTACAGCCAAGAACTTGTGCTTGGGTGTAGGCTCCAGAGATTAGCATCTTTGCCGCTATATTTATAATCCCTCTCGATATTTTTCTATTTATCGGGTGCGCGACCAGCGCTCCCGATGGGAGTAGCCCCCGAGGCTATGAACAAATGCTTGCATTTGGTCATAGGCTCTCGCCATTTCTATCTTGTCATACTCGAATTTTCTATTTTTTCCAAAGTAGCCCCCGAGCATTTGGGCAAAAACTTGTATTTGAACAAAGGCTCCCGAAATATCCTTGCGTGTCGATAATCTCTGCAAGCTTCATAGTCGAGCTTTTCTTTTTCCTTGATGACGTCGTTGCTGATGATAGCCACGATTTCTGTTTTGAAATATGCGAGAACCGTTTCTCTCACTACCTTGTGGGTCCATATTCCTTATCTGATTGACACGTCGTGCAAGTGGGGGACACATGTTCTCCACTTTTTCTGGCACGCTCCGTAACCTCGTCCATGTTAAAGTACTTTTTTACCCTTGTATACACGTGGACATCATCTGCTACGTACTTTTTCCATCCAACGGTCCGTCGCTTCACCGCACTTCTATATAAGGTCGTCTTCTTCCTCCTTGAACACTTCCGCTCGCGCCGTCCTTCTGCTCTCATCTGCAAATTTCTTCCTGCGATCCATAGCCTCTTGAGCTCCTTGCCTCCACACTGCAATTCCCGCGCCATCGTTGATGCCGCCACGCCGATTGACGAGGCACCATACGCCGGAATCCTCCATGGCCGCCGTGGATCTTGGAGCATCAGAGTGGGAAAGATCGAAGATTTCCACCCAAGATGTCAACCTTCTGAAGAAGCTGGGGATCAGCAAGAAACCCCAGGCATTACGCTTCCCCAGCGAGGAGAGCTACCCCACCCCTCCAATGGGGTACCGGGTAAGTTTTGTCGATCACCTTATCCGTGGTCTCTGATACGTCTCCGATGTATCGATAATTTCTTATGTTCCATGCTACTTTATTGATGATATCTACATGTTTTATACACATTATATGTCATATTCGTGCGTTTTCCGGAACTAACCTATTGACAAGATGCCGAAGTGCCAGTTCCTGTTTTCTGCTGTTTTTGGTTTCAGAAATCCTAGTAACGAAATATTCTCGGAATTGGACGAAATCAACGCCCAGGTTCCTATTTTGCCCGGAAGCATCCGAGAACACCCGAGAGCCGCGGAGGAGGGCCCTGTGGGCCCGGATGATAGGGTGGCGCGGCCCGGGCCCCGGCCGCGCCAGCCTATGGTGTGGTGGCCCCGGGCCCCCTCCGAGGCTGCCCTTTCGCCTATATAAAGCCCCCGCATCGAAAACCCTTACGGAGGAAGCCACGGTACGCGAAACCTTCCGGAGCCGCCGCCATCGCGAAGCCAAGATCCGGGGGACAGGAGTCTCTGTTCCGGCACCCTGCCGGAGCGGGGAAGTGCCCCCGGAAGGTTTCTCCATCGACACCGCTGCCATCTCCACCGCCATCTTCATCACCGCTACTGCTCCCATGAGGAGGGAGTAGTTCTCTATCGAGGCTAAGGGCTGTACCGGTAGCTATGTGGTTAATCTCTCTCCTATGTACTTCAATACAATGATCTCATGAGCTGCTTTACATGATTGAGATCCATATGATGAGCTTTGTATCGCTACTAGTTATGTGCTACTCATGTGATGTTATTAAAGTAGTCTATTCCTCCTGCATGGTGTAAAGGTGACTAGTGTGTGTGCACCGTGTGGTTCTTGTCGTAGGCTATGATCATGATCTCTTGTAGATTGTGGAGTTAATTGTCATTATGATAGTATTGATGTGATCTATTCCTCCTTCATAGTGTAATGTGGACAGTGTGTGCGCTATGTTAGTTCTTGGTTTATTTTGCAATGATCTATTATGCTCTAAGGTTACTTAAACATGAATATCGAATGTTGTGGAGCTTGTTAACTCCGGCATTGAGGGTTCGTGTAATCCTACGCAACGAATGGTGTTCATTATCAAACAAGAGTATATGTAGCACATATGAGAAAGAGTTATTTATTATGCGATCAATGTTGAGAGTGTCCACTAGTGAAAGTATGATCCCTAGGCCTTGTTCCTAAATACTGTTATCGCTGCTTGTTTACTGTTCTACTGCATGTTTACTTTCTGCAATATTACTACCATCAACTTCACGCCAGTAAGCTATTTTCTGGCGCCGTACTACTGCTCATATTCATTCATACCACTTGTATTTCACTATCTCTTCGCCGAACTAGTGCACCTATTAGGTGTGTTGGGGACACAAGAGACTTCTTGTTTTGTGGTTGCAGGGTTGCATGAGAGGGATATCTTTGACCTCTTCCTCCCTGAGTTCGATAAACCTTGGGTGATCCACTTAAGGGAAACTTGCTGCTGTTCTACAAACCTCTGCTCTTGGAGGCCCAACACTGTCTACAAGAATAGAAGCACCCGTAGACATCAGTCTCTCCGCCCCCATTCATCCTTTTCTTCGTGGATTGCTTTTCGTCTACGGTTTGCAACTCCACCACCTCACGCCAAACTCCATTCTTCACATCTCCATCTTTATTACTCTTTGCGAGGCCTTCCTTGGCGTCCAGCCTAACTGGGCGCTATGGAAGCGCATTTTCTTCTGCCGCCGCAATGGCTCGCCCAGTGTCGCCTATAATATAGGCGGCGTTGTAATTTATGTTCGACCCACTGTTGACTACTTCGACGTCAAGCTTCCTGACTCAGTTCAAGGGTGGCGCAAGAAGTGGTTGTACATTCAAGAGGAGAACCATGGATGTGCAGAAGACAACATCCCTCCTTTTGATGGCGCCGAGAAAATCTTGCGCCGCCGTTCCTGGGATGCAGATGCCAACGAAGAAGAAAGGGCGTCGACAGAAAACTTGATGGCTCGTATCCACGAGTTGCAAAATACTCGCGGCAAAGAACTATCGGGTATCCAAATCACTGCATATTTTCTTAGGACTAGAGTGCAGCCGCTTCAGGCCCGCAAATATCCTCTTTGGAAATATGCCGACGATAAGGACGTCGATCGGCTGTCAGTGGATTTGGAGGTCAAGGATTTAGAGAGACTTGTCCGAAAAATTTCATCTCTCAGCAAAAAAGATGCTGTCCCTTCTTCTTGCCGTGTGACACCTTTCAGTGCCGCCAATCCTCTTCCCGAGGTAATGTTTGTTTATTGTCTTGTTATTGCTTTGCTATCTTTTTTGTAGTTTCTTTTTTGACATCTTTCCCTGTCTTGTTTTGCACAGAATCATCCAGACCTTGTCTCGCTTCCTCCTCTTCCTGAAGGTGGAGAAGTCGAAGAAAGGGCCATTGTCACTGATGACAATGAAGAAGCTCCGTCTTTTGTGAATGAACCCGTGGATTCTCAAAAATCCGCGGGATCTTCCGAAGGCACTGCATCGGCGCAATCTCCTCCTCCCGCTGTTTCTCCAAGAGGCAACAGGAAAAGGGAAAACGTTGAAGATTCCGGCACTTCTAAAGCCGAAGAAGTTGATCCTTCGCGTAAGAAGGCAACTTATGATCCATATCTTGCATCCCTCGTCAGCTCGTAAGTCTTCTTGATGTCCCCCTTATTTCTTGTAGAATTTTTTTTGTCTCATCTTACTTGTAATGTTGTTGATCTTTAATTGTAGTGATGATGAGGAAGAAATGCCAACTCGTGACGTGGCTCCTCGGACGAGCGCGTCACATACTGTAATTGTGTCAGAGACGCCAGTTGAAGGAGAAGAATCTTCGCCTCCTCAACAAAACGTCGGCACCACTACTCCTCCTTCAAGCCCCCTTGTTCCTTCGCCAAAAAGGACAAGGGTCGAAACAATCATCGAGCCCGCCCCTCAATTGGGTAGCTCTTCTCACTCGCTCTTAGATGATGTAAGTTTTTGACTTCTCTACTAGTATCTATATTTCCTCTGTTTACTTCTTTTTGTGCCCTCATATTTTTCTTGTACCGATATTTTCTTTCTCTATTCTTTTTTGACAGCCCATGATCAAAGAGCTTATTCGCATTGGATCCCAATTCATTGGGTACCGTGAATATGCCAGCAGAATTGAAGGTAATAACTTGTTTGCTGTCATTGTTTCCAATCTTCTTGCTCTTATTCTTGTCGCAATTTTTGACTGTTCTTTTCTATTTTGACAGAAAAACTTGTCGAGGCCAACAGGCTTGCCGACACTCTTGCTCAGGAATTGGAGCAAAGTGAAACGGCTCGCAAGAAAGCCGAACTTGAAGCTAGCCAAGCAAAAATAGAGGCTGATGAAGCTAAAGCAAGAGCTGCTAGTGTCGAAGAGTTGCAGAAGAAACTTGATGATGCTGAAGCTAGTCTAAGCCGTGAAAGGGGGATCCTCAAGCGTTTGAACACGCAAAATCGTCGTTTCCTCGGTAACTTTGTTGATCCCCTCTATTTTTCTTAAGACTTGCTGTCTTTCGTTTTTTCTTGCTGTCGCTAATATATAATCTTTATGGCAGGTCAAACAAGTCAAGATTTTGACCTTGAGAATCCCACCAATGATCCTCTGCTTGATGCACTATCTTATCTGGAATTCCATGGCCAAGATCGCGAAGGCGTGGTAAATGCTGACGCGGGATTGTCGAAGTTGTTCCCCTACTTCTTCCCAAAGAAAGAGGAGCCGAAGACTTTCCTTGCCCTTGCCAAGGAATTCAATACGTCAGAAGATCTTGGTCTGAAGATGCGTCAAGAGAACATGAAGGTTGCTGTGGAGAACACTATTGCCTTGGTCGCCGACAGTCAACAAACTGTTGACTGGGTGAAGGTAGGCGATACCGAGCAAATAGAGCAATCAAAATGGAGGTCTCTAATCAAGGCAGCCAAGCCCAACACGAAGAAAATCCTGGCTTATCTCGGGATCAAGCCATCTTCAACTCCCAGTTCGTCAAGGCCGGAGGTCTAGTTGAATGCCTTTGTTTTTTCTATCTTTTGCTTTCTCTATTTCTTTTGCTGTTGTCGCCATTTTATCCTTGGCGACAATTACCCTGCTAGTCCCTTTAGAGAACTTCTTTTGTAATGTCCGTGTAAACTTTCGAGAAATCAATGAAATTCCTCTTGGTACTATTATTGATCCTGGAATTTTCTTTTCCAGTTAATATTTGATAATTATTCGACCAACCCTTGCTCTCCCGATGCTTCACCTGCGTCTTCCTTCTCGAAGAAAATACTAGCCGATGATAATCCCCTTGAAGGTTCTTCAGGCAAACATTTGTCGGAAGGTTTGCAAGAACTTCGACAACAGCTTCAATCCATGAAGAAACAATCCCTTATGCTTATGGAACAGTGTCGAAAATCTTCTGAGAGGGAAAAAATTGCGCTTCAACAAGCTCAAGATGCCATAGCTGAAAAGGACGCCGCAGTTGCTGAAGCTGCTGCGGCTACATCCCGCGAAAATGCTATGCTTCAACTGCTGACAGATGCTAACTTGGATATGGCAGGTGTGCTTCATTGTCGTGCTTTTCCTTTTCCTTTTTGCTTGTCTTCTCATTGCTCACTGGTTCTTGTAAAAAATAGGTTCTTTTTTGGATGCTACTACTGAAGATGAACGTGTCGAAGCTCGATCCAATGTACTTCTTCGTCTTGCCAAGGATCATGGAGTATTATTTTGGGGTACACCTGAACGAACTCGCCAGATTGTCAGGTTTCAAGATCGTGCACTCCAGGTTCGCGATTACCTCGACTTCTGTACAAGGACTCTGTCTCTGGTCTATGGCACCATGTTTCCTCGGAACAAGATGCCAGAGACTCTTCCTGCTTTAATGGATAAGTTTCGGGATGCTCCTCGGATCCACGGCTTTGTGCGGGCCCAATTGGGCTGCCGGCGCAAGATTTGCTATGATTATAATAAAGATTTGCTACCCGAAGTTGGACGTGAAGCGATTGTTCCCAAGTGCTTGGCCAAGATGTCGAAGAGGAATAGAAACTTCGGCAAATATGACGATATTGTTACTCCCGTTGCCGAAGATATGATGGATGAACTTCTTCGGATGGATGCTGAATTCTTCGTGAAGGGCAGCTATGCTGAGCATAGTACTCGTGCTGTAAATAATAAACGCTTAACAATAGACAATATATTGGGAAATCCTTGAAGATAAACTTGTTCCGAAGATTGTTTCTTGTATATGATCTATATTGTAAAGTCACTATATTTTTATTTTTACCGCTGATGAGGCCTAAGGCCACGTGGGTTGCCCGATCTCACGAATTGACCGAGGGAAAGGCGGGGGAGAGGAAGAACACGAAGAACACGGCGATGAACACGATGAACACACGCAAACACACACCAACCCGATACAATTCCGGTTTACTCCCGATAGCCCGAACCACTATCCCGATAGAATCTCTCAAGGGAGAGACACGCGGTAGAATCCCCGAGAGGAAGATCGGTATACGATCGGTGGAATCACACGAGTGAGAGACCGGTGGTAGAATCACAAGTCTGAGAGACTAATCATATAAGGAGTGCCTTGTACAATAGATTATGGTAATCTAAGGAGGGGGTTTCCCTAATCCCAAAGGGATGGTGGAGGCATGAGCCTAATTCTCTCAAGTTCATTCCTACCTAATGAAGGGGGAAGTGGGAGCCTATATATAGGGAGCCACTAAGGAGGGGTAGTTTAGGGAAATAAGGGGGTACATGGGCCTTGGCCCGAATTGACTTGTGGCAGGCGCCTTCTCTTCTTGGCTACCTTGGACGCTCTTCTTCCTTCTTCTCTTCCATGCCTCCGTGACCTCGGCCTCGAGTGTGGTTCTTGACGTTGGCGCACATGATGAAGCGAGGACCGTAGGTCGGGCTGCATCATCTCCCCCCACTTGAAAAAGAGTCGTCCTCGACGATGAGTCTTCATGAATGTGTAGAGGAGGTAGATGACACCAGCACTTGAATGTCCCTTCACTTGTCAAGATCCCTATGAATAGCACAAGAGAAGCAAAGGAGCAATCAAAGCGTAGCCAAAGTTCAATGTAGTTAGGAAGAGGGCGCAAGTAGAAGGAGGTCACCTTATCAAAGTGTCGATGTGCTCTCATTGAGAGATCTTGTGTAGTGGAAGTGTGCGGGCAAAACCACTCATTGGAGCTCACTTGTATCATGCTCTCAAGAGCTCTTTTGGTCAACTCGTGCTCAATCGAGGTCGACCTTGTCTTCCGTGTACCTACACACACAATAGCCAAAGCAAAGAACGTGTGTGCATGGTATATGAATACATCATCCATCATGATGTTCCATTTCTTTTGCACATCACCATTAGCGTTAAGCAAAGCATCATAATAGATATGGTGAATATGCGGGGTGAACACATGAACATGCTCATCATGGACATATGCAAAGTCTCCAAAATGTGAGAGAGCTATGGGGGCAATCTCATTCACAAGCATATTAACATCATTGCAAACCAAGCATTGGAAAGAGCAAGTATTCAACATTTTGGTTGCACTAATGGGAGAATATTGCAAGCATGTAGCACAAAACATGTTCAAAATTTCATCATTGTTGTCGACAAACCTAGGGAAAGAGCAATTGTTCGGCAAGGTTGTCACAACACAAGCATCAATGTCCTCATTGCAATCAACACATGGGAAAGAGAAATTGTTCGACAAGTTGGATGCAATGGGAAATATATTGAAACACTCATAGCATGGCATGGTCATGTTATCACAAGCAATCAAGTCCACATGATCAACAATGTTGGTATCAAGCAAAGCATCACATGGGAAAATGAATGAAGCATATGACATAGCATTTGTATCATCAAGATCATGCATGCACTCATAAGTCATCATGTCCACTAGTGGGATCATGGCATCATCAACACCCATATAGGTACCTTTGTAGTCCCGCTCATATGAGGTAGGTGTTGTGGAAGAGGTAGGCTCGATGTGGCCTCCATGTTCATCTTCAAGCAAGCATGGTGTGATATCATCATCGTCATGCACCATGTACATCGTCTCCATGATCGGCGTCTCGTCATCCATGGAACCTAAGGAAACATAAGAGAACACACTAGAGGTAGAGGGTAAGTTGTGAGAAATCGAAATGGCCTCACATGACCTATCAACTACCACTCTCATCTCACTCGGTGTATCACTCATGTCCTCAAGGTGGAGGCACTCAAGCTCATGTATAGTGGATTCACTCATCTCACATATAGTGGAGTCGCTCATCTCACATATAGTGGAGTCCCTCATCTCCATGGCAATGGCGTCGTCGATGTCCGAGCAACCTAGCAAAGAGGAAGATAACACAAGAGGAGTAGAGGTTAAGTTGTTAGAAATCAAAGTGTCCTCACTCAACTCATGGGGTGTGTCACTCTTGCTCTCAAGGTGTTTGATGTATGCGTTGCACTCGGCTTTATCTTTGGGTGTCATTTGGGCTTCTCGAGCATCTAGCTCGGCGAAGTATGCTCTCATCTCGGCTTGCTCTAGTGGGGTCATCATGTGTATCTCTCACTAGGATAGGTGTATATGTATGGTGGAAGGAAAACTACACAAGTATCTCACCTATCAAGAAAGTATCGGAAAAGTGGTTCAAGTCAAGAGCAAAGCCAAAATGTATCGGGGTTACTCACACACACACTCAAAGCACACGCAAAAGGCTAAGAACTCTATATGTGGTGGGTAAGGGGTGGATAGCAAACGAAAAAGATCAACGAAAAAGTCTATTGTCAAATGTGGGTAAGATCCAAAGTCAAATGTCAAAAGTGGTGATCTATGTCAAGGAAACACGGAAACACACACGAGGAAGAACAATGGGGTTAGCGCGACCAAGGAAGTGAGCAAGTGACAAGATGGTCCTAACGAAGACTATAAGCTCGGTGTCACGCCAACACAAGAGAGACGGTAGCTCGGTTGCATATGAGAGAAGCAACAAGATTTGCACAAATGCCACTCTTCTCTTTTCTCTCTTAGTGCTCACGAACTTTGCACTCCTTTGTATCGGTGGACACACACTCTTTTTCTATTCCTTTTTCTTTTTCTCTTTTTTTTTCTATGCTTAGAAGCTTTATTTTTCTCTCTGTATATGTCACACTTTTTCTTCTTTTGTGTATCTTTCTCACCGAGCTTGCTTCGGAGCTTTGCTCAACACAACGCACACACACACCCTCTCACGGTCGTGACACTTGTGCAATGCTTCGCAACACTCGGAAAGCCACTCTCAATGGGATAGGTACACAAAGAAAGAAAGGGGCTACAGGGGGTAGGGGAGGCAAGTTATACCTATTGACGTTAGGCGGTGTCAAGCACACGAACTTGCGATGGCGAAGTGGTGGTGACGATGGTGTCGAAGATGCACCGGAATCCGGGGTGCCGATACCATTGTCGCGGTGTTGATGTAGGCGCGGAAGCGGTTCTCACGGTCCAAGGGCACTCCAAAACGGAAACCGGGCAAATTAAGTCAATGCCCGAAAAATAGGATCAAAACGAGCGGTCAAAAGTTGGTGTCCAAAAATCGTCAAAAATTAGACGTAGACTATGTAGAGTATTTGGAGGATGTAGTTAAAATTTGGAGTCAAACGGGCGCCGGAAAGTTGTCAAAATTTGGAGCAAAAATGTGAGCCAAAACTGAACGAAACTTGTGTCAAAACGCTACAGCAGCGGCACTGCCGGGTGTACAACACGGCACTGCCGGAGTGCTTTGGCCGGCACTGCCACTGCCGGTGGGGTGGGTTGATGCTGCTATTGTTGCGTGGAATCAGCGGAGGAGTATGCAGCGGGAAGAGCTGAGGCATGCGGGCGTGCAGGCGGCTTGGCTTGGTGGCCGCGCGCTGCGTGGCGAGGCCGCTCGAGCTGTTCTTGGGGAGCAGCGCACGGGCGGGCGTGGTGGTGGTCAAGGCCAGGCGGGACCTGCAGGGGATGGTGATGGCGCGCGGCACGGAGGCTGGTGGAGGCCGACCCTGGGCCGGAAGCGAGCGAGGCGCTGGGTGGCGTGCTGGTGTGGAGTAGCGATGGTGGCGGCGGCGAGTGGGCCAGGCGGGCGGGGCCGTTGGTGGCAGGTGGGCTCGCGCGGGGTGTTGGGATGTTGGGGCGCTGCTGTGCGTGCGGGCGCTGCGGCTTGCGGCGGCCGCTGGTGGTTCCTGATGCGATCGGCGGTGGCCTGGCTGGGGTGTGGCGGGAGCGGAGGAATCAGAGGCGAGGCGTTGATGCTGCGACCTGAGCGAGGCCTGGCGGCGGAGGTGGGTCCAGGGGTGCGCGAGGAAGAACACCAGGATGAACTGACCAAGAACAGCACGAAAACGGCCTCACAAATCGTCAGATTTCTCGAGGAATAGGTCAAATTGGAGCACGAAAATTTGGGAAGTTGTAGATCAACACCAAAGACAACAGATCTGTGGATCAAAACCACAAAAAACGCAACAAATTCGCAGATCAAATTTCGAGCTATTTTTTGGGGCAATTTTTTTGGGAAAATTTTTGGGCGAAATTGGAGAGATTCGAGGGTCAAATTCGTGGCAACCTTTGCTCTGATACCATATGATGAGGCCTAAGGCCACGTGGGTTGCCCGATCTCACGAATTGACCGAGGGAAAGGCGGGGGGAGAGGAAGAACACGAAGAACACGGCGATGAACACGATGAACACACGCAAACACACACCAACCCGATACAATTCCGGTTTACTCCCGATAGCCCGAACCACTATCCCGATAGAATCTCTCAAGGGAGAGACACGCGGTAGAATCCCCGAGAGGAAGATCGGTATACGATCGGTGGAATCACACGAGTGAGAGACCGGTGGTAGAATCACAAGTGTGAGAGACTAATCATATAAGGAGTGCCTTGTACAATAGATTATGGTAATCTAAGGAGGGGTTTCCTAATCCCAAAGGGATGGTGGAGGCATGAGCCTAATTCTCTCAAGTTCATTCCTACCTAATGAAGGGGGAAGTGGGAGCCATATATAGGGAGCCACTGAGGAGGGGTAGTTTAGGGAAATAAGGGGGTACATGGGCCTTGGCCCGAATTGACTTGTGGCAGGCGCCTTCTCTTCTTGGCTACCTTGGACGCTCTTCTTCCTTCTTCTCTTCCATGCCTCCGTGACCTCGGCCTCGAGTGTGGTTCTTGACGTTGGCGCACATGATGAAGCGAGGACCGTAGGTCGGGCTGCATCAACCGCCCAGCCCCCGGGCGTTTTGATTGTAGTATTTTTATAATGCGAGGTTTTCCCAAGGCAAAATAAATTATACTTCGTACTATTTTTGCGAGTATGAGGCTCCGAACTTTATGTTGACCGCTGTTTTGTCGATATTTTTGTCTTGGCGAGGTACTTTATACCAAGGCGAAATATTTTTGCGAGTTGTATTTTGTCGACACTATGTATATGTATGTTGTAACGTCTAGGAGGAAGCCCCCGAGCCCGTCGACAAAAAGATATAGAATTCCACTATCTTTATTATATTGCAGCACCGCGAGCCCGCCTCATTAAAAACCTTTTCCGGCCCCACTCGGTGCCCCGAAAAAGGAAAAGAGTGCGTCCGAAAACTCGCGGGCGTTTCGAGTACATTGTATGTTTACGAGAGGAGACTATATTTCGGCATCTAAGCGTAAAAACGCACGAGCTGCGCCACGTTCCAAGGATTTGGCTCGGCAATCCCCGTCTTCTTGTCTTTGATTCTGTATGCTCCTCCTTCGATTACTTCTGTGACGATGTAAGGTCCTAGCCATGGTGACTCAAGTTTTTCATGGCTTTTTTGGTTGAGTCGCAAAACCAGGTCACCAACTTGGATGGATCTTGGCCGCAACCATCGACTGTGGTAGTTTTTCAGGTCCTGTTGATATTTGGCGACTCGTGACAGGACTTCGTCTCGAGCTTCATCAAGTGCATCGACGTCATCCTCCAAAGCTTTTCTCGAAGTTTCTTCATCATATTCTGTAACTCTTGGAGAATCATGCTCTATTTCTATCGGCAGGACTGCCTCGGCTCCATGGACCAGAAAGAACGACGTCTCCTGTGTCGCCGTATTTGGTGTTGTTCGAATACTCCACAACACGCTTGGTAACTCCTCCGGCCAAGTATGCCGAGCTTTTTCCAATGGTCCTAACAGGCGCTTCTTGATACCATTGCAGATGATGCCATTGGCTTTCTCGACTTGACCGTTGGTCTGTGGATGTGCGACAGACGCAAAGCTCAATTTGATGCCCACTTCTGCGCAATATGCCTTGAATTCCTTGGACGTAAAATTGCTGCCGTTGTCTGTGACAATGTTGTGAGGGACTCCAAATCGAAAGACGATGCTCTTCACGAACTTGATTGCCGACGCGCCGTCTGGTGAATTTATCGGCTTTGCTTCTATCCACTTGGTAAATTTATCGACAGCGACAAGCATATACTCATATCCTCCTGGCGAAGCTTTGTGTAGTTTTCCCACCATGTCGAGACCCCACTGAGCAAAGGGCCAAGACAATGGAATTGGCATAAGTTCTGCTGCTGGCGAGTGAGGTTTTGCCGCGAATCTTTGACACGCGTCGCAGGTTCGCACTATTTCCTTCGCGTCCTCGATTGCTGTTAGCCAATAAAATCCTGCTCTGAAGACTTTAGCCGCAATAGCTCGGCTGCTCGCGTGATGCCCGCATATTCCTTCGTGTACATCCTTCAGGATGATCCTTCCTTCTTCGGGTGTGACACACCTTTGCAATACGCCCGAGATACTTCGTTTGTACAACTCCCCTTTGACCACAGTAAAAGCTTTTGATCGCCTAATTATTCGCCTTGCTTCAACTGGGTCGTCGGGTATTGTTTTCCTTAGGATGTATGATATGTAAGCCTGCATCCAGGGGATTTGCACCATCATGACTAGCTCCTGTTCCTCTTCTTCTTCTGAATTTTTAGCGGTACTCGAAGATTTCTCTGTTTTCTCCTTCTTCTTTATTTTGGCTGGCTTTGTTGATCTCTCGCTTATTTCTTCCCAAAATACTCCTGGAGGGATCACGAGACATTGTGACCCGATGTTTGCGAGAACGTCGGCTTCATCGTTACTTAGCCTGCTGATGTGGTTTACCTCGCATCCATCGAATAATTTTTCCAGCTCATTGTACACCTCCTTGTATGCTATCATACTTTCGTTGACTGCATCGCATTGGTTCATAACTTGCTGTGCCACCAATTGTGAGTCGCCGAAGATTTTCAATCGGGTTGCACCGCAAGCTTTCGCCATCTTCATCCCGTGTATGAGAGCTTCATATTCGCTTCGTTGTTAGACGCGTTTGGGAACGTCATCCGCAGGACATATTTCAACTTGTCGCCTTCAGGTGATACCAATATCACGCCTGCTCCTGCTCCTTCCAACCTTTTGGACCCGTCAAAATTCATAGTCCAGGTTCTCGATAAATCTGGAGGTCCCGTGTTTTGTAGCTCCATCCACTCTGCGATAAAATCCGGTAGGACCTGCGATTTTATTGCCTTTCTTTTTTCATACGTGATGTCCCGAGGGGAAAGTTCTATTCTCCAAAGGGAGACACGACCCGTAGCTTCTGGGTTGTTTAATATGTTTGACAAAGGAGCTTCATTGACCACTATTATCGGGTGCGCCGAAAAATAGTGTCGCAATTTTCTTGCTGTCGTGAATACTCCATACGCCAGTTTCTGATATTGCGGGTACCATTGTTTCGACGGTGACGAGTACTTCACCGATGAAATATATCGGCCTCTCGAACTCCATGAAGCTTTCCTTCTTCTTCTCTCTCGACTACCGGAACCGTGCTAACCACCCGAGGTGTGGCTGCAATGTACAAGAGGAGGGGTTCTTTATCTTTAGGCGCTACCGAGATTGGTGGTGTCGAAATTGTCCGCTTGAGGTTCTCGAAGGCCCCGTCCGCTTCCTCGTTCCATTGAAATTTTCCCCCTTGTTTGATCAATGCGTAGAACGGCGGTGCCTTTTCTCCTAGCCCGGCGACGAATCTGCTTAAAGCTGCGACTCGCCCCGTTAGCTGTTGTATTTCTTTCAACTTTGTTGGCTTTCTCATAGTAACAATGGCCTGTATTTTTTCGGGATTAGCTTCAATCCCCCTTGCGGATACTAAGAACCCGAGAAGTTCTCCTGCAGGAACTCCAAAAGAGCACTTTGTTGGGTTCAGCTTGATGCAGAACTTGTCGAGGTTGTCAAAGGTTTCTTTTAAATCTTCGATCAGAGTTGATCCTTTCTTTGATGTTATCACGACATCGTCGATGTAGACTTGTACATTTTTTCCAATCTGTGTTGCTAGGCACTTCTGCATCATCCGCTGATATGTAGCTCCCGCGTTTTTCAAACCAAAGGGCATTGTTTTGTAGCAAAACACGCCATAAGGTGTTATGAACGCTGTCTTGGCTTCATCTTCTTCTTTTAATCTGATCTGGTTATAACCAGAGTACGCGTCCAAGAAGGAAAGACGTTCGCATCCTGCCGTGGAGTCGATAATTTGATCGATCCTTGGGAGGGGAAAGTGATCCTTAGGACAATGTTTATTGAGACACGTGAAGTCGACGCACATGCGAAGGACTATCGTGTGTTTCTTCGGCACCATCACTGGGTAGCTACCCACGTGGCTTCTGTAGATATTTCTTTTATGAAACCAGCATCTTTGAGTCGATCTATTTCTGATAACATGGCTTTGCGGCTAGGTTCCGAAAAACGCCGCAAAGGTTGCTTGATTGGTCTTGCGAGAGGATCCAAGTTGAGGTGGTGCTCGGCGAGTTCCCTGGGTACTCCTGGCATGTCGCTCGGACACCATGCGAAGATTTTCCAGGTGCTCACGGAGGAACTTGACGAGCGCGCTTTCCTATGCGATATCCATGTTTGTTGCGATGGATGTCGTTTTCTTCGGTCCGTCGGGTGGATCTGTACCTCTTTTGAATCCTTGGTTGTGTTGAAAGTTGGCTCCTTCGAAGACCTCCCAACTTCTGGCAGCACATCATAATCAGTGAACCTTGGCGCCGTATATTCTGCTTGCATCCCGAAAGTTTCGACGATCGATGAAAATCCTTGTCGCATTTATCGGATAACGCGAAGCTTCCCTTTATTGTAATGGGTCCCTTGGGTCCGGGCAACCTCCACAATAGATACGTATAATGTGGTACCGCCATAAACCTGGCGTATGCTGGTCGTCCCAACAAAGCGTGATACTGCGACGGAAAATCCACGACTTCGAACTCCAGATTTTCTATTCTGTAGTTTTCTCGTGTTCCAAACTGAACATCGAGGTTGATCTTGCCCAATGGATAACTTGGCTTCTCTGGTGTGATCCCATGGAAACGTGTTTCAGTTGGTTTCAGGTTTGCCAGGGATATGTTCATCTTCCTCAATGTATCTGCATACATAAGGTTTAAGCTGCTGCCGCCATCTATGAAAACTCTCGACACGTCAAAACCAGCGATCTACCGGGTAAGATGAGTGCCGATTGTCCTGGCCGAGGAACTTGCTGCGGATGGTCCGCGATTGTAAAGCCAATGTCTTGCCCTGACCAGTTTAAGTACTCGACTGTTGGTGGAGGCATCTTCTCTGCCATGAACACTTGTCGTGAGATTACCTTCTGCGCCCTGTTGGATGGCCTAGCTTTCTGAATCATCGAGACCGCACCATTGGAGTTGGGGTCGACATATGGAGGTGGGTGTGGTGCTGCCGCTATTCTGAGCTGGTGCCGGTTTTCGTCCGTAACTGCGGGAGGTGGTGGAAGGTGGATCTCGCTTCTTGGCCCCTGGGGGTTTCTGTTTGCTGCTTGGGCATTTGCGATGCCTGCGGCTCGCAACATTGCCTGAAAATTTCGGCAATCTTTTTGGAGATGTCCTGACTGCCTCTTTCCATTGTTGTCGAGGTAGAAGTGCATTTGACATGGACCATTCATCATCTCCTCGGGGGACACGTAAGGTCTTTGAAACCTTGGTCCACTATTTTGCCTGTTGCCGCGACAATCACTTCTATTGTCGCCTTGTTGCTCATTACTCCTCTGGTAGTCATCTCGACTATTTCCTCCAGGATTTCCCCGAAAGCCAGCCGATATATGGCCAGGGGCGTCGTTGTTGTAGAACTGGCGAGAAAATCGCCTTCTATTTTGATAATTTCGACCACGATCCTCTTCTGGCGACCTGTGTCGCTTGTTGTATATTGCGTCTTCTCCATCTGCCCACTTATTGGCTATCTCCATGAGTGCTGATATGGTCTTAGGGTTAGTTCTCCCTAAGTCCTCGACGAAGTCTCCTCGCCGAATTCCTGCCACAAACGCATCTATTGCTCTTTCGTCAGATATATCTTCTGCCGAATTTTTTATAATGTTCCACCGCTGTATATATTTTCTCATCGACTCGTCATGTTTCTGTCGACACGCCCTTAGTTCTTCCAATGACGCAGGTTTCTTGCAGGTGGATCGGAAATTTCTCACGAAGATATCCTCGAAATTATCCCAGCTGTCGATGGAGCCTGGGGGGAGTTTCTTTATCCAAGATCTTGCGGCGCCACTCAAGTGAACTTGGATGCTTTGCATAGCTGTTGCTCTGGTTCCTCCTACCAACTTCACCATCTCGAGATAATCCACGAGCCAATCCTCGGGATCCCGCAGCCGTCGAATTTCTTGAAATTTTCGGGTAATTTGAACCCTCTTGGTACTCGGGTTTTCGAACTCTTCTCGTAAAGCACGGGAGTCCACACATATCTTCGTCGGCAACTTCTGGTGAATGCTGACGTTCTCTTCTTTCCTGTCGCGCTCTATCCACCCTTACTTGAACTGCTGTATCTCTTGCACCACTTGTTCTTGGTGGCTCTTGGACCGCTGCAGTGGGTCGTGGACTGTTTTGTCCGGGATTTTCTTCGGGAGGCGTAGGCTGCGAACGCCGTTCCCATAACTCCTACTCCAGCCATCGCCATATTGAACAATGGTTCTCTCGGGTCTCCAGGAGGTGGTCTGGACGCGAGGATGTAAGCTTGTGTTGCCATGTAACCTGCTTCTGGTGTTTTTGGGATGATATTTCCCTTTTCATCGATCGTCATGAAGGACATGTCGAGATTTTGAATTAGGTTTCCCCTCTCTCCTTCGGGTATATTTTGCGCCGAGATCTCGATCTTCTTCGGGCCTCTCTATGGCTATCCGCCGAAGTTTCGACCGTCGACCGAGCCCCGCTCGACGCCTCGCCGGACGCGGAAGCCGCCTCTTTTCTCCTATTCAAGGATGCTCGTCTCGTTTTTCCAACTCTCGACTTACTCGAGCAAGTCTATATTGATATGCTTGTAGCTCTTGTGCAGTAGCAGTGGTGGTCATTGGTTCTGAACCATCCATGGCTCTTGCAGCCCTATCCCATGCTGCTTGCGGGAGTTGTACTCTTTCTCGAGGCGAGGACCCGACGTATTTAGTACCTAGGCCTCTTTTGAGATCAGCGGGATCGACGTATGGATTTCCCAAATCGTCGAAAGCCTCTGATGTTTCTGGCTCTGATTGGCCTGCCTCTTCGATCGCATAGATCTGATGATATTTTGAGTATTGATTTTTATCAGGATTGGTGACACCATCATATAGGTTGGTGAAGACCTTTCCAATGGCAGCAGATTTGTCGATGAAGTTGAAGCTGTCGACGCTATCGGAATCGCTGCTTATAAAGGAGTCCGCAGACGACTCGAAAGATGTGTCGCTGAAGATCTTGACGAGCTTTCCGTTCGCCTTGGTGTCGACGAAGCGTGGTGAAGAAAACTCCTCGTCAGTCGACGAAAAGTCAGAATCGACCGCTGAAAATTCCGACGAGATCGGAACTTCGAGACGGTAAGATCCGTCCTTGTTGACGCCAAATCGGAATTCTCCGAACGTAATGACGATGGACTCCTCCAGATAGGCACATGCATCCACACGGGAGGGCGGGTGAGGAATAAAATCGACTAGATCAGTTTTTCCCTGGTTACCTCGATCCATCGCATTGCTCGCCACCGATGAAGTCGACGATTCTGGACGTGCCATCGAGATCAGCTCCTTGCAACCTCTAATTCCCACAGACGGCGCCAATGACAAGGGTTTAACTTGTCAATGCCTACAGATTGTAGACTAGGGTTTTGCTAGAAGTAGATGGCAAGTAGATCTCGAAGGTTTCAGCCGAAAAGTACTCGACGATTGTAAAACTAGGGTTATGTTGACAGTAGATTCGATCCTTTCTTTGTCCCTCGACTCCCCCTTATATAGAGGGTGGAGCCGAGGGTTTCGTAATACACAAGTTACAGAGTTCGGGAGGGTTTCGTACCCATCCCGTAAGATTACAAATCTCTATCTTTCCTAATACAAACTATCTTTCCTTAACACTAAATGGGCTTCCAAGTCTTCTAAATCTTCGAGTCCTGGGCCTTTAGTAAACCCCGGGTACCATCTTTGTCAGGCCCATTGGGGATGCCTATGTCAGTTAGTGATCCATCTCTCACTCTCTCACTCTCTCTCCCTCTCTCTTACCCTTCATCACAAGTTGTTCCTTGTGGGATGAGCTGTTCATTACGAACTTAATTATCCACAGGAGCCCTTGTATGTATGCTATTCTATATATAAGTTTTATTTTAAGTTCAACGGGAGCAAGGGAGGGTAAAAAATTGCTGAAGATTGATGTACACAGAGTTCTGTTCTCCAAAATAATGTTAACTGTCATCTCATTGGTTTCGTATGTGCATCACACTCGCTGGTGTGCTTTATTACTGCAGTGATCAGCGGTGCTATTTTTGAAGATGCCATGGTTTTTTCGATGTGGGCACTCATTTGGTGGCCGATACTATATACTATCGAAAATGCTAAACCTAGGTGGAAGTGGTCAGTGGATGCAAAACATTTTCTCTCCTGTGATTTAAGAGGTTGTAATCCTACTTGACAAAGATATGATCGAACCGGTGTATTTCAGCAATTGTAAAAATATAACGCCCTAGGCTCCTAGCTAATAAAAGAAAGGCATGTTTTTACTAGGGTTGTTTGAGACTTTCAAAAAAAAAGAATACCATTCGTGGGATGACGACACCATATGAATTTTCGATCCAAAAAGTAAATAAGAATCTTTACTATTACTAGTTAAGTGCCCGTGCGTTGCCACGGGTTCAACCCGTCATCATTTTTGAACACCAATACCCATAAAAAGAAAAGATGCAGATTGAGTCGCATGATTTCGGAGAGAGTGCATCAATCAATATCTCACTTTAGACACCATGGCCTGCTCTTGTGTGAGAGTTTTGACATAGCTACCATTTTCAACATTAACACAACAAGGTTTAAAAGCCCCAAATGAGGCTGTAATTTCCTCTCCTTTTTTATTTTAAACATAACATTACTGACAAAGCCTCGTTTAACTAATAAGAAACCTTCTAACTCAAGATTAAACTAACTCATAAAAAATAATGACATAACACAATTTAGATTAAATTTATGGAAGATAACTTTGTTAGCTCAAATAATTTTTTTAAAGTTCACAAAGACAAACAAAAGAAATATAAGAAGATAATCAGGCCTCCCATCCGAATCCAACGACAGGATATGTATACAACACAGATTAATAGGCGAAAAAACAAAGTGACGGCTCAAATATATAGAGGTTCTGCATCAAAGTTAAGTGTACAATATAATTAACCAAAATGTTTTTCTTACATTTTTCCTATAAGTGTCACTCCCGCTAAGCAACAAGATGTCATCTTAATCCCGCTGTGTCCGCTCGTTAACTACGACGTTGCTTCATTTCGGCACCAGTGCACCACCTACATCCATGTGGAAGCAATTCGGCACTCATCACGCTTAGTGTACAAGTATGCTTACCACGAGCCTTCATGTTGGACAAATTTAATATGCACGAGTGTTCACAAGATAACATGATTTTACCTCTACGAAGAAATATTTCTTTTCAGCTCGCATTAGAATTTTTACAGAGGAAAGACCTGTATAGCCATTCACCTGATTTTGCAAGCCACCAAATAAATGAAAAATATTTCCAAATATTGTTGGTTCTGTGGTATTAGTTTGTATTGAAAAGCAATCGGTAATAAAAAATACTAACATTTAAATATTTAAATCAAATGACTGCACGAAAATTACAAAAATAGTCGGACAGTGTGCCAATTAGACCTTGCTAGTTTACGTTTAGAAATGCTACCAGATCAATAAGTAGCATCAGACCAAGTTCCCAAATGGCCATAGCAGATCACAAGAATATCATGGTATAAAATCCAAGACAGAAATATTATTTTTGGCATTATGTATTTACTCAATATCGTACTCCCTCATGCAGTCATACCCATTAATAATACCTTATATGGAAGGGATATAAGGATACACAGTCTTCACAAACTACAAATTTATCTATGAAAACCAAGTTTGAATCATTATTAAATATTAAAGAAGCTTAGGATTCTTAACTAATGTATATATATGAGCCCTTTGTAGTTACTGTTACAGCCCAAGTTACATAACTCCATGCATGCATGCAAGGGAAATTCATGCTACTTAATGGAGAAGGATAGCATACTCATCATGCACATTCTTATTAGGCTTTGTTTGCTCAGGTACGGAAGGACCACTTATGCGGTAAGAATACACGAATAAACATAAAAATTGCTTGCTGCCAAAAGTATTGTTTTTCATGAGATAAAGTGTGAGACTCATGTGTATAACAAAAAACAGTGGATAGCTTGGTCTGTCAAAATTTGACCTTACAGAGAAAAGCAACATAGGAGTATATCATTTCTTTTTGTGATCTATGCCGGTTGTTTACTTTGATTGCTTCGCACCTCCTCTTCACCTTTATAGTTTCAAAAAGGTTTTCAAAGCGCTGCCGTACACCATCTCCATGTCTCCTTCAAAGATCTTTATCGCTAGATCATGCACGTCAAGTCTACCCCAGTAACACGCTGCAAAATAAATGGAATGTACTCCCTCAATTCCATAATTCTTGTCGTAAATTTGGATGTATCTAGACATATTTTGTGAATAAATACATCCGAATCTGAAACAAGAATTATGGAACGGAGGGAGCACAGTTCAAGCCATTTTGAATAACTAAGGTCAAGGGAAAACAATATAGTGATCTAGTACAATACTTATACATAAGCTGATTATTTTTCATCCGGGCCAGACTTTTCAAATTAGAGTAAACTGGCTGCAATATAGAGGGGCATTAATGATCTTTGGAAACTTAGGAGATAATCATCTATTGTAGATAGCACATACTAAAAATAGTACATCGCCACATAAAACATGAAAAAAAAGTTCAGAGGTAGCTGAGATAGGGAGCCCAGCTAGAAAACCAAGAGTTAACAGTAACATATTTTTTTGTGAAGTAATAGTAACGTAATTAAACACAAGCGACAAGGTCATGTACCAGACATAACATGCACCACCTTGCAGTAGGAGCCAGTGCCAAAGAAACCCGTTGAAGGTGAACTTCCACGATAGAATGAAAGGATGAAGAAATATCTCAGTTCTTACAACCCATGGCCTGTTCAAATAGTAAATTCAACAGTGTTATTTGTATGTATGACAGGGCGTACTAATATTTATATTAATAGTAATAAGATGACCTTGTTCAGCACCTGGATACGTCATAACAATACAATGTCATAGCCTAGGGAGTTATTAATGGTAATAAGATGACTTTGTTCACTTGGATACGTCATAACAATACAATGTCATAGCCTAGGGAGATATTAACTCCTAGGGAGGGAACTCTGCACTTAGTGCCATTCCAGATGCCCAGGGAGGGAACTCTGTACTTGTGAGTCTGAATTCTGCAAAAGGGCTCCACAATCTGGATCATGGCGGTTGTTGCCATTGCGTGACGATGATCATGGCACAGTGTGAGGCATCGGATATTTGGACTTTTAAGTATCTTCTCGCACATTTGGGAAATGTTGCTATTAAAACATTAGTCTTCTTTCAATTTGCGCCTGATGGGTAGACATTGATATTGTAAAATATGTTTCAAGAATTAACTGATAAACCAAGTTCTTTTATGCGAGAGCATGCTATGTGAAATCAATTCAGACTGTTCCTAACCCAAACCTCAACATTTTTCTAAAACATACTTCTCTAAAGCCTAAACTAAGGCATCTTAGGAGTTTATCCATCGTTTAGCTGGTTAACATAAACTAAAATGCAGGGGAGATCTAAAAGAAACTTTCCTAAACAAAAGATTAAATTAGGTAAGGTTTTTGCCAGTTTCATTCCTAGAGCCTGAACGCTTTCCCCGTCATCCTGTTATACCACGACATCAACAAATCTTGTTAATTGTAATGTTGCTTACGGTTGCACGCTACCAACAAAATAACATTACACCAGTCAGGTTAATCATCTCAATTCTTGACATTTACATGAGAAATGATGTTTTTAAGCATCTTGGTTGCTAAAGAAGAGACCTGGAGGTAAATAACACAATTAGCAAGCATGTAGTATTACATCCAGTTTGCTAGTAAGAAAAGTACCACACTGGCTTGTTTATGATAGGAATAAGCGTAGTGGAGCAAGGATATCAACAGTTTTAAGGCATTTACCTACAATTATATCAATCACTGGATTCCTCTAAAGAACAAGCCAACCATTAAATTAACCCTTATTGGATTAATTAAAATTTCAAACTGGCAGGCAACAATAATAAATCTAGGCTAAATTTTTCCAAGGAAAGTGCGTTAAACCATCTAGATGGGCAAGCTTATTATTAGCTCTACTCATAAATGGAGCAGCATTATTCAATTATTCCATGAGGCATGCATTAGAAACCATACCTATATATTAGTCAACACACCTTACAACACCCAGAGGCTAGAATCCATTGTTGTTACTCTCATTTCATGCACAGCCTTGTACACTGGCATAGTTAGCACATGAATATCAAGAGTAAACATAATTCAAGTAGTAGCGAACAAGAACAATTTAAATTGAGTTGCCGTGAACAAGAATGATTATCAAACGGGTTTTTTTGTTGACACATTCAACAATTTTTGTGATGAATGCACTCTCTGCTTCTGCTGCCCTCATATACATATACCCAACTTCAGCATACATTGGCTCATTATTCTACAATAAGACATTATTCATTATATGAGCCAATAACTGAATTACTGAAGGCAGAAATAGAAGAACAAGAGTAAACTCTGGCCCATTTTAGTCTGAGCATTTGCACAGAGACAAAATAATTCATTCTGTAAGTATAGTGCTAGACCCTAGACTCATCCTATTCCTACCACAAATCAGTAATTATTTATGCTACCAAAAAAGGTAGTCACGGACAATAGTAAGCACTAAGTGATTACATTATAACACACTGATATGGGTTAATTGGTCACATGCATGATGCTCTGGGCTAATTGGTCAGTCTGCACCACAAAATGCAAATTAAATTTTGTTATTTTTTTCTTCAGCAAGTGAATATTAAGGTGCAAGTTTTACTCCTATTACAGCTTAGCACGTGTTTTCTGCAGATTACACACAGTGGTTTACCGCTAGAGCGAAGAAGAAGATGTGCTTGCACTTGCACCATTGCAACATCTGAGGAACAGGTAAGGATATGCATATGTACGTTCTACGCAATTTTGTTCTCCTCTTGCAACCTCTCATAAGTGATCTCCTTAACCTGAATCATAATGAAATGCCCCATAAAACCTCCAAACAATCTATTTTTTCAAGAGGTACTCAACGTTATTTACCAGCTCCACAATGAATGATAGAAAGAGCACACTGGCAAAATAACTTACCACAGTATGTATTAAGTTCTGATATTTTAATTGCCTTCCATGAACATGCAATTCAAATTGTGGCACTTCAGTAAGAGGCTTCTGCTCCTTCTCTCGGAGAGGAATATCATCCATGCAACCAAATTTAAAAGCTATTACTAGCCTTTCTCCCAGATAAATTAAGAGATCTTGAGAGTTGGGACAAGAAATTGCATATGCTACTTACTCCTTCAGTATCGGTTGTGCGGTTGTGCCTTGACAATTCTCCTCTTAGCCTCCTCACTCGCCACTCTATCCCTTTCTTCCATTAACCTTTGCTGTTCCACTTCATGTGTCACCTGAAAACTTTCTAGGCTCGTGCATGGTTGCAGTTCAGGCTTTGGTGGCACCTAAGAGGAAAATGTAGCTGTATGTTAACTTGTTAAGAGATGGCCTGCAACCAGGAGTTAGCCTGGATTCTATGCACAATGCGACAAAAAGCTCTTTATTTCCGTAAAGTGGTATAATCACAAACACTAAATGAAATTATCTCCGGTAGATCAATCTTTCCCGTCGACTATCGTAGATATAGTAGGACTACAAAATTTGTTGGTAAGACAAGTCATATAGATTTACTCGACCGGTGTTGATACTCGTAAAACTGCTAACAACAGAGACAATGAAGTTCGGTTCAGAATTCTACAATAGTTGTATTAAACATGAAATTTAGTTTGAACAATCAACGTGGGTAGGACGTTCAGAAATAGGGTGAATCATACCGCAAGCAACAAAATTGTCAGATCGGCGGGGAATCAGGAGGGGGGATGGAATGAAGTTTACATGGAAGAATACTCGCCTCCCCCGGTGCTGATTGCTGCTCCCGGGCCCTAGCGCCGCCGCAACAGGAGCTCCAACGGGTGTGGTACGCCGGGGCCGCGAGCTGGTTGACAATGAATCAGGCTGGAGGCAGACGTCTTGATCTGAGACGGGACATGTGGACGGCGGCGACATTGATCTGGGCACGACCGGCAGCGGCGGCTTCAAAATGGGGGCGGCCGGCGGTGGCGGTGTCGATCTGTGGGCGACATGAGTGGGGCAGGAGGAGGCGGGGGGAGGTATGCAAGAGGAGGTGTCGGGCAAGTCCGTGCGAGAAACGAGCGTACACGTACGCGGTAGCGCATGCTGCAGGGTAGCGATGAGGCCGTGACGGAGCAGGATGGAGGTCGGAGGGGGGCAGTGCTGAAGTAGGGCGGAGGTTGGAGCAGTGGCGTTTGGAGCCGTCGGCGGCGAGGCGACATGCCTGCGAGGAAGAGAGAGAGAGAGGAGGTGTTCAAGAGACTGCGTTGGATATGTTGGGCTTGGCCCATTTTGGATTCGTTGGGGCGAGAGGGATGCGCGACGATGGAACGACTTACCACGCGAGGAAGCGACGACGAAAGAAACGACTAAACGTATTGACGTATTGTGGATGTCAGATGGTAGAATAAGGAACCACTTTAGTCTTTTTAAGTAGTAGAGAATTGCAATGCAACCATGGTAAGTTGTGAGTCAAAGACCGTTTTACCCTTCCACCAAATCGCATAATAGAGATAAATGCCACCGTACCGGTTAGATATTCTATTTTCCTCCCGTCCCGATGCTCTCAATCCCCGTAGAGCTTTTCCTCCCCGCGCAACCAAACCAGCGATGCGCAGCGCAGGTTCCACGGCCACCATCCCGGGCCCTGGCCTGCCTTTCTCCGGCTAGGCAAGGCGCACAACCTCCCCGCCTCGACGCCCTCCTGCGCTCCCAGTTTCCTGCCAACCCCGGCAGCCTCTTGACCTCTTTTCACTATGGCCCCAGCTGCCAATCGATCTGCCCGCCGTGCGTCCGGTCCACACGAGCAGGCGTCGGCGACGATTTTCCATGGGACAGAGGCTGCTGGTGTTTTCTGACCACATGCCTGTCGCGACGACGTATGCGGAGGTGTTGGGCTCGTTTTCCTTCTACGATTGATTGTTCAAAGTGCGAGGCCTGATGAAGTGGACATGGTAGGGCGATTCAGATCTCGGCCGCCGAGGCGCAGGAAGAGTGAGAGCCGGTGTTGGTGTGGTGCTCGATGTCTTTGCATGTTCCACTGCTGTTCGACCTGGAGCCTTTGCCCTGTTCCCCTCTTATGCCTTGCCGCAGGGGTGGCCGGGAGCTTGGGAGCGATTGGCTCGATGCCTTACCTATCCTGTTGGTGGAGCTTGGTGGGGCATGAAGTGAGCGCATCTCCGCGGGTTTCACCTCCGCTGGTCAGCGTCGGCCGTTCCCGGCGGCCATGATGGGGATCGAGGGAGCCTCTCAAGAGCCAGAGTCCGGCAACGCGCCACCCCGTGCCTCTCTCTGTCCAGCGGTTTGGTCCCTGCCTTGCCCTGTACTGCAACGACGCAAAATCGTGGAGGCCAAAATCTCTACGACCTGCGACCTGGCCGATGTCTCATCTGAATTCTATATCTTGCTAGAAGTTCAAGCTATTTGGGGCACCTCTTTTAACCTGTGTGTCGACAAGTCGCGCCGGGCGAGTGCCGCCTCGCAAGCAGTAGGATCTTGCAAAGTGACCCGCAAGAAGCAGGCATGCATGCCATCGAGCTCGGAGATACTCAGGCTGCATGTTTTCCCGCGGTTGTCTTCTACTCTTCTTTACATGGATTAAGAGTAGCTCGCACAACAGAAATAAAGATACAGATGTGGAGAGATAAGCATACCCGATGGTGAGCTGATATAACAATTAAATATTGTGATAGAGACAAGAGCAGCTCATTATGTGACACGCACTTGTCATTTTGTAGTTTTCTTCTGTGCATAACAGTGATGATCACTGCAAAAAAAAAAAAGACTCCACAAAAAAAGATTCACTGTAAAATTAAAGATACATCAGTGATGTGCTTGGCTATTACACGGGGTTTCAGTGCTAAATCATTTGTCTTGCAGAACTGACGATAGAGTTGGAGTAAAAGTTTTTTTTGTGTACTATTATTAGTATTCCTACTATTTTAATTATGTGGGCTATTTTCTACCGATTTCTTGTTGCATTGTGCGTGCGAGGCAGAGAGAGCTGGTACTTACAAGGCATCAATATTATATGTTGGAGACTGATACATTAGGAGAGTCATTTGAATGCAACGAGAAATAAGAATGTGGAATTGTTTTGCTTCATGAATTTTTCTATGGATGAATTTTTACATCTATAAAATGACTACTATGTGAGATAAGGGCATCTCCAAGGCGGGTACCCATCCCGTGCCCGCGAGTCCGAATAGATCAAAACGGACAAAAACGCGGCCTAACGCGGCCACGTATCCCAAATGCGGATGCTCGCGGCGACCCAAACCCGGCCAAAATCTGGGTCGCATTTGCGTGGCCGCGGACGCCGATCACTGGCCGCTCGCCCTCCCCTTGTCCTCCCTTGGTCCGCGTGTCATAGGGACAAAATTTTATTTTTTATTAAATTAAACATATTACATTTTTCTTAATACTACCTACTACTAGCCTAGCTACGTAGTGCCTCGCCGGCGACACGCCGCTAGGGCCGTGAATTTCACTCGACGCGGGCGGCCTGTACGCGTGAGGATTTCACTCTAGCTTTATCAGTTGGGTGTCCCGGAGGCGGCGGCCTGCCGGCGTTCCTTCGCGTCCTTCACGTCCGCCATCCTCCTGGCCCTGCTCGCAGCTTTGGCGCGCTCGCACTCCGCCTCCTGCGGCGTCACGACCCGCTTCCCCCACGACCCGAGCTCCCACACAACGCGCTCGGCGCGTTCGACCACGTCCCGTGCCTCGTGGCGGACGCGGCCGGAGTCCCGGGCCTCGTGGTTCGCCTGCTGGCGACGCCGACGCTCTTGGCGGGCGAGCTCCGCCTCTGCAGCCTCCTCGTGGGCGTGCCGGTCGGGCGAGGGCAGCTGGAGAAGGCGGCTGACAGCTTGCTGAGCGACGAGCTCGTTCTTCCGGCCGATGAGGTCGCCTAAACGGCGGCGACCGCCCGGGCGGAGGTCTCGTGCTCCCTCGTCTCGCGCGTGAGCACGGCGAGACGCTCCTCGATGGCGACGTTGAGCTTCGCCATCTCGCGGTCGTGGACGGCCTCCTCCCCGTCGGCGGCCGCGACGGCATCCACCTCGTCGTCGGCGGCGGGGTCAGGCCCCTCCTCCGCGGCCTCGTACCAGCCGTCGTAGGCCTCGTGCCAGCCATCTGTGACCACCTCCACCAGCTCCGTGTCATCTGCCTTCTTTGCCGCCCCCTCGGCCACGACGCGGATCACCTCGTCGTCGGCGACCCACCGCGCGTCCTGCCGCTCCTCCTCCTCCGTCCGCAGGAACCTAGCGCGGGCGGCGAGGGAGAGCTTGGCCCATGTGGTCTGCAGGGTACGCGGCATGGCGATGGAGGAGAGGGTGCCGGAGAAGGTAGAGGGGGAGAGGATAGCGAAGCGGGTGAGGTCTGTGAGGCCGCGCGCGCCGCCTTTTATAGCTGGCGGCCTTGGCGGGAAACTTGGGCGTGAGCGCGCGACCTAGGCCTTTTCGCGCGCGCGGGAACTTTCCCGCTCGTTCTTCCGCCCGCCATTGCTATCCCGTCGAGGCCTGCCATGGCGCAGCACCGCCCAAGGAAGACGAACCACGTGGCGGGTTTATGGGTTGCCGCGTTAGGCGCAGTGTGCGACCCAAACAGACACGCGGACGCGGGGCACTGTTCGCGTGTCCGCGCGGCCACCCAAACGGACGCGTCCGTTTTGGTCTTTGCGTTCGAGATGCCCTAACCTGTATTATACAAACAAGAATTTACTTTGTGCGTCTTTGTCATGGAAAAAAATAGCGCGCTATTTCCGCGCTAATAGCACGCTATAGCGTTTCTGGACATGCCACGCTACATCATTTCGGCGCTATAGCGTGCTATAGCGCGCTATTAGCGCGCTATAGCACGCTAATAACGTATTTTTCGACCGACGCTATTTTATTATAGCGCGCTATTTTTTTTCTTGGTCTTTGTGATACATATTTATCTTTCGCGATGCAACGGACGGGCACTTTACTGGTTCGAATAAGTTGGCCTTGGCGTAACTAAAACGGACCGTCAAAGGCCCTCTCTCTCTCTCTCACTCTCCCGAAAGGCCCAGACCGCTCTTCTCCCCTCTTCACTGGCGGCGGCCGCCGCATCCCAGGCCCCAGCAATGGCAGCCTCGCCGCCGCCGGCAAAGGCGCTCTCCGCCAGCGGAGACTCCCGCATATCCCTGTTCCTCGACACGGACCTCGGCACCCACCTCGCCCTGAACGTCGCCGCGGACTCCACCATCCGCGGCCTCAAGTGTACGCCTCTCGTCGCCTCCTCTCCTCCTTCATTTGAAACGGACAGAACCTTACCTGACGCTCGTTCTTTTGCCTCCGCGCAGCGCAGGTGGCCACGGAGCACGCCGACACCTTCCCCGACCTCGGCCCCGTCGTCGTGAAGTCCTTTCAGGTTCTAATCTTTTTTTTTTTTGCCTGTGATCGTTTACTTTTACAAGATTCTTTTTTCTGAATGTAATAAGCGCCTAATGGTCGCTTAGATTACCTGCGTGTCTGGACGTTTCAGTGTAGGTGTATGTGGTTCTTCAGACACCTAATGAAGTTTAACTTTATTGGATATTACATACATAATTGTGATTATTGAAATATGTGTATCTCGAGTCTGATAGTGACAGCATTCGTCCCACATGTCTCTGCATTAAATTACATGCTGTTTCGGAACACCATACAGTTATCATGCTCAATCTGGAGAGGGCAGTGCTAGTTTCTAAATGTGTCATTATTTCCCTCAGGTGCGACGGAAGGGTGCAATGTACCACCTCTCTGATTCGATGCAAGTGACGAGTGCATTTGCCAAAGTTAAGGCTGGGTACTTTCTACATGTCAAGATGGTAGCAGCGGAGACGGACACACGCCACTCTAGAGACGAGGACAGAGGGAAACCAAGTGATAAGCTTCCCCCGATGCTGAAAGGTATTGAGTTAGCACTAACTATCACATTTTGAATTTTGTTAATTATCGAGTCAAGCTATCGAGTCAAGCTATCATTGGTACTGCTTCTTAATTTTCTTCTTGTGTTGGTTAAACTGTGTTACGATGACTATACCTAGGTTAGCTATTCACTTGAAGTGATCATTCAATTTTCTTATTTCTGAAGCGAATCTTTGTATAAAATCTCTTTCATGTTTCAGTGCAGACTATGAGTTTTTTAGACATTCTCAAGTCAATAATTTGCTTTCTCATGTCATACGATTAAACTCTTTTTGATATGAATGTAAATTTTTAAAAAAGGTTATGTTGTTCGTAGTTCTCTTGGCTGTTGAGGCATGAGGTCGAGCCTTCTAATGATGTTGATCTCCCTTGTTTTTTTCACTTCGAGGTATTCTAAATCTAATATTTCCTGTAACTTTTAAGGTGGTGAAGATGCTGGAGCGTGGGTTACTGTTCATGCACATGATGCCCATCCATCATCCTCGTTACAACAGAATACTGAAAGAAAGAGCACAGCATTTTTCCTGGCGACTGATGTACAAACAGTTCCTGTTCCAGTTATTGAAAAATCAGAGAGCTACAAGCAAGGGCAAAAACATAGTGATCAAACTGAAGGGGTTTATGTTAATTCAACATCTGTGTCAAACATCAATGTATTGACAAATCAAAGTAATGTGACCCTGGCTGGAAAGGAGGTACACGCAAGAGAGGAAGACCTTCTGCATAGTGTTGGAGACCGTGAACTAGGTTTTGTTTCCAGCAACAAGCAAATGGGAATGAAGGAGGACATGTCGGCAGACCTTCATGCATTGGATGATCTCTCTCAGGAAAAGGATTGCAAAAAGGCTAGAGTAACTGGTTCTTTTGACACGTCAGCTATAGATCCTACTAGAGAAACTAATGACTCTAAAACCACAGATGTGGAGAACTTTGATAAGCTTCTGCTGGAAACTGTCACTACTTCTTGTGAGGTTCTTTCAAACACTTCTCTTCAGCAGCAAGTGGATGGAAACCTAAAAGAGGATTCAATCCAACTAGAAATTCCAAGCCTTACGGGAAAGAATAAGAAAATGAAAAAAAAATCTAAAGATGTTTCTGCTCCAAAAATGATAGAATCATCAACTGGAGCAGTGGAGGTACCAAAAGCCACGGGTGAAGATCTGCTTCAGGAAAACAAAGGGCTAGAAGGTAATAAGCCCCCCTGGATGCTGTTACGATGCAATATTATTTTTATCTAGTGGTGTTTGTTTGGAACTTAGCTCATGCCTCATGCGAGTGCCCCATTCTCTTTGTGCTTTAATTTGGTCATGACAATTTCAAGAATATGCTAGATTTTATGAAGTATGTGTTTTGTTTTGAAACCATGTCTTTGGTCCATGTCCTGGATGAATGCAAAACACTACTCGAGTATTAGAAGTACATGCATTTGGCATTTTTCTAAAGTTCCCTTAGAAATTCAAGAACTATAAATCCAATTTCCTGTTTCTCTAGCCTCTGCCATGTATTTGGAAAGTTTATTTCTATTGCTCAGTACCGAATAATTATTTCCCTGATTCATAACCCAGGTGATGGTGCATCTGAAGTCGAAATGACTTGCAGAGACAAAACAAAGGTCATACCACCTGGCATGCTTCTTTTGCCATCACAACTAAATGGTGTAAGCCAAGTGACCAAGCATGTTCAATTGGGGACTGATGCTCAGGCAACTTGTGATCTAGCTGCTGACCAAAGTAATATCTATCTTGTACATGAAGGATATAGAAATCCGATCGGTAGAGACCTCGGTATTTCCACATGCAAAGTTGTAGATGGTGAAGAAAAATCTGCTAAAGGAACCAATGATGGGGATCATGATGAAAGTGCAGTTGACTTAGGCAACACGGAGAAAGGCAGCAAAAGGGGGAATGTCTTGGAGACACTAGATAATATTTCTCAAGAGGAAAACTGCAAGCAATCAAAGAAGGTTACCTCTGTTGGCCTAACTTCCATGGATACTGATGAAGCCAAAAACCAGTGTGGGTATGACAAGAAAGCAGGCAAATCAGATATTATTCCTACTCAGCAGGAGATTGTAAATGACCCTTCTAAGCGACAGATTGCAAGCAATGTGCAACAAGGGATAGAAAATCCAAATGGTGATGTAAAGCGGAAAAAAAGGAGAAGACAACACCCGGAGTCTTCAAAGGATGATCCTACTCGAGAGGCGGCAAAATCATCTGGATTCATTATGAATGCAAGCTCAACACAGAACACTAGTTCCTGCTGCCTAGATGCAAATCAAATAACACTAGGCAATATAGGAGAAGAAACAGCTGATGAAAAAGATCAGTGCTTGCGGGAGAAGGTGACTGAACTGGTTGTTTGTACTCAGGAGGTGAGTGTAAATGACCCAAGCAATGTGCAGCAAGGGGATTCTGATGTAAAAAAGAATCCAAATGGTGATGGTAAGCGAAAGAAGAAGAAAAAACGCTGCTTGGGGTCTTCAATGGATGATCCTACTCAAGATGTGACAAAATCATCTGGATTGATTACAAATGGGAGCTCAATACAGAATATAAGCGCTGACCCCCTAAATGCAGAGCAAACAACACCAGGCATGGCAGGGGAAGCAACAGAGAGTGAATGCAGGAAGGTTGATGAAACTGTGGATTTAGCAACAACAAATGTGATTAATGAGGTATTGGCAGATTTACAGAAGAAAAGCAAAAGGTCTTCAAAGGCCCAGGCTCCTAAAATAGAGGAAGTTGATCATTCCGCACGTGGACATGAGAATCAGTTTGCAAACGATAACCAGGACAAACATGTAACTGACATTGGTGTGACCAATAATATCAAAAATACGGCAGGAGCTCTAAGAGAATCATCTCTAGTTCATAAACATGACACAACTGTCACATGTGGCAAGCCCAATGCTCGAAAGGGAAGGAAGAAATCTTCCAAGACTGAACTTCGGAGTCAGGATACCAATTTGGGACATGGTTCTGATGCAGATTTCATGAACTGCGGGGCTCGACAGGGAGCAATTATTCCTGAAGGTTTTTCTGATGCTGTTGAACCAAATGATCATGCAGCGGTTCGTCCTGGTAATGAGAAAATCAATTTCATTGACCACTTTAGCCCCAGTGTGATGAATGACCCATCTGATTATGCACAGAACAACGATGAAACTATAAGGGAAGTAAAGGCCAAAAAGAAAAGCAAAAGAAAAGCAGATACGCATTATCAACATGCTGGTAGTACTGAACCTAATGATCTGCCAGAATCTCTTGTTCATACATCTAAAACTAGCTTAGCTGATCATTTTGGAACTGGGAACGTGGGTGTGCCTTCTGTTTCAGCAGAAAATGTGAACAGAGAAGATGGTAATGTCAAGAAAGCCAAGGGGAAAAACAAGAGCAAAGGAAAACCAGATTTGATCAAACCCGAGTCTCTAAATCCTAATGGCGATGATCAGGATACTGGTAATTGTACACAAGATTTGATGCATTCTGATGTGCAGGAGGGAAGAATGGAGCAGTGCAATGCAAAAGAGAACAATGGTAAAGTTATTCACAATGACAGAATGCTGCAACAGGAGACAGTAGATGCCACGCATGATAGCACTCTTGAAAAGAAGGTTCCACAAAGCTTGTTTGGTGCTGATGGTCAGACTGATTTTCCCATCGTGAAGGACCATGCACCCAAGAGCAAAGAACAAAGGAACTCTACTTCTCAGACAAAGCGGCATGCCAAGAGTAGAGAAGATGATCTGTCAATTGATGGGAGGACAAGTACAAATCCTAATTCTGCAAGCAACCTTGTTCAGAGCTTTTCCACGAGACCACAAGCATTGAATGAAAGTGCTAACGGCACACCAGCTATTAAACGAGTTAGAGTAGCAGTTCGGAAAGTTCCAAGAAAAATGTATGAACATGCGAAGGACAAATCCAAAAAGGATAGCATTAAGAGAGGAACTGGCACAATTTTTGGTGACGACATAAGCGAAAGCTCTGATGAAGTATTGAACACCATGAGTGCAAAGGCTGCCATGAGAAACTCATCATCCACATCTGCGGACTCAGGTAAGAAGTTAAGAACATGTAATGTTATCACATGGACTAGTTATCAGGGCTAAATTTCTGCTGGATTACAGTTGCACTTGGCTATGTATACATTTACTTGAATTGAAAACAACTGTTTCTTTTTCTTTTGAAGAAGACAACTGCTTCTGATTTGTATGTGTCCATCTGTTAGATAAATTAATAAGTAAAAGGAAAAGGTAGTTAAGGCTTTATAGCTCCTTTAGAAAACTGGCCAGTAGCAAGTACTGAGAACATTATAATCCATGTTGGTACATTCATTTTTTCAGTACTGTTACTGGTGTATCTCCAGAATGCCACACAGTGCTACTGGTTATGATTTAGTGTTCTATTGGTAGATGTCCACAATCTAGGTTTATCTTGTGTTTGTTATCCAGTGTAGTTCCTCATGAACTGTTTTCATACTTTGCAGCTGATATGCTGGTCCACTTGTGGAAATTCACTATCTGATGTGCATCTGACAGGTATTTCATCTGCAGCCTTGTATGAGAGCGACGTACCTGATGATGATGGCATTGCATCATTGTAAGTTCTCAATTTTACAAAAAGAAACTAGTTTAGCATACAGTAATCTAAGTGGTCAGGTTTACATGTTGCATGGTACTTTTTATAATCTTGTGTGGAGAGAATAATATGGAGTGACATCAGAACAGTATTTGGATAGAACTGCTCGACTAGACAAGCATGACTTTGTTTTTTTCTGGTATTGAGTCGAAGCTTGCTGACACCTGAGTTGCTTTCCTACCGTTTGTTCAGATCACAGAAGAGTGACATTCTCTCCGTCCTGCGAGGCTCCACTAGCTACAAGAAAGCGAGGCTGAAACCAACTGAGCTGTTTGACGACACAGAGGTGCCTGATAGCCAGCCACCAATCTGAATGAATGAACCTGATGCTTATAGATGATGCGAGCTTCAAGCAATTTCCCAAAGCTTGCGCTGAATTTTGTAGCTGAACTTATCTGGCTGTCATGTTAAAAAATTAAAGCACAGACCTGCAGCTTTATAGTTGCCTGTGGAGTTTTTGGTTGGCTAGTCATGAAAATTTCATCAATTGTGTCTTTACCGTGGCTGATTTTGTCAATTTGTCTTGTATTGTTGGCGTAGGATGAATGGATGAAGTTTGACATATTAGTCACACGTTCTCATCCGTGAGCCTATGATTAATTACATTTTTTTTTGTTATAGTCTGTAGTCATATCGCGCATGTTTTTATGCCCTAATGATAAGTCTTTTTTTAAAAAGTCAGAGCTAATTGAAGTTTGACCAAACTTTTAGGAAAAACTATGAATGACTACAACATTATCACATGAAAATATATGTCATGATCTATCTAGAGGTGTTGATTTTATATTGACCATGTTAATGATTTTTTCTAAAAAAACTTGGTCAAACTTTACATAGTTTGAGTTATAGAAAAAAAAGCCTAATTCATTGGTACTGGGGTAGTATATGTTTGCTTCATTCATTGAGCCATGTCTGCAAAAACCAATGCCCGCAAATCACACATCCATACCTGAAACAACTCAAATGTACACTGAACAACCTTCATAACTCATACCTGCTTCATCTACACAATTTCAGGGAGTTAAAAGTTACAGGTAAATCCTTTGTCCTTCCCTAGCTTTCTACCTACACACTGCATCAACAAAGTTTTTTTTGAGGGACACTGCATCAACAAAGTTATCATGGAGTGCGAGCTTTCCTTGTTATTTGTGCTTCTGGATCTTCATCTATGATGTTTGCTGTTTTCCCAACGGATTTTTGGCTAAGCATTCTGGCAATGCCGCCTCTCAACTTTAGCGCTTGGGATCCATTGGCAGGTAGGCTGCCGCCCATCGTCCTCTCGAGCTCTAACAAGAGCGCCTTTACAAGAACATCAAAACGACGCTTGGATGTCGGATATCTTGATATCGACTTTGTGATTCCTTGCAACCTTAATGTGAAGTAGGAGCAGAAGGTTTAGCAAACATCAACGATTGTGTTCACCAATTTAAAAGAGTAAAAGACAATACCTTCGAGCAAACGCGTCGATTTCTGCTCTTTTTCGCTCATTCAATGATGGCACATGAGGAAGAGTGTCCTTGAGGTTGCTGGGCTCACCAATCATCAGTACTCTCTTTTTGAGGTACTCTTCCTCTTCTTCTGTAAATTTTTCGGCTTTAATTTGTTCTTTGATGACCATAAGCGGGTCAAAGAACCAATCAAAGAGAGTACTTTTAGGCCTGTTCTCAGATGTTATCTCAGCCCCATCACCTGAATATTCCAAAGAAGATCGGGTTAAGATCATCATAAATTCATAAGACGACTTCTGGTGAAAGCAGGTCATTTTTAAGTTTACTTACTTAAGAGTAGGCCATCAGAATTAGCTTTTGCAGACCGAATGAGTGCATTAAGCATTACATATGCAGGTAAACCAACATTAAGGACCCCACTGCCAACTTTGCCTGACTTCGTTTCTTGAATGTCTTTCATTGTTATCACTCCTTCATTCACCAAAACCTCTCCCTGGCGCTTGCATTCATCAAATAAGTGGTCTAGCATCTGAATAACAGCTCCAGTCAGTTATGTCCCCAGATTCCATAAGTTCAAATGTTATCAAGGAGTATAAATTAGTGTATATTGACAGTTTGCAGAATCAAATAGCCTATTCTCAGCATGTGCTATGGGTGTGTACAAAAGTGAAGCTGTGCCAGGAAATTGCAGTACCAAAAGCCAATCGCATTGCAATTTACCAATATATTAACAAGAAAATATCACCTTAAATGGATTGAACTCATCTATGCTGTTCTTAAATGATGTAACACGTGCTAGAGGTTTCTTTCCTTCCTCCTTCTCCTTGTCGAATGAGGCTGGTTTAGATAGGTGACCACCATGTGAAGAACCTTCTTTTTTCCGATATTTCAACCTTGAGAGCTCAAATGTCAGGACTAGAAACATTAAATTATTTAGGATCTGATACAAAAGCATGCAATATGGTATGTGAGTTATGGTTATACTTTGGAAAGCAAGATCCCGGTGCCATGTCAAGTACATCATTCGTGTATTCGTCAAAGATGGACACAGATGAGATGGCATAAGAGAGTCCCATGACAACGGAGGATTCCTGAAAAATCAACAAGGGATGACTTTAACGAGAAATCAGCTAATATTTGTCAATAGATGATAATTTATGGAAGTAAGAGTTTTCATACCTGATAAGCTATAACTGCACCATACAAGCCTAAAGGAATACTGGCGAGGATGGATGCAAGCATAGCTCCTAGTACTGCAAATGGCCAAAGAAGAATAGCAAGACCTGCGAATGGCACACATGCTGTCTCCAGAAAAGGTCCTTCTCTCCCAATCAAATCCTGAATCAGTCGTTTCCACCCTTTGAAAAGCATCACAGGGCACTTGTAGATGGCAATTAGCGTGAACATTATTCCATCCAGTACGAGTCCACAGGCAGCAGATAACAATGCTCCAGGAATATGAAGCAATCTGCAGGATAGATAGTTGTACTTAACATATACAATTCATAATTCTTCAAGGAAGAAAGATAAGAAGTGTGCCACCTAAAATATGGAGCATATCCTCAACTACGAGGTCAGGCATAAGAGGAAAGGTAAGACTGAAAAGTCCTGTGATTTTGAGGCAGAAAGGTACAGAACTACTAGGGCTAAACAGGAATCAGACCTTATCTCATATGGCTTCCCATTAGGAGGTGCCTGGAAACGAAGGTCATCCATTATTGAAAAATAAGAGTGGAAAAGCAAGTCTTTCAAATCCCTGACTACCGTACAGCTTCCGGTGATAGTACTCCATGTCCCATCCTGCAGTTTAGAGATAGTAAGTGACATGTCAAATATGTTTGACAAAGCAAGAATGACGTAAACACAAAGAAATAGCATGTATCGAAAAAATAAAATGTACCACAAAGCAATGAACAAATGGATTTTCTTTGCCTTCTCCAACAGCATCGAACGTGGCCATTATTGGTGCTAGAAAGCCATATAGTAGTCCAGCAAAAGCGCTTCCAGGGATGCCGATTATCAGCCATAAGATCAAGATTACAGTGGCAGCAATAAGAAGTAGAAGCTTTACTACAGGTCCCACCATTCTGGTTCTGCCTTGGAGAAAAGGAGGACGCATAATATGAGTATTTACTATTTAGACGTGTATTAGTGAGCTTGCTAAAGAGTGAAACTGCAGAAGATACACACTGTACCTGACAATGCAGTAGTATGTCCAGATCAGATGCATAGGCCATAACCCAAGAATTAGTGCAGATATTCCAATCGCCATGATAAGGCATGCCCAAGGACATAGCAGCACACCTGTGAGACGAAATCATATGAAATGAGGGTATACAAACGTAGTTCAAATTATGATGAAGTGCCAACACAAATACGAGTGTTTAAGCTGACAAGATGTTTTTGCAAACCCACGACTGTTTTACATTCACACATTTACCATTCGTTTTTGCACTTGTAGATTTACATGCATTGATTCCATGACATTCTACCATTCATTTTGCTAATCCATGACTGTTTTGCATCCGCAAATCAACAGCCTCCAATTGATGCTAGTTATGAGAAAATCGACCACAGGATGTTTTTTTTTCTCTTGCTTTTTGGGTGAGAAACCACAAGAGTTTTCAGGTTGAAGCATACGTGCAAGTCCATGTAGCTTTATTGGTGAGTGCGCATACTATCGTGTCCACAGAGGGATTTAAAACACAGACATTGCTATCCAGTAATCAACACAATAAACAGGCGTGGCACCAGCAATCAGTTAAACAAATAACTACTCCTTCTGCAAACTATTCTTAACTGGAGCTAGGTCAAAGAATTATTGGTCTGGGCAAATACCATAACTAAAATTTGAACAAATGTCTAGTAATTTGAACTGGGCCGAATTAAATGGTCCAGGAAAGGGGAAGAATCAGGCATCTACACAGGCAACAGGGAAATCAAGAGGGACTACCATACAAGGCAAGAAAATGCAGAAGCACATATGTGGCTTTTCCATTTTACTCACAGATGACAGATCAGACTTGCATACCAAAAGAACCTCAAAGAGGGCAGATCAGAACAGAGTAGCATGTCACCTTTAATGAGCCCCAGGATGAAGAGGCCGCAGAAGTAGGGCAGGAACTTGATGAAGTACCAGAGAGAGGCCCAGAACCTGTTAGGCGGCTCCATTGGGCAAGAGGAGCAGCGGGGCTGCAGGAACCCAAGAGGGCAAGCAAGACTCCGGCCTTTCGGAACAGAACACCAACCAAGAACCCTTGCTCCGACCCAAACCTGTGGGTAATTTGGCAAGTCCTGAACCTGAAGCAAGAGCCGAAACCCCCGAACAGAAGCAAGGTCCCTAAGAGGATGAAACTGCAAGATTATCAATTCAAACTGGAGAGCAACAAGGACATCTCATCAGGAAAGAAAGGAAGGGAAATTTTTTAATAAAAATCAAGAACCTGCCTGAAGATTTGGACCGCCCGACAGGAGTATGTGTGGGCTCCCCTCCCCACCGGTGAAAGACAGCCCGTGCCGCTGGCAGGAGGAGGAGGAGTAGAAACTCGGCGATAGAAAAGCGCAGGGAAGATATGATTGCCGCGGCCGGGCCGCCGGGGGGTGGTTACACCAGAAAATGGGCAGCAGCGGGAGGAGCCGCCGGTGCGTCCGTTGGTGGCGGTGGGTCAGTGGAGGCGATAGGCCGGATTCGGAAACTGCTCGAGGGGGGCTAAGGATCTGATGCTAGGCGGGCTACGGAAAGGAGGGACCGTGGTGGGGGCGCAGATTCTTGCTTCTTTTGGGCGGGCGGGCGGGCGGAGGAAGGAAGATGGGTTGGTTGCGCTGTGAAAGTGAAGAAGCCCTGTGCTTTTGCGTAGTGGGAGCTTTTGCTGCGGCTGCGGTGGAGGGGGGAGCTCGCACTTCCCCGGTGCGGCGCAGGCGGAAGGGGGAGGGAGGAGGAGCAACGGCTGCGGAGGTGGAGGGAGTGGGATGGACGTAGGAGGGCCGCCGACCGTTTGCCTGGGTGACACGGATCGTGCTGGTGCAGTGCAGCCAGCCAGCCATGGCATGTGAACTTTCTTTCTTTTTCTTGATGATCTTTTTGGTGGCGACGTGTGGACTCGGGTCCTCTGGAAGGTCCCGCAGCGCAGTGGCGTACGCGTGGGGATGGATCTACTGTAAAGTGTAAACCCCTGGTCCTGTCAGGTCGACTTGTTTTGTTACCATTTCGGTAGATTTTATTTTACTCTATTTATTTATATACTGTCCAGCTAAAATTATCTGAAGCTTCTACATGAATGTTCGACACCATTGATTGTACAATAGGCAGAAACAGAATAGGCACCATTGATTGTCATAATCCACTGTAATAGTATCGAATGCAGCCACATTAATAAGCCACGGTGGATAGATTGTCCCACAACTTTACATACTTAATCGTTCTCTTGTCGGTCTGAAATTACGCCTACTGTAAAACGTCTGCTACCAAAAGAAGGATTCTACGTATTTCAGTGCCAACCTTGTGTTCTTTTTGTATTTTCTTTTTTCACTTTTGTGCAGTTACTACTGCGGAAGAGTTACATGTGAAAAGGTATTGGAAAAATGGTATTGTGATACATGCCACGGACATTGTTTGAATATTTTGCCAACCCACCTTCAAGAGCATGTAGTACTTTTGCTTGGATCAAGTCGATATGTTCTTAGAGTTTACACGTTTTTTTGAGGAAAAGAGTTTACAAATCTTAAGTTAAAAACATGATCACGCGGAAATGGTGAATGGAACCTGGGTACGCGCGCACCCGTTTACGAAAAGTTCAAAATAATGCTATTTAAAAGTTTCAAAAAAATGTGAAGTAAAATTTTGTATGTATATACTATGTTGATACTTACTCGTGTGTGTTTTCACGGAAAAATACCATTGTATGTGACCTACACAAAAATGACAAAATGCAAATTCCTATTCCTGTGAATAGTACAAAGTCCTGTTCACTATTCTCATTTGGACATTTTGTCATTTTTATGCAGGCCACACACAATGGTATTTTTTCGTGAAAACTTACACGAGTAAGTATCAACATAATATGTACATGCAAAATTTTACTTCACATTTTTTTGAAAATTTTTAAATAACATTTTTTGAACTTTTCGTAAACGGGTGCGCGCGCACCCAGGTTCCATTCGTCCGGGTCGCATGATCACGATACTATTTAATAAAAAAAAATGTAGCCTTTCATCAATCCAACATCTGATGAGCGCTCGACATCGGTTTTGAACTGCGGCAAGACCTACTGTGGCTGCTTCTCCCGGCGGCGCGGTGTCACTCTGGTGGCTTCTCGGGGATAGCGGTCTCGGCAAGGGGTGCTGATCGATCTGCAGCGCATGAACCCCGGAGCAGCAGCTCTAGACACGGCAGCGGCCCCTCCACCGGGGATGTTTGGACAGGAGGCGTCTCCTTGTGGTGGTGCCTAGGGGCGGCAGATCACGAGATACCGAGCCTAGGTTCATCGTAGAAGGTGCGTAGTGGCCGGAGCTTTCTGGCGCCGACGTTGTTGGATGCGAGAGAGACATGGCCTTGCGGGGTCTGTGGATTGGAGATGGTCCGGCAGAGTTGGGGTGGTGCAGCCGCCAGTGAAGGCCGCACCCTAACTTCGGTCGTCATGGCGGCGATGGTTGTGTGTATGCACCGTTCCCTTGTTGAAGGCGTCTTCATTGCGGTATGCTTCCACTACACTCGAGATGCTTATGGGGAAACCCTAGGTTCGGGCATCCTAGACCAGACAATGGCGACGCTACCGATGTTGTTCATTGTTTTTTTGGAGCAGCTGACGGTTGGTGGAGCTACGAGGTCGAGTGGTGTGCTTTTACCACGTAGAATTTGGCGAGTCTTGGTGGCGTGGTGCAGCGGGGTATCGTTGATGATTGTGGTGTGATGGACTCACACAGGGTGGACATGATGTTTGGCTGGATCAGCTATTGATGGAGGTGACGACTTCTGACGTGAGAGCATGAGGCCCTCACAGAGGATCTGCTACACCGGTCATGTGCTCTTGTTTCTCCATAGGGTGACTCGGTGATGCCTCGGTGCCTGATTAGCTGATGGGTATTGGTTTCTATTTTTAGAGCATGAGGAACATGTTTCTTCACCCATTGTCGGATTTGTAGGTATTGATAGTGGCTTCGGGTTTTATGATGTATATCTTTGACAAATCTTTGTTGAATAAGATCTAAATAAAAACCGTATGCTTGATGCAGAGGCTTAGGCTTCATTCCCCTTGTCGAAAAAATAATACTTACTCGTATATGACTTCTAAATTGGGCATAAGCTTGTCTTCATTGTCACCAGGCCTCGACGGAGTAGTATGTTCTAGAAATTAGGCGGAAAGAATGTTTTTCCTCTAGGGGTATAAGGGCATGTACAATGGTGATGACTCAGCTGTCTGTAAAAGGTAGTTATAGACGATTTTGTTGATGTGGAGGAAAGAGAATGAGGAGAGAGAAGGAGGTTGCCTGTAAAGTTACATACAGTCTGTAGGCTTCTTACCATTTTTTTGTTTTTTGTTGTATGAAGGGTGTCTATAACTTATACTCACATATAGCTATGACTAAAAATAGGTAACTTACTGATGACCCACAAGTATAGGGGGTGTATCGTAGTACTTTCGATAAATAAGAGTGTCGAACCCAACGAGGAGCGGAAGGTGTTGACAAGCAGTTTCGATGAAGGATTCACTGTAAATGCTCACGAGACAAGTATTCGGGGGTTTTGATATTGCGGATAAATAAAGTACAAGTAAATAAAATGCGAGAGAAATAATTGCAGCGAGTGGCCCAATCCTTTTTAGCACAAAGGACAAGCCGGTTTGTTTACTTATAATGACCAAACGTTCTTGAGGACACATGGGGATTTTAGTCTAGTACTTTCGCTTCATGTAGCTAAATAATCTTCATTGTTTTGATAAGTGTTGTGTGGGTGAACCTATGCTAATGCACCGCCCTTCCTAGGACTAATACATACTTGTGATTATACCCCTTGCAAGCATCCGCAACTACAAGAAAGTAATTAAGATAAATCTAACCACAGCCTTAAACTCTGAGATCCTGCGATCCCTCTTGCATCGATATACTAACGGGGTTTAGGTTTCTGTCACTCCGGCAACCCCGCAATTAGCAACCGAATACAAGATGCACTCCCCTAGGCCCATAAATGGTGAAGTGTCGTGTAGTCGACGTTCACACGACACCACTAGAAGAATGACACCACAACTTAAATATCATAACATTGAATATTACTCAACCATAATTCACTACTAGCATTTAGACTTCACCCATGTCCTCAAGAACTAAACGAACTACTCACGAGACATCATATGGAATACAATCAGAGGTGATATGATGATGAATAACAATCTGAACATAAACCTTGGTTCAATGGTTTCACTCAATAGCATCTACAACAAGTATAGAATAACACCGGGAGAGTTTCCCCTATCAAACAATCAAGATTTAACCCGGATTGCTACAGCGGTGACGAGGTGCAGTGGTGGTGATGGCGGTGTAGATGGTGGAGATGATGATGATGATGATGGAGATGATGTCCCGCTCGATGACGATGGCGATGGCGTCGATTTCCCCCTCCGGGAGGGAATTTCCCCGGCGGATTCCTGCCCGCCGGAGAGCTCTTTCTCTCTCGGTGTTCTCCGCCCCGCGAGGCGGCTGTAACCCCTCGTGAGGTCCTCTCCGTGGCTTAGGTTTTCGGGACGAAGGAGTACGCGAAGAAAAGGAGGCGAAAGGGGCTGTGGGGCCCCCGGACCACGAGGTGGCGCGGCCGGGGCCTCGGCCGCCCTAGGGTCCGGGCCCACGGTGGCTCCTCTCTGCTCCCCTTCCGGCTCCCTCCGTCATCCGGAAAAATAGGAATTTACGTGAAATTCCCTTCCACGAGCTTGATCTTCCGAAATATTGCGTTCGACGGTGCTTTTTCCAGCAGAATCCCGGCTCCGGTGCTTGATCCTCCAAAGATGATGAAACATGCAAAATAGATGAAATAACATAAGTATTGTACCCCAATATGAAATATATCAATGAATAACAGACAAATTATGATACAAAATAGTGATGCAAATTGGACGTATCAACTCCCCCAAGCTTAGACCTCGCTTGTCCCCAAGCGAAACTGAGCTCGATAAACATGACCACATGTTTATGGAGTGAAGAGTCGATAAATAAAATACGGACAAGAAGCATCATATTCATTCACACAAGACATTCTAGTAAACAACTTCCTCATATAACTCATCTCGAAATAAGTAAAGAGAAATCACAAGTAAAGGTGCATAAGAAATCATAGTTGGTGATGGCAAACTTTGTTCTTGGTCAGAGAACTACTAACGGATTGTACTTCTAAGCAAAGCTTTCATATTAGAATTTATAGCTGAGACTTCATATTTAAGCATGACAAACTCTTCATAATCATTGATAACTTCAAAGTCATATTCATTCAGATAAAATTGGTACTAAACAAGAAAGTATAAAAGACATGATTAACTGAATCATAGCATAAATGATTGGTTCACATCAACTCAATTGCTTGCTTGAGATAGAGGGAAATAGGTTTACTGACTCAACATAAAAGTAAAAGACAGGCCCTTCGCAGAGGGAAGCAGGGATTAAATCATGTGCTAGAGCTTTTCAAGTTTTGAAATCATATAAAGAGCATAAAAGTAAGATTTTGAGCGGTGTTTGTTGTTGTCAATGAATGGTAGCGGGCACTCTAACCCCCTTGCCAGACAAACCTTCAAAGAGCGGCTCCCATTTTATTTTTGTTTTTGTGTGGCACTCCTTCCAACCTTTCTTTCACAAACCATGGCTAACCGAATCCTCGGGTCCCTGCCAACAATCTCATACCATGAAGGAGTGCCCCTTTTTTTATTTTTATTTTATTATGTTGACACTCCTCCCCACCTTTGCTTTCTCAAGCCATGGCTAACCGAATCCTTCGGGTGCCGTCCAACAATCACATACCATGGAGGAGTGTCTATTTTGATTAATTAATTTGGGACCGGGAATCCCGTTGCCAGCTCTTATTGCAAAGTTATTGGATAAGCGGATGTGCCGCTAGTCCATTGGTGAAAGTTGCCCAACAAGATTGAAAGATAAAACACCACATACTTCCTCATGAGCTATTAAACATTGACACAAATAAGGAGTAGTAGTTTGAATAATTTAAAGGTAGCACATGAAGTATTTACTTGGAATGGCAGAAAATACCATGTAGTAGGTAGGTATGGTGGACACAAATGGCATAAGTTTGGTCTAAGGTTATGGATGTATGAGAAGCATTCCCTCTCGATACAGGTCTTTGGCTAGCAAGGTTTAATAGCAAGCATAAAGGTTGAAGGAAACAAACAAATATACATATGATAGAAACAATCATGCATCTTTCTCATAAGCACAAGCAATTTTAACTTAAGAATACTAAGCTCATAAGCATAGAGATAATAGAGTAATGTATCTAAGTGTATTTCTCTCTTCTATTAGACATCAAGATGTTGTTGCTATTGACCAATGCTAAGTTTGCCAAAACCAAATAGATTTACTTGATGCTCCCAAAGTGATATCAATACTTATGTCAAGAGTAATCATATAATGGAGATTGCAAACTAAAATAAGGTGTACAAAAAGTAAATGATAAGACTTCTCATTAATATTCCATAACGATAACTCACACCAACGGATACATAGATAACTAACTAAGAGAGATACTTCCACATTGCATACTATTCCATAAGATAACTTCCCTACTCATGATATGACACTACTTGATAGTAGAAGATAAAGGTGGTGATGATGTGATACCGCGGCACTCCCCCAAGCTTGGAATAAACCAAGGGGATGCCAATACCGATGATGAATTACTCCTTCGGTGATGGTGGTGATGGATTCTTCTCGACAAGCTTCCTGACAAGCTCCTGTAAACCTTCAATCTCATAGGTGAGGTTGTGAATCATCTCCGAGTTGTGCTCAACGCGGCTCATAATCATGTCCGGTGGTGAATCCCAACTCTTAGAATTGTTTCCCCATCCTTCAGCTTCAAATTTCATCTCTCCTGCATTGTCAGAACGATTTATATCCCAATTACTTGGCAACACTACCTTGGGGGTTCTTTCAGTTTGACGATCGAAGATTAGATTGCGGTAAGGGTTGTAATTGCTCGGAGAAGATGTCCTTGGAGCCAAGTAATGACGTGGAACCGCTCCTCCGGTAGCGATTCGTGCACTCCTCTTGATGTTGGATGGATTTGATATCACGCCAATACTTGCGACGGTGGCTTGTTGGTGTTCCTGCGGAGCTTCCTCCACTTCTTCCTCATCCTCTCTTGCATCTTCTTTCTTCAGCTCCGGGTCTTGAATATTTTCCTTCAAAGGTTCCTTGTCCTTGTTGTTGGAGACCATGGTGCTTCTAGATCAAAACAAATCCGCGGAAAACAGCTCGAAACAAAACACGACGAGAAAACGATATTACGGACCTCCAGGGGTCCGGGGGATTATATAGCAAATATTTTTACGACAAAAGGAAGGTTCCAGGCCGAAAACGAGTGGAAACGGGACGCCGAGGTGCCGTCACCATAGGTCGGCGCGGCCAGGGTGGGGCCCGCGCCGGCCTGTGGTGACGGGCCCTCGCGCGTCTTTTCCACTCCGTTTCGATTCCGTAATTTTTCATATTTTCTAAAAACTGCAAAAATAATGTTCGGAAAGGTAAACGCGGACTTTTTATTACCTGTACTGTTACCTATTCAAAGTCCAGTTCTGGCGGATCGTCAATTTGTCCTTTGATGAAAGCCTCCGGTGTTTCCACTTGAATAATATCAACATCAACATTATAAGAATCACCCGAGATATAATGCTTGAGTCTTTGTCCATTCACCACTTGTGTGGCATTGCCTTGGAGAGAGCTAATTTTAATTGCTCCCGAACGATACACCTCCTCAACAACATATGGTCCTTCCCACTTCGAGAGTAATTTCCCCGCAAAGAATCTGAGACGAGACCGATACAATAGAACTTGATCTCCAACATTAAATTCTCTTTTAATGATCCTTCTATCATGCCACTTCTTAACTTTTTCTTTAAAGAGTTTAGCATTTTCATAAGCTTCACTTCTCCATTAATCTAGAGAACTTAATTGCAACAACCTCTTATTACCGGCTAATTTAGAATCTTTATTTAGTTCTCTAACAGCCCAATAAGCTTTGTGCTCTAGTTCTAAAGGTAAATGACAAGCTTTTCCATAAACCATTTTATAAGGTGACATTCCCATAGGATTTTTATAAGCAGTTCTATAAGCCCATAGTGCTTCTTTCAATTTGCTAGCCCAATTCTTTCTAGATTTATTAACAGTCTTACCCAAGATAGCTTTAATCTCTCTATTTGATAATTCTACTTGACCACTAGTTTGAGGGTGATAGCGAAGCAATTCTATGATTAATACCATACTTAGCAAGAGTTTTTCTAAAACCTCCATGAATAAAATGAGAACCTCCATCAGTCATAATATATCTAGGTACTCCAAATCTAGGAAATATAACATCTACAAGCATTTTTATAGAGGTCTCACCATCAGCACTTTTTGTAGGTATAGCTTCTACCCATTTAGTAACATAATCAACAGCGACAAGTATATGAGTGTTACCGTCTGAAGAGGGGAAAGGACCCATGAAGTCGAATCCCCAACAATCGAATGGTTCAATAACAAGAGTATAATTCATAGGCATTTCATTGCGTCTGGAGATATTACCAACTCTTTGACATTCATCACAAGATAAAATAAATTTCCTTGCATCTTTGAAGAGTGTTGGCCAATAAAAACCTGATTGTAGAACCTTTTGCGCGGTTCTATCTCCAGCGTGATGTCCTCCATAAACACTACCATGACATTTATTCAATATCTCTTGTTGTTCATATTCAGGAACACATCTTCGCATAATACCATCTACTCCTTCTTTATATAAGTGTGGGTCATCCCAAAAATAATGCCTCAAGTCATAAAAGAATTTCCTCCTTTGCTGAGCTGAAACAATAAAGTTAGCATAATCTACATACCAAGGGCTCTCTCGCGAGCTCACCTTTATTACAGCCAATTGTTCATTTGGAAAATTATCATTAACAGGAACAGGATCATAAGCAATATTTTCCAATCTAGACAAATTATCAAGCAACGGGATTATCAGCACCTTTCCTATCTATAATATGTAAATCAAATTCTTGCAACTGAAGTACCCATCTAATAAGCCTTGGCTTAGCATCTTTCTTTGTCATAAGGTATCTAATTGCAAGCATGATCAGTATGAATTGTAACTTTTGAATCAACAATATAGGGTCTAAACTTGTCACAAGCAAAGACTACAGACTAACAATTCCTTTTCAGCTTGTAGCATAATTTCTTTGAGCAAGCATCAAGAGTCTTACTAGCATAATGAATAACATTTAATTTTTTATCTACCCGCTGTCCAAGAACAGCGCCTACAAGAAAATCACTAGCATCACACATAATTTCAAAGGGCAAATTCCAATCGGAGGTTCGACTACGGGAGCAGTTGTTAAGGCTTTCTTTAGAGTTTCAAAAGCTTCCTTACAATCATCATCAAAAACAAAAGGTACATCTTTTTGAAGAAGATTAGTAAGAGGCTTTGAAATTTTAGAGAAATCTTTAATAAATCTCCTATAAAACCCAGCGTGACCAAGAACACTACGAATACCTTTAACATCCCTCGGATAGGGCATCTTCTCAATTGCTTCAACTTTAGCTCTATCAACTTCAATACCTCTCTCGGAAATTTTATGTCCCAATACAATTCCTTCATTAACCATAAAGTGGCATTTCTCCCAATTAAGAACAAGGTTAGTTTCTTCACATCTCTGCAACACTTTATCGAGGTTTCGCAGGCAATTATCAAAAGAATTCCCATAGACAGAAAAATCATCCATGAACACTTCTACAATACTTTCGCAAAAACCATGAAAAATAGCAGACATGCATCTTTGAAAAGTAGCAGGAGCATTACATAAACCAAAAGGCATACGCCTATAAGCATAAGTTCCATAAGGACAAGTAAATGTGGTTTTCTCTTGATCTTTAGCTTTAACAGCAATTTGTGAAAACCGAGAATAACCATCAAGAAAGCAAAAATGAGTATTTTTAGATAACCTTTCTAGCATTTGATCAATAAAGGGTAAAGGGTAATGATCTTTCTTAGTAACTTTATTAACTTTTCGAAAATCAATGCACATTCTATACCCTACAACTATTCTTTGAGGGATAAGCTCATCATTATCATTAGGCACAACATTCATTCCTCCTTTCTTAGGAACACAATGCACAGGACTAACCCATCTACTATCAGCAATAGGATATATAATACCAGCTTCAAGAAGTTTTAATACCTCGTTTCTTACCACTTCTTTCATCTTCGGAATTAGACGACGTTGATGTTCAACAACAAGCTTTGCATCTTCTTCCATATTAATAGCATGTTGGCAAATAGAAGGAGAAATCCCTTTCAAATCATCAAGAGTATAACCAATAGCTCCTCGGTGTTTCTTCAATATTTCCAATAACCTTTCTTCCTCAATCTCTCAAAAGCTTAGAACTAATAATAACAGGATATATTTTCTTATCATCAATATGAGCATATTTAAGATTATCGAGTAAAGGCTTTAAATCAAAAACAGGATCTTCCTTTGGTGGCGGTGTTGTACCCAAATCTTCCACCGGTAAATCATGCTTGAGAATAGGTTGGCGAAGAAAAATTTCCTCAAGCTCATCTCTTTCTTTCCGAAAAGCTTCACTTTCACTACTCTCCAAATGTTGCTGCAAAGGATTATTAGGAACAAGAACAATAGATGCACACTGCTCCATTTTAAAATCATTACTAGGCAAGTCAACTTTATAAGGAGTTTTGGTAAATTTAGAAAAGTTAAATTCATAAGGTTCACCAGCAAATCTAGTCAAAAATTTCTCTTTCTTACAATCTATAATAGCTCCACAAGTATTTAGAAAAGGTCTACCAAAAATGATAGGACAATGATCACTAGCAACGAGTAACCAAGTACCAAAAAGTCGACAGGATATTTAATCTTACCACATAGAACTTCCACATCTCGAACAATACCAATTGGAGAAATAGTTTCTCTATTAGCCGGATGAATAACCACATCAATATCTTCAAGTTCACAAGAACCAATTTCGTGCATAATCTCCGTGTAAAGCTCATAAGGAATAGCACTAACACTTGCACCAATATCACATAAACCATAATAGCAATGATCACCAATTCCAACAGATAGCATAGGAACACTAACTTGTTTGGATTTATTAGGATGAGAAACAATATTAGAAGCATCTTCACAGAAAATAATATAACCATCCTCCACATTTTCAGTCACAAGATCTTTAACTATTGCAACAACAGGTTCAATTTTAATTTGTTCTTCAGGTTCTTTAGGTTTCTTTTCACTTTTATTAACCGCACTAGATATGACAGAGTACTCCTTCATTTTAGCAGGGAAAGGAGTTTTTTCAATATAAGCTTCAGGAATAACATTATCAACAGTTTCAATCACTACACATTTGTTTACAGATAAATCAACTTTATCTTTATACGGTTCATGATACTTATCAAAATTCTTCTTAGGCAGTTCATAATGAGAGGCAAAAGCTTTATAAAGATTTGCAACAACTTGGGAATCAAGACCATATGTAGCACTCATATTACGAAATTTATCAAGTATCCATAAAAGCTTCAATGCATTTATAATCATAAATTATACCCGATTCTCTATCTTTGTCGTTCTCCCATCCTTCGAGTATTTTCTTGGATCCGATCAAGAAGGTCCCTTTTAAACTCTTCTTTGTTGCGTGTAAATGATCCAGAACAAGAAGTATCCAACAAGGTCTTGTCTTGAAAAGAAAGTCTTGCATAGAAATTATCAATAATAACATTACCAGGAAGCTCATGAATGGGGCATTTGAGCATTAAAGACTTCAATCTCCCCCAAGCTTGGGCAATACTCTCTCCATCATGAGGCCAGAAATTATATATGCGGTTCCGATCTTTGTGAATTTCACTTGGAGGATAAAATTTGGAATAAAATAAAGGCACAATGTCCTCCCAATCAATAGAATCACCATTCTTCAGCAATTTATACCGAGTGCGCCGCTTTACCGGACAGACGATATAGTGAATAGTTTCTTTCTAACTTCATTCATAGAAATACTCGCACATTTGAATAACCCGCATAATTCATGCAAAAACAATAAATGATCACCAGGATGGACAGTTCCATCCCCTTCATAGCGGTTATCCATAACACGTTCAATAATTTTCATAGGTATTTTATATGGTACTACTTCCTCACACTGGCGCTTCATCCACTACCGTTGCAGTAGTAGTAGATTTCCCAAATAGAAATTGAAGAGAAGATCTCTCCATAATGATTTATAGCAACGAGCGAAATAAAATCAGCACAAACAAGAAAGGTTTTCCTTACCAATTCCACTTACCAATAGCGCTTCACTCCCGGCAACGGCGCCGTGAAAATAGTCTTGATGACCCACAAGTATAGGGGGTGTATCGTAGTACTTTCGATAAATAAGAGTGTCGAACCCAACGAGGAGCGGAAGGTGTTGACAAGCAGTTTCGATGAAGGATTCACTGTAAATGCTCACAGACAAGTATTCAGGGGGTTTTGATATTGTATATAAATAAAGTACAAGTAAATAAAATGCGAGAGAAATAATTGCAGCGAGTGGCCCAATCCTTTTTAGCACAAAGGACAAGCCGGTTTGTTTACTTATAATGACCAAACGTTCTTGAGGACACATGGGGATTTTAGTCTAGTACTTTCGCTTCATGTAGCTAAATAATCTTCATTGTTTTGATAAGTGTTGTGTGGGTGAACCTATGCTAATGCACCGCCCTTCCTAGGACTAATACATACTTGTGATTATACCCCTTGCAAGCATCCGCAACTACAAGAAAGTAATTAAGATAAATCTAACCACAGCCTTAAACTCCGAGATCCTGCGATCCCTCTTGCATCGATATACTAACGGGGGTTTAGGTTTCGTCACTCCGGCAACCCCGCAATTAGCAACCGAATACAAGATGCACTCCCCTAGGCCCATAAATGGTGAAGTGTCGTGTAGTCGACGTTCACACGACACCACTAGAAGAATGACACCACAACTTAAATATCATAACATTGAATATTACTCAACCATAATTCACTACTAGCATTTAGACTTCACCCATGTCCTCAAGAACTAAACGAACTACTCACGAGACATCATATGGAATACAATCAGAGGTGATATGATGATGAATAACAATCTGAACATAAACCTTGGTTCAATGGTTTCACTCAATAGCATCTACAACAAGTATAGAATAACACCGGGAGAGTTTCCCCTATCAAACAATCAAGATTTAACCCGGATTGCTACAGCGGTGACGAGGTGCAGCGGTGGTGATGGCGGTGTAGATGGTGGAGATGATGATGATGATGATGGAGATGATGTCCCGCTCGATGACGATGGCGATGGCGTCGATTTCCCCCTCCGGGAGGGAATTTCCCGGCGGATTCCCGCCCGCCGGAGAGCTCTTTTCTCTCTGGTGTTCTCCGCCCCGCAGAGGCGGCTGTAACCCCTCGTGAGGTCCTCTCTGTGGCTTAGGTTTTCGGGACGAAGGAGTACGCGAAGAAAAGGAGGCGAAAGGGGCTGTGGGGCCCCCAGACCACAGGGTGGCGCGGCCAGGCCCTGGGCCGCGCCGCCCTAGGGTCTGGGCCCACAGTGGCTCCTCTCTGCTCCCCTTCTGGCTCCCTCCGTCATCTGGAAAAATAGGAATTTACGTGAAATTCCCTTCCACAGTTGATCTTCCGAAATATTGCGTTCTGACGGTGCTTTTTCCAGCAGAATCCTGGCTCCGGTGCTTGATCCTCCAAAGATGATGAAACATGCAAAATAGATGAAATAACATAAGTATTGTACCCCAATATGAAATATATCAATGAATAACAGCAAATTATGATACAAAATAGTGATGCAAATTGGACGTATCACTTACAGACATACTATTGTATACATTGTCTATATCATTGTCTATAGATGACATGAAATAGTATTACAGATACCATCCGTCTAAACCAATGTACATGCCCTAACATTACTTCCCCGTTCTACAATTCTCGCTGGTAAAATCATGATAAGAATTGTAGAAGGGAAGGAGTATCATTGATCTAAGGCACAACTTATGATTAACCTCGTCACTCTTAGATCATTTTGCAGTTAGAATTTTAGCTATACTAGGTGGCGGTGGCGCGGCGGCACGCCGCGCCCGTGCTATTGATTTGTTGGCAACTTGGCATAAACGGCAAGTGCTATCTACTCTTGAGTGCTAACGTTTTGTAATGCTGGTGTGAGTTGTTCATCTTTAGGCAAGTGCTATCTACTCTTCAGTGTTAAATTTTTTTTATGTTGGTGTGAGTTGTTCGCGTTTGGGTTCATGTATGAGCTATTAAGAGCAAGACCTTGATTAAGAGACATAACATCTTTTTTTTTAAGGATGTGTAATCTGGGCGTGGGGATCAGGATATTCTTATCTAAATCAACATTGGCATGGATTTTCATTTACATGTTAATGACTGCCTTGGCTTTATGCGTCACAATTTTCTCTGTATGATTGGCCTGACTGTCTGCTAAGATTTTTTTCTTGAACATTGCTAAGAATTAATTTCAGTAGATAGTCTGAGAGTGGGAGCCTGGGACTGGGAGGCAACAGTGAGGAAGTTATGTGGATAACGGGGCTTCACCGCTTTAGTACTGAATCTATCAGTAGCAACGCAACTCAGCCACTCACGCCATAGTCCACCGTCCCCTTCCTCAACTCCATCCCCAAATTGGAAGACTCGCCCCCTCCTCCCAAAATCCATTGACGCAGCTCGCGCGCACTGCCACCAGCTCCATCAGCACCACCGGCAGGGTCTGTTGTCGCCTGCTCCAAGAATCAGCCGGTGGATGGCCAAGTCGGCAAGCAGCGCCTCCGTGTCTGCGTCGAGGAGGACTAGCAGCGCGCTCCGCCGCAACATCATCACCGAGCAGCTCGTGGTGTCCTTCTTCGTAGTAGGAGCTGACCAACCCGTAGCTCCCAGCCGACGCCGTGGCCTGCGTCAAGGTCAGCTACGTTGTGCTGCGGCTTCTCCAGTGAGACATCCTCGGCGGCTCGTCCTCATTGTCACGCACGGTGACGGGTGATCCCGCTGTCGCAGTCCTCTCCTTCAACCCTCGAGCCTAGCTGCCGCACGGAGCGGCATCCTCTCTCCGCCCTGCCTAAATCCGCTGAGCAGCCAGCAGTCAGGTTTCGGCCCCATCGATTTTGGTCCGTCGAGGAGCTCAGCCTCCGTGGATCCCTCAATGTCAGCACCGCCAACTTCGGCAGACAGCAGCGTTGGGGCATGTCAACTCGCGCTTGCGCAGCTCCTCGGCTGCACCTCGTCAACCCAAGGCAAGCCCCGAGCGACTGTGGCTAGGAACGGAAAAAAATAATCAGTGGAAAGCGAAGGAGGGGGCTGGAGGCGATAGGGATGGCGGCGGACAGCATGTTCTCTCGTCGCTTGTTGTCGGTCGCTTGGGCCGCCGCTGAACAGGAGCGCAAAGGTCAATCGCCGTGGGGGACGAAAGGCCTGCGTGTTTGGGGAAGAGGGCGGCGCCGAAGAAGTTCTATCCGTCGGGAGCCACTAAAGACTACTATTAGTGTGGCACGCCGTGTCGTAAACGGGAGCACGCAGCCAGGAGAGAAGCGGGAGAATGCAATGGACCGACGATGAGCTCGAGCTGACTGTGGATTCAGTCATCAACAGGCGGTATGTCAACTCTCTCTGTATTTGTTCGATAGCAAGGACTTCATTTCTTCTAACAATTGTGTGCACCTAAAGGGAAATTCCACGCAAATATATAGCATAGAGTAGACATTGGGGAACGGTAGTTGATAAGTGAGCATGTCGCCTGAGATATGAGTCTGTTGTAGGAAACATGTGAGCTGAGAAACCATCTCCATTAGCTGCAATTTCTTTAAATTAAAGATAGCTGGAGTGAATAAAATGGTTTAAAATCTCTGGAAAGAATTTTGTTTGCTGCTACTAAGTTATAATAGAAAGGGTAACAACAACAGATGAACTGATCATCCTATCAAGTTTTTTTTTGAAACTGATCTAGGTTAGTTAAACGATCACCTTTTGAAAAGGAGAATTATACGTGCATTTATCATTAGGCGAGCTCAACCACGATATGTATTATTTTGGAAAATATAGCAGAATGAGACGTGAGTGTCATCCCGGATGGAATGTTCAGAACCGTATCACCATCCAGATTTGTTGATCTGCTTAATGTAGCAACAACATCCTGACACATAGTGTAGGCGGTATCACCCAAGAATGAACACATGAGACCGAGCACTGAGGCTGGAAGTGGCATAAATAAGGTAGTGTCTGAACAAAACAATGGAGAGCACAATAAAATCACTAAGCAGAAAATGGTACCTCATATTACAGTCATATGAGGTAGGTAAAAAATAAATGTATGTTGCAACTCAGTAAGTATCTCAAACAATCAACTCACTTACAATAGTTTTTATTTGATCTCTAAACTCGGGTTTAACCCTTTCTCCTACCTTAGTAAGCCAAGCCAACTCTGAATACTCTGAATACTATCAAAATGCCTCCTGTTTCTTTGTTTCCAAATGTTCGAAGCACGAAGGATATACATCAAACAGTAGCTTATTCCATAATCGTGCAGTTGTGGAGATTCTACTACTCAGATCAAGGCTCGTGTCCCAAACAATCCCCAAAGCGGACGAACATGCTGCACTAAAATGGCAAGTGAAAAACAGATGGTTACTTGTCTCCCCGTGCAACTGACAGATGGCAAAATTAACATTGGGAATAGGACAATTTCTCCAAACCAACATGTCTGGAGCATTGATTCTATCCATAGTCAGAAGCTGGGCAAAAACTTTGGGACGCATCATACATTTTGTTTTCCAAACCTTAGGAAGAAAAGGAACACGACAGATATTTCTGAACACAAACATGTACTATTTATGTGCTCTGAAATCCTTAGCTCCCCACGCATAACTCCATTCATCTAGCTGCAACACCTCACTCTGAATATTATTGACATACTCGTCCAAGATATGCAGCTCCTCATGAGCTTCCAGAGACAACGGCAAAACAAAGTGCATGGCTAGGTCATTCTTCTCCAATTACTCTGCAATACTAACATCTTCTAGATCTGAATAGGAGAATAAATAAGGTTATTGATGGTGCAGGATATCATTTGCAGTACAGACGTATTTCCATAATAATACTGTGTCTCCAGCCTTGACTGAACAATGCTTGATTCCTCTGAAAATAATAGACAAACTGCACACGTCTCGCCACCAGAACGATCCACAGGGAGAAATAGCATGTGGTACATAGTCTGAAAAATATTTGAACCAAACTAACATCAACCAAGGAACGTCATGTTTGTGAGAAGGAGACGCATATCAACCAAATCAGGAAACCCAGCAGGAACTTCCCCTTTATCGAACACACTTCCTACGAATAACAAACAAAATTTAGGAACTTGTCAAGATTAACATCATGTAATGTTTGCCCGTATTCATATGAGTCAATGCACATTTAATATTGGTGGAAACATTGATATTGAAGGAAGCTTAGTAGCAAGTTTCTTGCAGTATAATGAAAGAAATACATTATGAGAAAGGTAAATGGAAAATAGAGCTGTTTCAGTGAATATGGTCCAGCCACAGTTTTTGATTTGCTCTTCAAGTTATCATGAAAAATCACCGACGACATGCTCAGCATCTGTGCAGCAACGGACATAGAACATCATCAATACCTGGCGAACCTTGTTCTATAAATTACCATTAAAGATCACTTGAGGCATGCTCTGCGCTGGCCAGCAATGGACTTAAAATACCAACAACACATTTCCAACACCTAGTATGAAAATAGTTGCAACCATTATGCTCTTTAAAAGTTGAGTAACAAAGAATCATCAAAATTCAGAAATTCATAAACTGAAAAAGTAAAGTGAGAATCATATGGCAGACATAAGCTGATCTTTTTTCTTGCTTCTAAGGTCCTGAAATGAGGCCAATATATCATTCTAGTAGATGCAAAATTGCTTCTTTTGAGATAGCGATTTGCATCAACAATCCAAGACATACTTTGTAGGCCTCTATGTACAAAATCACTAACACCTTGCAGTACCAGAAGGGGAAAAAATTAGGCACGTTGTAGATCGAACTTAGTAACAACAAAAGAATCAAATCTGTAGATGGAACCTTCCTTTAATTTAGTCGTTCTCTGAAGTTGTATATTCGATTGGATCGCACACAGCCTTCCATTGTGTTGCGCTGAAACATCAGTTAAATCTGAGTGTATATTTCGTGCAGATAACAAATAACTTTGTTAGCAAGTAACTATACAATAGATGGAAACCTAGCATTTCTTGGTTGCATTGCAGGAAAACAGTGTGTGTTTGTCAGCAAAGAAACATAAGTGTTCAGTTATTTTTCTTCGATAATGGAGTAGACATTGACATAGGCTAAGACGAATCCCTGTAGCTAATTCTAAATATTATGTTTATGAGTGATAATAGCTAAGTGAAGTATCTGAATATTTGAAGGTACCTCTCATTAGTAACAATAAGGTTCAAGTGGAGCAATTTTTGCCAGGTCGCTTGGTCCCTATACTCCCAGATTTAGGGAACACACAATGATTTTCGTTGAAGCCCTCCAGGCAACAAATCTTTCACTAAGAATGGCTGCATACATACCCTATTGTTTTCCCTGTATTTTTTTTTAGTATTGGTTGATATGAACAGCCGTAGAAATCGTAGTTCCAACAATGCAGAAATCAAATATAAATTGATACCTTAAAACGGATGTTGAGAACACAGAAACCTAAACACCTGGGCAAACAAAAAGATACCAGTAAAATGGAATCAATAAGAGGGGAAAAACCCTAGGCTCACAAATAGATTGAAAACAGGGAATTAGTAAGAGGGAGGGAGAGAAGCCTCACATGAACGACGGGATGGAGAGGAGGCGCAACGACATCCTGCTACAGACGACGCCCCTCAACGACTCGGCAACTCCTATCCAGTCGAATCGGCGCCTCCTGTCCAATCGAATCGCCGCCGCGACGCGACACATCAGGCCGTGGGCATGGCGGCAAGGGCCGGCCAGTCGATGCCCTAGGCATGGCAGCAAGGCCCGGGTAGTGGAAACCCTCCACCACGCAGGCGCATGGCCCTCGCGGCCATCCCATGGCGTTTCCGGCGCGACCTCCTCCTCCACGCCATCAGCCACCTCGGTATGTGGCACGGTAACCAGAGAGGGAAAGAACGTGGGGTGCAGCAATAGGGAGAAAGACTGGAAGAGAGATGGGATAGGGACTCGGGTTCACCGCTTTGACCAGCTGCCGCTTTGACGAAATCTACCAGAAACTTGTGGATGTAAATGGAAACGATCCAGAATAATAGGAAGGCAGGAGGGAGGCCTACAGCCGGTTGCCGGTTTCCACTCTTCCTCCAAAAAAAAAAGTGGTGCAAAGAGCAAACGTTGGAGGAAAAAAAAAGAAAAGGTACGTGTCACACAATAATTGGATGAATCAGTGGATAAATAGGCAATGAACAGTGGGCAAGGCAAGGGGAGCGCTGTAAATCAGCCAGCCTTTATATAGGTTATAATAATACGCTAGCATGCTCCGGAGATGACCGTGTGCACCCATAATCGATCGGCACCATGTTCCTGCCATCGATCAGGGGAAAGGAGTTTTTTTTTTTTTACAAGATAAGGGCCTAGAAGGCCCTAGAGGTTCCATTAAAACACACGTGGCAGGTATAATTTACAAGGAGGTCCTATGGCATCTATTGCACAGAGAAACCATAAATTGAAGAAAGGCCCTCCAGAAATTACAACAAGCACCCGGAAACAAAAAGTAGAAACGCGATCAGGTCCCTGGATGCCTCCGCCACCAGTCGCCGGCGTCTTCCAGGCGTCGCCGCCGAGGAGCAAGGGCCAGCTGCTCGGGAGCCCCCTTCCGACGAAAATCCGCTGCCGCGGTCCACCACCCTCCTGCGGGGAACGAATCACTTCGCAGGGGAGAGGCTTCGAGCACCCGCGACAGGGACAGATCATGGCCTCCTCATCGGAGGTTGTAATGTCGCCGCCTTGCCGGCAGAAGATCACAGGAGCCCAGATGGCTCTCGTGTGGTTGAGCTCAAGAAGATAGCACCCTTCAGGCAGCAGCCTGCCCCAGATGGCGACCGCAGCAACTTCTCCGCTCCTCCCAGCACCTCCATGGCGAGACGGAGAGATTCACAGTGCAGTTTTTACCCCATCGGGAAAGGGGCGTGATGCAATTGAAAATGCATGTCCGTAAGTCGTACGTGATCATCAGGCTGCGGTCGGTCGTGGAAGGATTCCCAAGCAACGGCAAAAAAGCAGCAGAAAGAAAAACAAACAAAAACGTCAATTCTCTTTCAGAAGGCAAAGACTTTTTTTTGAGAGTTCAGAAGGCAAAGACTAGCTAGCAGCAGAGCAGATGAGAAAGATTCTAACTCCCGGGACACTTGTGCGCACCAGGTGTTCTCCGAGGAAAGCGCTAGAATCGGCCACAGGGACGATGCATTATTTCGTTGGATTTGGTAGGAAATCGAGATGTCGACTTTCTTTGTGTCTGCCTACTTTTCTTGCTCGGTGCACTGCACAACCGTGTCTGGTCCGTGTTAGGGTGTGTTCGGTTTTGGAATACAGAAGAATGGGATGGAACTGTTCTGCATCTGGAGGTCATTCTAGTGTTCGGTTGGGTCATGGAACGGAACCAACTGGTTCCCCCGAAGCGAATATTCCTGCTAGATGCTGAATTGGCTTGTTCAACCAAATCGGGCGGACCGCGAGGAACGGCTCGCTAACCACTGCATCAAATAATCGCTAACCATCGGGAGCACGCTGGGAGGCGGGGGCGGCCACGAGGACGCCGACGACCACCACCCGTTCCGCCTCGCCGCCGGCGACCGCCACGGCCGCATCGCCGTCTGGGACGCGCGCGCGCCGTGCTGCACCTACCATCGCGAGCAAGCTGGGAGGCGGGGGCGGCCACGAGGACGCCGACGACCACCGCCCGCTCCGCCTCGCCGCCGGCGACCGCCACAGCCGCATCGCCATCTAGGACGCGCGCGCGTCGTGCTGCACCTGCGCAGCGTGGCCCCCTCCGACGGCTGGCCCCGGGCACAAGCGGCGGTGTGCAGGGCCTTCCGGCGGCTGGCCCCGGGCACAAGCGGCGGCGTGCAGGGCCCTCCGGCGGCTGGCACCAGCGGCGGCGTGCAGGGCCCTCCGGCTGGCTCCTCGCCTCCATCCACGGTCCCTCCGGCGGCTGGCTCTGATTTGGGCTATTTGGCCCCAATTTTGGGGATTATGCCCAAGTAATTTTAGATTTGACCTCTGTAATTTGATTTTGGAAAAAAAAATTGTAAATATTTTGAGCCAAAATAGCCTGTTAATTACAATTATTAGCATTTTAAGCACGATTGTGGCTATTCCGTTCCGTTCCCAATTCTTCCAACCGAACACAATATGGAACCATTCCATTCCTCGTTTTTTTCTGAACCGAACACGTGGTCGGAACCGTCCCATGACCTCGGAACGGAACCATTCCATTCCATTCCTCCTCGTTCTGGAACCGAACACATCCTAAGGCTGCAGCCCGATCCCACATCCTCGTGGGTATATTTTTATTTAAACAAGGCAAGATTTGTTAGTATTTTTATTGATGGGGAAGAAAACGGCTGATTAATTTGCAGGTAACCGGCTAAAAGAACGATACAAATACACATATGTCGTCATGGAACACGGTTGCATTGATCACAACCATCGAGACACCGACCTGGCACAACCACCAATGTCTCATGGGACTATGGTCTATATATAGATGAATATAATAAATAAAGCCAATATAATTAGGATGTTCTTCCTCCGAAATATAAATACGTTTAGTCTCTTTCTATTAGTTCACGTCTTACACCTTTTCTTTCTCCCCATTCCTGCACGAAACTCTGGCTTCGCCACTAGCCTACGATACTACTATCACTAACTTATGGACACTATATATTTTTTCGATAAAGGGTGTTTTATTATTTATGTTTAAGCAATACACCCGGCCGGTTTCTGCATAACAAGGATGTACACAACCGTTTTTTTTCACGAAACACACCGAAAAAGAAAATTACACGAGTACTTTATCTGAAAAGAGCAAATCAGGAGACTGTAGGAGGCAACAGCCACCCTTGTTGGATAATAAAATCCTTCGCCATTTCCTCCAATCGTGAAGACACCTCCGTAAATAGGTCGCGGTCCTCCAAGCGCTGAAGCGACGACCATGAACGAAGCAACGCCGTATATCGGTAGATGACCTGCATAAGAGAAGATTTTTATTGTCAAAAACCGGAAAAAAATTAAACCTAGCATCCACTCCGTTTAGCCAATTGCCAAAAATATTTGCAATGCTTTTTAGGGGATATAAGGGCATATGCAATGGTTGATAAGACTGTCTTATCTTAGTGCTGCCACGTAATATAGATATAACAATAAAACATGATGCACAATGACTTGTTTTTTAGTCTTATCTTTAGTAACGAGACATCCTAAATTTATGCTGAGAGAAATTGTGCTAAAAGATCATCTCTTAGCTAAGAGAAGACAAAGTCTTTTTTAACCTTCTCTTTCCTCCACCTCAGCATTTATCCTACGTGGCATTGCTAAGATATCACCATTGTACAGGCAGAACCTATCTGAATGATTGACCATATAGATCTCGCGAACTGGCATTGAAAGAACAAATGTTTTATTGTCACCTCTTCGTGACAGAAAACATACTTCGTACAACCATGCCAATTCCGCTTTGCAAGATTATTTTTAGTAAGAATAACTCCCCGATGAAAGTACCAAGCAAAAACCTTAGTTTTTAGTGGTATCTTTATCTTCCAGATAGATTTATAATTTACTACCGGTTGAATAGATTATAATTATGTCTGGGGAGAGATATGAAAGGGGCCACGATTTAACCGCTCGCGCGCTGACGGAGTGACGATCGATGGATGCCCTGGATTGGAAGCCTGCTTGTTGAGATCGCTGGCAGAACTCTACACGCAACGCGCTATGGCCTATGGGAGGTGATGTTGCAGACCTGCAGTGCATATACCCGGTAGCTGAGCAACCGGGCAGATTAATTTCGCGACGTTTTTCCTGCTGCAGCTAGGGGACGTACGTACGTTCCATCGGAAAGAAAGAGCGCCGGCCACGATTAGATCATCACGACGTGCCGACGCGATCGCGACCCCTCGCCTTGGACTGAAAGCTAAAAAAGCACCGTGTCCAAGCCAACCCAAGCCGCACGCGTCTCTGAAAGACAAAAGAATGGCATGGCATGGCGCCCTCGTTGGGAAAGCCAACCAGACGGATACACACAGCTTGCTCTTCAAGCGGCGTCGTCGTCCCATCTCCGAGACGATGATGATGAGGATGGAGATCGTGTTGCGTTTCTCCTTTCGTTCTCTACCGCGACGTGAGTGGGATCGGACGTCGGAGTGGAGTGGATGATGAGCTGATTGAGATTGAGATTGAGAGTGGGAGCAAGTAGCTACGTAGTGTAGCTAGGTCGAACTCCCGAGTACGTCCGTCAGGACAGAATGGTGCTACTGATGTCCTCAGGTAGTAGAACACTGCCGCTTGGGACTCTTCAAAGTTGGCAACAAAAACTTTATAAAGGCAGGCAGAATGCCAGATCATGCTAAGGTTGGTGGATTTTCCTAGATTAATTACAGGTGCTAGACGCGGAGAAGTAGGTAGGCATTGCATCAGCCATCTGGAAGGATAGCTAGGCGAGCTGAAGCTGAGAATATGTTTTTCCTTGCACCTACTTCTGGAAGGCTTCAAAGACTCGGTACGTACATGCATTTCTGTCTCTGTAAGTTTTACTTCTCTTAGTATTCAGATGGTTAATCGTGATTCTGCTATAATCGACTTACCTAAGTGAGTCGGACTTTGGGATGCTGCAAGTTTCTGAAGATGCTGCCCGTATACATCTACACACACGTACCACTTGCTTATCTGGGACGCTCTCATGTCTGTAAAATGGGGAACAAGTTACAAGCCAATTCGGAGTTCAGACTCATCTTTCACTACAGAGGATAAGTCTTGCACGAAGAGCTGAAACTTTCAGTGCGCCGACAACTTTAATTAGCGCCATGAAATCAGCAGCATAACAAAATACTACTACCAGTAGTCACAAGCCATTCGTTCACGAGATGCATCAGTGTAAAATTTCTACACGGCCAATTTCAGACTTGGTTTCCTGGATCATGATTATACATAGCTCTTGTTGTAAGAAATAATCACAAACGCACTCCAGCTCCAGAACAAGGATCTTCATGAAAAAAACGACCACTACGACGTGGTCTTGTGATACATTGATACATCTCACTCCAGAACAGAATTTCCAGCAGTAGGCTAGCAGTGCAGCCCACAGTAGGCCACACTCACCATCTAACACTGCATTCTAACTAGCTAAAAAGCGCAATCATACAATTAACTAAAAAGATGGCCGATAGTACTCTAACTCTCACACGAGGAGGAGGGCCCTTTGCCCTTCCATTCCTCGGAGTGGTACTTAGTCGATCACAGTTCACCAATCAGCAGGAACTTTCTTTTCTCACACCTACTTAAACAGGCCGATTGTGCGTGAGTGGTTCGCTCTAATAACAGTTAGCGAGGCGCACGAGGTGGGCCGGCCCTACACCTGGATAAAAGTCCGATACGGGCTCTGCACGGCCTGGGCCGCGAGTGCGGCGGCCCGGAGCTTCATGTCCTTGAGGGCAGGGTCCTCGAGAAGCAGCACCTTGTCCTTGTCCCTCACCCCGACCATGTGGAGGTGGTCGCCGTCCTCCCTCTCCTTGCCCCTGAACAGCAGCCTCTGCTCCCTCGGCTCCAGCCCGGTCATCATGGACAGCATCAGCTTCAGTTCACCTGCAGAGATGATTTTGCACAGCACATGTTAGACCTTGATCCCAAGAAGTGTACTTAGTTTACACTATATACAATGAAATTCACATTGAGCCTTTTATGCCTTGTAGGCTTGTACTAGTAAGAAACAAAACGTAGGAAAGTTCTAGTCAGGTTCCTCATCTGAAACATCGTGTGCATATGCTGGCAGGGCAGGAAGGCGGCCGCATTGTAGATCCTTGTTCAGACATGTCTATGTAATTGTTTTGTATTACTACTACTAGGACAAGGCCATGATTTAATTAGTAGCATCCTCATGGACAACTAACAGGTTCAGACTTCAGACTAGTGTCAAATGTTATATGTACAACTAAACTAGCATCTTTGTTGCTGAACAGCTCGTCTGAAAATTTGCAGTTTATCGTGCACATTAGAGGAGTGCCAGTGTGCATGCATGCCACACCCACGATCACTCCTCAAGCCTTTAACGTGCTTAAAGAGCATGGGAATATTCATCCGACTTTCCACTAAAAGATGTGCTCATCGCTTACTAGCATCAGAGAGAAGCCCCAAAAGGAAATCATGGCCAAATCAACCTACTTTCCAGGAACACATTCTACCAATGGCTGTACACTGGCCCTCTCAATATATTCTCCAACCAATCTAATCAACAGGTTTGCAAAGACATAAGTAAGTTAAACCAGCGAATTAGTACACTAGTACTCACCAAAAGTGCAGGTAGCTCCAATGGACACCTCATGCCAGGAGGAGAACCCGGTGGAGACCCTGACGGTGATCACCTCGATGTCCCCCCTGCAGTCCCTCCTCTGCACAAGCATGCCCCCCGGCCGCACCTCCCACTCGATCTCCCCGCCGCCGCCGCCGCCACGGACGATGCTACCGGCATCGCTGCCGTCGTCGCTGCTAGCGCTACCGGAGCTGCTGCCCTTGGAGGAACTCCTCCTGAAGAGCTTCTTGGGGTTGGGGCACCTCAGCTTGATCATCGTCGAAAATGACAGCTAGTTAATCTCGCTCGGCTAACTCTGTTTTCCTGAGAGGTGGTGTTGAGTTGAGAGGAACTGGAGCTGGTGGTGATGATTGATGAGAACAGGGCTTGGTGTGTATATATAGGAGGTGGCTAGGCGGGGGAGACAATGACAGTGTGCGCGTGTTTGTCAAAGGCGTCAACGAGGGGGACACTGGGACTGGCGAACTTCGCATAGTCCAAAGCGGCAGGCCAGGCAAGGATCACAACTTGTGAAGAGTTTCTCGACAAATTGTAAGAGCTAGTAGTATATTAAATTATTAACCTGACCGAGAGCTTCGATGAAGCCACGTCCATGAAATATGGGATCTGCTGTCAAGATCGAGTAAAATAGTTTTTGGCGCTAAGATCAAATGAATTTAACGGTAGATGTTTCAAGAGAAATTTTCAAAAGTCCATAGCTATTGAGGTAATGGTTTCACGGATCCACATACAAAGGATTTTCTTTTCACAAAACCACAACTTTTAGTTAAGTTGTTTCAGATAACCTAAATATTGCGATATAGTAGTAGCATATTTGATCGTGTTTCCGACCATCTGGTCCTACTAGTCAGGAAAAATATGAGATGATCTTGGCTAGTATTTTTTCCATGTTTGGGCAAAGTTTTAGTAAGTTTAGGCCAAAAAATGATCCCAAAACAAAAATTTAAAAGATAAATATCCAAAAATCTAAATGGGCTAAATCGTATGATTCAGATTGTCTCAAACAACTTGCACCAAAATTTGTGGTTTTTTTTTGAAAAAAAAATCCTTCACTGGTTATGTGTCCGTGAAACATTTACCCCAATAATTATGGTTTTGTGATCTTTTGTTATGGATGGGCAAAACTGCAGCCCAAACTGTAGAAACCGGCCGATGGGGAGCTAGTTCATTTTCATTCACAAACTTAATTAGGATCTCCAATCTAGTTTAAAAAATAAGATAACCCACACCGGTTAAACTAATCACACATTTTGCCCACCCCTATCCCAGGTCCTTCGTGACGGGGTAAAACTCTTTTTGGTTTCGTTTATGAAGCTTTGGGAGACCTATTTGTGAACAAAACAAATACTCCCTCCGTTCTTTTCTATAGTGGCTATAGATTTTTGGGCATTTGTTTTAGAATATAAGGTTGTAGCTTGGTTTCTTTTTCAATTACCCCCTCCCCCGTTCAGCTCCCACACAATATGCGTGAGAAAATCCATACAAAATTGGAAACAATTAATTGAGATTCCTAATGCATGGTCCAACGATTTCTTAAAATTAGGTAGCAATGTTTTACTTTCCTTAATTGAACTTGGCTGCACATATATGGAGAATCAACAAGACAGATTTGTGGGATTTGTTATGGTAAGTTAGGAAGATATGGATTTTCCAAATTTTACATTGATCTTAAATAGTTCAGCTAGGGGGTCTTGTGTAAAAAATACTATTGCGCTAATTTCCGTGCCAAAAAACTATAGACACTATAGAATGGAACAGAGGGAGTATATCCTTGCATGCAACTTTTCATGGGTTTGGCATTTTAGGTGGGGCTTTGTCGTGTAAAGTGGGTCAAATGTTTTGGGAGCCGCATCACGGCTAGAATAGCATGTTTCAAGTGCATGCAACTACATGAGTCATGAGAGTAGGCAGAACCCATGAGCCTGCATGACAATAACCGATGATTAAGGTGGTCTGTTAGGACACAAACCTACCGGGATTATTGTAATGGCAGTTGGTCGCAAGTTTTTCCGGCTTATGTCTCGCGTCTGATGAGCACGCACAACCACAACAAAGGGGCAAACGGTTCATGGCGTGATGATTGAGATATCGATGGGACTGTACGTGCGTTTAGTGCGAATTATTTACCCGGTGGTTAACTAGGGCCTAGCTAGGAGGAACATTTGTTTGGTTTCGTCAGGTTTTAGGGTCTCTAGCGGTGGTTAAGCCAGCATGTGGGGCTTAGGTTTATTATTAGGGCTTGGAACTCAGAATTGTCCAAAACATCCAAAATAGTTTAAGTTTCGGCTTTTTGTGAGACAGGTGTACTGTTTTCATCTTTGTATGACATCATACATGTGTATGCAAATGTACTACGAGGCGCTCTTGCAGTGAACAAAAATACCTTAATAAGGGAATGCTAGAAAATACGTAGATTGATATTCTAAGATTAACAAATCAGATGTGGTGTGGAGATATGAAAAAGAATTGACGTTATGATTAACAAAAGAACTTCACTATTCAGACAAAAATTCAGCATCTTTGCAAAGGAATAAAAATCTATTTCTTTGTACTAGTGGACTTGTCTATGTCCAAATTAGAAGGATACCCCACGCATTGCATTGAGAATCTCTAACCTTAGTGTAAATGAAATGTTATAAGATGCATGAAACATGATGCTGTCTATAAAAATAAGCAAGATTCAACTTTTCATATAATTGGACGGCTAAATTTAACTGATGTGATATGGACAATTGCATGGCTGGAAGTTCACCATCCATTACGGGCGGTTAGATCTACATGGTACTCAAGTGTATGGTTTGAACTACCAGGGTACCATAAAAATCCTGATGGACTATCGTCAAGAAATGTTAGTGGATATGGCATAGACAATTGATTGGCTAAAATAGCGGGGAATGTGGGATATGTTACATGTTAAGATTGAGTATTATAAATAGTACATGTTAGTGGGGTTTTGTCCTATAAGAAGTATATGGATAGTCTGAAAATATTCTTTACGTGTCTATAAAGTTTATGAAATGTGGAACACTTGATTTAGACAAAAGTGCAAGTTATGTGTTCTTGAGAAAAAGTGCAAGTTGCAAATGCAATTACTAAACTTAAGTTGCACTTTTCAGAAATCAGCTCAATATCTGATATTGGATTGGTACAAGATAAGAACCATTATATCGATTCATTAGTGATGTGTCGTCAGGATTGCCCTCCATACGGATTAGGGACTTTGGCCAGGCCAGATGCAGATGCCCTGGTCCAATTAATCCCCGGCCAGTCAGGTATGAAACCGAAATAACTACCAACCTGAAGAAAAAGAAACGATTCTTCCGGACCGAATCAAACTAGATGCATGCCAATGTCCTAATTGCAGGGCTAGCTAGGCGACATCGACCCTCTAGTCTAGAGGCGCTAATCACCTAACTCATCATCGATCACGCATTAGCATCTTCCTGATTCGTGTCTTACGCGATTATTATTACCGGTAGTAGCTAGCTTCCAAATTAAGGATTGATTGGCTTCACCAGCCACATGCATGTGGTCTGGAGAGGGATCGATCGAACGTGTGCAGGATATAGCTAAGAACGGTGCCCTTTAGTTTGTCGTTGTGCCTCGGAATCTGCATAATCATCTCGAGCTAAGCCTTCTGTCTCGATGACACGGAGCCTAAGCCACAGCCCACATGGGCGTGCTCGGCCGGCCGGCGTCTTAGCCGGATTCGGATTCCCCGTCGTATGTGGCGGCTATCTTGGCTGGTGTGTGGCTCGATTGATATGTAGTGCGATGCATGCATATATGCTGTGGTGTGCAGGATATTGCGACACGCATGCATGTCGATTCATGTGATATACATGCCCATCTGATCATCGGGTTATAACTTAGATATAAGAAAAGAGAGTAGGAAAGATAAGCACACTAGGTTAGGTGCAAAGGATGCCAATTATGTGGTTTTCTATTGCTTTGCCAATGTATGTTAGTAAGGTTAATTTTTGACTGAAAGAGTAAGTAGGTTCAGACTTAACAAGTGTTAGTTCCAAAAATTGAGCACCTTCTTCTTATTTAATGGATGGGTCACAAAAAAAATAGTTCTTAAGTGTACGTTCTTTTTGGAAGTCAAATATTTCTAAATTTGAATAAATATTTACGTAAAAATAGCAACATATATGACATCAAATCACTACTCCTCCCATTAAAAAATATTTAAGCATAAATTTGGTCACTAAAATATGAAATATATGTGACAAAAATTATAACATTAGATTCATATTTAAAATATCTTTCTAATTATATTGTGACATATAATTTATATTTGATGATTAAATTTATAGTCAAACTTTTTTCTTGGAATACGTGTCGGTCTAATAACCTGGTATAGAGGGAGTATATTATTAAACTACATGTTAAGATGAATCAAGCGATATTAATTAAGTATCATAAATATATGTTGCTACTTTGTTCTAGGGAGTTGGCCAAAATTAATAAAGTTTAACTTAACATATGTACGTACACTTATTTAACGACGGAGGGAGGGCCTAGTGGGAGTCCAGTGTCATACAAAGTACAGGCTGCATTCGAGCCTGAAGTCTGGGAAAAGCACAAAGGTCCATATCATCAACAAGGACAGCATCGTCATCCCTCTAATCTCGAGGAAGACGTTTAGTATATGTTTATTAAAAAAATTCCAAGTGCATTGCAAATAATTTCAAGTTTGTCCTTTTGTAACATGAAAGTTAACCATGTTTGAATGGGGCCCTTCTATGTCCAAAGATTATTAATTGTTCTGAAGATTCTGCAAAAAAAATGTTCTAAGTGGAACCAACCAAAGAGTTGAGAACGCGAGCTAAATAACCCCGAACACGAGAGGCAAACCCACAGATCGCACACGATTCCAAGAGGGGCATACCCCATCAACGCACACAATTTGACGATCAATACTGGTCTAAGATTTCTAAGAAGTCTATGTTCTAAAATAAGTACAATAAATATGATTCAAGGTTTAGACACTCGATTTTCATACAAATTAGAACACTTTTAGGGATATTATATTTGTGTTGGAAAAATATAAGACTTTTTTTACCATATTCGCCCATTTAAATGGATTTTAGCCAATTTACCAAAAATAACTAAAACTTCAACTACAGGTGTGCTAAAGTTTGATCTAAAAAATCATCAAAATTCATATCCATGCACCTTTGTGTAAGTATACGTAAGATCCATGAGTTTTATGCAGAAAAAAATGAAAAGACCTCTACGAAAGTTGTGCCGACAATTTGCACCCCTTTCAGAAAAAATCATCCCCTTGCAAGGAGTCATTTTATGGGTTCTATTTCACATAAAAAAATATTGCACAAAAATGTTCACAAGATTTGAAAAAACTTAGTCCACAAAATGGCCTTCCATGAATGAGCAATCATGACTTTCAATAAGGTGACCAAGGTCATGACCGTTTTAGGGCATCTTTCGTGACATTGACCCCAATTTTGGCACAAACATCCTCCTTTCCATGATAACTAAATATGAAAACGAAGATTCCATCTTCTTTTTTTGTCTTGAAAACATATTTTTCAATCTTATATTTACTAATTGGTGGCACCATACGAGACACCACGTTAATCCACATCATCAGAATAACTGAGACAATTAGATCTAAAATTTACGGCTAAGATTAGTCAAAAACTATTATTTATAATGTCATGTAAATAGTTACGTAGTGACGTTTCAAAATAAAGGGTCAGGCATGCACGTTTATCTAATCCGTACATTGTTTGTAAAACAAATTATTAATACATTGTTTGTAAAACAAATTATTAACATCTAAGATTTTATATTGCTCGGCCCGTATGTTCTAGGAGTCCAAGGTTTTTACTACACCTAACCAATCTAATCCCTAATCAGCCTGCAGGTTTTAAGTGTCCAAACTGTGTACTACACCTAATAAATAGGTCAATCAGGACAACAACTCTAAAACCTTTGCGTCTACAACAAATAGTTTGTACCAAAACGAAAGACTGCATGAGAGCGTATGGTTTAACACGCGCGTACATAATTTTAGACAAAATTTTGATCACTTATTTCGTTAACAAAATATAAAGTATATGTATATAAAATCTATATCATTTTATTCATATTTAAACAAGGTTTCCAACAATATATTTTTTGTTATATAGATTTTATATTTTATTGATCAAAATAATGGTCAACGCAATTATTTAAACTACGTGCGCGCCTGTTAAATCGATATGAAGGGAGTACAAGGAAGGCTATAAAAATGTTGCTGGAAAGATCAACCGGTTTTGGGAATATTTGAGCACAATATGACCCGGTTGAAAAATGTAGAGTGGCAGACGGAAGCACCGTTGGATATGATATGTGTCGGCTCGATGCAGCTCCTTGCCGGTAAGCCGTCGGGCGATGTGTGTCGGCTGCATCCGACTACCGCACAAGAAAAACAGTTATACGTCATGCAGGCTTAGTCTATGTATCCTCATATGTAGATGCTAAAGAATCGGGAAGAATTGATTATTTTTCTCTGTGAGTGCAGCACGAAATTTTTCTTTGTTTCTCTACGGATATATTACTTTGGCATTTACATGAATTAGGAATTAAATAATTTCTTAGAGCAAGAATATCGTTTGATACTTTATAGGTATATATATTGCTAAGAGATAATTATTGATTAAAGAATGTAAATTCCAAATCATCTATTCCTAGCCAAGCAAACTAGAAAAATACAACAATGGCTTTTTGATATGTCATGCATGTTATGTCGCTAGAAAATCACATATATATTACCAATAGTAACCGTGTATGGAGATACATTATCTTAAACAACATGCATGGTTATAATCAAGCAAAATTGGGTGAAACAGAAATTATATTTATCCATATAGAAAAATTATAGGATATTGTACATAGGTACAATCTATGTCGTGTTGTCCTTTCGTGGTAAGAAGGAAATACATTCGATTATTCGATCTTTAAGAAAATTATTTTCCATGTATAAATAGAACATGAAAAAGTTGTGGCTGAGCTATCGAGTAAGTCCACCCACTAATTGGACATAGTTTTGTGGTATAATGAATACTAATAATAATAATCTTCGAAAAATATGAATGCAGCAATAACTTTTACAATTTCAAGAAAAATAAATTGTGAAAAGGGATTGTATGATAGACATAGAAAGACGAAGTGGTAGAAAATTTGCGGGAGTGCAATATTAACCAAATTATATAATATTCTTTTCGCTAACATAATGTCCGTACTATAATTTTTCATATAGTTAATTTTAAACGCGCTAGCCCGGGCGGGTGCACGGGTTAATGACTAGTTTACCAAATGCCTAAGGAGTGTAGCTCACAATTTTCTGCATGTAGGAGTGTAGCTCACACTACATATGCGATATGCCACATAGATTGATTGCATTCTCCGATCTAAGCTACTAACAAGCATGCCATCCACACTTTAACACTTACACTTGCAGCTCCTGCAGGCTAACACTTCCATCATCTACGACTGAAAACTTGAAACTTGCAACTAGCTACAAATTGCAAAATGATACAATTGATTGGTACACTCTATTTCTCACACGAGGAGGAGGACCTTTGCCCTTCCATTCCATGGAGTGGTACTTCTCCAAACACCTAGTCTAACAGTTAGCGTGGCGGATTGAGGCAGGCTGGCCCTACACCCGGATAGAAGTCTGATACGGGGTCTGCATGGCCTGGGCCGCGAGCGCGGCCGCCCGGAGCTTCATGTCCTTGAGGGCAGGGTCCTCGAGAAGCAGCACCTTGTCATTGTCCCTCACCCCGACCATGTGGAGGTGGTCGCCGTCTTCCCTCTCCTTGCCCCTGAACAGCAGCCTCTGCTCCCTGGGCTCCAACCCTGTCATCATGGACAGTATCACCTTCAGCTCTCCTGCAGAAATAATTTTGCACGGCACATGTTAGACCTTGATCCCAAGAAGTACACTTTATTTTTATATAACTTGATACAAGAGCTAACACATTGAGTCGATATGCTTAGCAAATAAGTAAGGTATAGGAAAGTTCCACTCGGGTTCCTCATCTGAACCATCATCTTACTCTACTCACGGAGTTGTTTGGAAGGAGACGGTGGCACAGCACTGGCCACTGGCCCTTGTCAGTCATTTTAATACTGAAAGAAGAGAGATCTTGCTAATGACATGTATCTCTCCATGACAGGTTCATAAGCGCACAAGGGTCAACTACTTAATTTGGAGAAATGATACTAAAATGAGTGGATCTGGCTATGTGAACGGGTACAGACTCTTCATAAAATGTTTTATGTACAACTAAACTAGCATCTTTGCTGTTGGTCAGCCTGTCTGAAAATTTGCAGTTCATCATGCATAACAACTGTTGTTTATAAAGGAGTTCGCCGGTGTGCATGAATGCCACACCCGCGATCACTCCTCAAGCCTTCATCGTGCTTAAAGATCATGGGAATATGCATTCAACTTTGGCACAGAAGATGGGCTTTCTGCTTAGCATAGGAGAGACGCCCCAAAAAGGAATCATGACCAAATTAACCAACTTTCCAAGAACGCATTCTATCATTACCAATCACTATACACTAGTATGTTCTCCAACAAACCTACTGTAATCAAGTTTTGGTACATGCTACCTTTGCAAAGAGCAGTTAATAATCGGAAAATGAGCAACTTGTGCCAAAAATTAAGTACTACAGTACTTACCAAAAGTGCAGGTGGCTCCAATGGACACCTCATGCCAGGAGGAGAACCCGGTGGCCACCCTGATGGTAATCACTTCTACGTCCCCCCTCACGTCCCTCCTCTGGACCAGCATGCCACCTGGGCGCACCTCCCACTCGATCTCCCCGCTGCCACCGCCGCCGTGGATGAGACCACCGGCATCGCTGCCGTCCTCGCTGCTAGCGCTACCGGTGCTGCTGCCCTTGGAGGACCTCCTCCTGAACAGCCTCTTGGGGTTGGGGCACCTCAGCTTCATCATCGTCAGTTAGTTAATCTCGATAGCTTGGTTGGACGGTTGGTACTTGCAGGTGGTGTTGAGACTTGAGACTTGAGAGGCAGTGAAGCTGGTGATGATGACTGATGAGAACAAGGCTTCGTGTGTATATATAGGAGACGATTGAGGAGAGGCAATGCAAGAGGACAAGCTTTAGAAGCGTGCGCCTCTTTGTCAAAGGCGTCAACGAGGGGGACACTGGGACAGGCGAACTTGGCATAGTCCAAAGCGGCAGACCAGGCTAGGCCAGCCTCACAAAAACAACTTGTGAAAGAGTTCCTCGACAGAAAGAAAAACAAATTGTAAGCCCGATCTCGAGCTTCCATGAAGCCACTTTCAGACTGAATCTGAGGGTAAATGTTTAACCTCTAATACTTCTACATGTGTTCACTCCACTTTCAGCATCGAACTGCTATGGATTTCGAACTCTTGTCCTTGGTCATAGTGTAAAAATTCTTCTGAGCTTGGTTAGTGAAGCTGGCACGCCATTTATCAATAACAAAATATGGGTCCATTCATATACAACTTTTGAGATGGGTTTGGCATTTTGGTTCGAGCATTGTCGTTTAAAGTGGGTCAAAATGTTTTGGGAGACGCATCACGGCCATGGATAGAATAGCATTTTCAAGCACATGGGAGCTGGCAAAACGCATGAGCCTGTGATCAAGAAGGCGGGCGATGATTAAGGCGGTCGGTTAGGACACAAACCTACCGGGATTATTGTAATGGCAGTTGGTCGCAAGTTTTCCCGGCTTGTGTCTCGCGTCTGATGAGCACGCACAGCCACAGCAAAGGGGCAAATGGTTGATGGCGTGATGACTGAGACGAGACTGTGTGTACATGCAGTTTGTGTGAATTATTAACCTGGTAGCTAGCTAGATAGGTGGCGTAGTATATTTGGTTAGATTCTCAGGTTTTAGGGGCATATAGCGGTGGTTAAGGCAGCATGTGGGGCTTGAGGTTTATTATTAGGGTTTAGACCTTAGAATTGTCCAAAACATCGAATAGTTTAGGCTTCATCTTTTTGAGATACAGGTGTCCTGTTTTCATCTTTGTTCAAAAATCAAATACAACTATAAATATAGCTAGACTGGCCTCCACTAAAAAAAGAATATATGCAAATTTCTCTAAGTCGGTCAGTTGAAGTTTTGAGTATAGTAAGAAATTAGAGATGAACACATTCGAAAATGATTAACAAAGGTACCACTTCAGTGTTCTTACAATGAAAAATGAATGATAGTTTTGTCGCAAAGAAAATAAATCTATATCCGAGTCAAGTGAATGTTTTTATGTTTAGTCAATGTCTGAAAATTACAACCTTGTAAAGTTGCATTTCATTAGAAATTGGTTTAAATATAAGACTTACCTTACAATTATAATCATCAAAGATATTAAATTGATTCATTACATATTACTAATTAGGAACTTTGGTTATCCTAGGTGCAGGTACATTGGGTGTGAAACTGAAAAATCTCAACCTGAAAGAAGAGTATTTGGTGTTTTCTTTACGGCATGTATCCAAGCGGAGCTAGTAGCGTAATGTGAGTTCATGTAAAATCTTGATGATTTCCTAATTTCCGATGAATATAAAGGGCAAAGAGGATTTGCAAACTCTGTGATGTGAGTTGAGATCCCAAAGTGTGTATAGAGCCATTACTGAGTGGAGAGACCATACAAGTGTGGATTGTCTTTTTAAGCTTTCACGCGGGGGGGAGGGGGGGGAGTGGAGAGGATCCCCACCTGAATATATTGCATCAAAGAGGTTTTATAGGTTACAAGTGGAGAGGTGGTTACGCCACAGATCAACGTCCACATGTATGTCCGCTTTCTTAAGTCCGATACGATGTTTGTAATAGTTATAGTTGCCGGCTGGTATGCACCCCTGAAAATTTTAGCATTTCTTGCGTCCCAAACCTTCCAGAGAATGACTAGAGCGACAGAGTTTCATACTGAGCGAGGTAGGTTATTTGGGAGCGGAGTGGACCAAATGTCTGTGAAGCAGTTGGCATTTGGTAGGATCTGAAGTGCCTCCAAATTGCCGCTGAGTAGGGGCATGTGAAGAATAGGTGCGCCCTGTCCTCAACCGGCGCTTGGCATCTCGGGCATTCTTGGGAGGAAATGATGTGCTTGTGCAGTAGGTTGGCTCTTGTGTTGATCCTGTTTAGGTGGAAGAGCCATCCAAACACCTTGACCTTTTTAGGCACCTTGGAGTCCCATATAGGTGCCACCTCTGGGTCTTCTAGTTGAGAATGTATATGTGTGTATGCTCCCTTGGTGAAGAAGAGGGATCCATCAAGCAGCATCCTAGTGTCCTGGTCGTCCGACAAGCTCACATCCTGCAAGAGATTAGAGAGGGAAACAAGCTGCTCCGATGCTGCATTGGTTAGTCTACACCGCAGGCTCACGGAAATAGCACTTTGCAGAATGTTGATACGTTGCAAACGTATCTATAATTTTTGATGCTCCATGCTTGTTTTACACCAATTTTTATATGTTTTGTTTACACCTTGTTCTACTTTTATGCATTTTTCGGAACTAACCTACTGACAAGATGCCACAGTACCAGTTCCTATTTTATTGTAACGAAGACGGAGTCCGGAGGAGAGACGAAGAAGCGTCACGAGGTGGCCACACCTGGCCTAGACGTGGCCCAGGCCTTGGCACGCCTAGGTGTGGTGTGGGCCCCTCGGGCACCCACCGACCTCGCCCTTCCGCTTATTTATTCACCTCTTCGGGAAAAACCTAAACACCCGAACCTCCATCCACGAAAAGTTCCGTTGTGGCCGCCATTGCCGACCCTAGCCCGGGAGGATTCTGAAACTCTTCACGGCACCCTGCCGGAGAGGGAGATCATCACCGAGGCTTGTACATCGCGATGCCCGCTTCCGAAGTGATGCATGAGTAGTTCGTCTCTAGACTACGGGTCCATAGCAGTAGCTAGATAGTTGTCTTCTCCAATTTATGCTTCATGTTTAGATCTTGTGAGCTACCTATCATGATCAAAATCATCTTTATGTAATGCTCCATGTTGTGTTTGTTGGGATCCAATGAATATTGAATATGATGGTTGGGATTGATTATATACTTGTCATATGTTATTTGTGATCTTGCATGCTCTACGTTTCTAGTAGATGCTCTGGCCAATGTGCTTGTGACTCCAAGAGGGAGTATTTATGCTCGATAGTGGGTTTATACCTCTAGTAATCTGGAAGAGTGACAATAACTTCTAAGGTTGTAGATGTGCTGTTGCTACTAGGGAGAAAACAACAATGCTTTGTATAAGGATAATTCTATTGTTTACTTCACACACTTTGCTTAATGCGATAATCTGTTGCTTGCAACTTAATACTGAAAGGGGCGCAGACGCTAACCAAAAGGTGGATTATATAGTCATAGACGCAGTTGGATTACGGTCTATGTATTATGTTCTAATGCCCAAATGAATCTCATAGTAATCATCTTGTCATGTATGGTCTTTATTATGTCAATTGCCCAGCTGTAATTTATTCACTCAACATGTTATTTATCTTTATGGAGAGACACCTCTAGTGAAATGTCGACCCCGGTCCTTTCTTTTATACTGATAAAATCATCTACTGCAAACACCTGTTCTGTTTACTTACGGCAAACACTGTTCTCTTTAATTCCACTGCAAACAAACATCTCTTTTCATACTATACGGTTAATCCTTTGTTTTCAGCATAACCGGTGAGATTGACAACCTCACTGTAAGTTGGGGCAAAGTATTTTGGTTGTGTTGTGTGCAGGTTCCACGTTGTTGCTTACGGCAGTAGTGCGCCCTGCCAAAAGTCAGCTAGCAACACCTTCAAAAGTGATTTCTTTCTCCCACTGGTCGATTAAACCTTTGTTTCTTACTGAGGGAAAACTTGTTATTGTGCTCATCATACCTTCCTCTTGGGATTCCCCAACGTTGTGCTCTGCACTCATCAAGCTACCTTTCTGGCGCCGTTGCCGGGGAAGTGAAGAAAAGTTACACCACAGAGATTGTCAACTTCCACGGCAGCAACAACTTTTCTGACGCCGTTGCCGGGGAGAAAGTTGATTTCTGCAAGAGGAGTCTCTCATCTCCAATCTCTTTACTTTGTACAAGGGAGTGAGGAGAGTTTAAAAAAAAACTTGGTCTACAATTAATAATTCTTATGATAAAACTGAACCAAAAATGACTCTAGGCCTGCTTTTTAGTAGCTTTTACTTTGGTCTTGTTCTTTGTTATAGATATGCTTTGGACACTGTAGTAGGAGGAGATTTCCTTTATTGTGATGGAGATCAAGCTTTTAATGCCATAAAAAAAGTTGATTGCAACAAATAGCTCACCTAGTAATTTTGATTCATCCCTTGTGAGCATTTATGCTAGATTAAATACTCTTGACACAAGTACAACTTGCTTACAAGAATGTTATAATCTACTTCGTGAAAATTATAATCATGTTTCAACAAATTCTGAACCCTCAAGCTGGCTCTCTACAGTAAAACTTAATATAGATGGTGAAGTTTTTTATGCTCGTTGCGATATTATGTCTGAGGGTTCTGTCTTATGCCTAAAGATATTTATGAGTCTTTAAGTCTTTGAGAACTTTCTGAGGATGGAGAAGAAATATATCTTACCAATAATGTCGTTATATTACCCATTGAAGTGGCTGAAGGAGTGTATACAAGAATCCTAGGAAGGATGGTATCTACTGATTATGTCATCATTGAATGTGCAGGAAAGGGACAAATCACACTTGGACGATCTCTGCTAAAACTCCTGGGAGCAGAAATAGATGTGGGGAAGGCATCATGACTTTCACCTCCCCACCAGACACTTCTCATTCTTTCCCTAAGAAAAAGAGTAAAGGTAAGAGAGGTACATGTAAGGCTTCTGCCATTTATGATCTTGATGCTTCTTCACTTGAAAATACTTGATGCGAGCTCTTTTTCTGCGCCTAGCTCAAAGGCGTTAAAGAAAAGCACTCTTGGGAGCTAACCCATGTTTTATTTCTGTAATTTTTCTTTTGTTGAGTCTTGGAAGTTATTACCTCTGTAATAACCTCTCCTTAACATTTTTATTTTGTTTTTGTGCCAAGAATAGCCTCTAATAGGAAGAAAGTAAGATCTGAGAAGTTGTTGTCCTGAAACAGATTCTGTGATGTCACCTAACATATTCGTATTCCCAGAAAGAATGTAATTTTGAGCTGATTATTTTTGAGAATATGCCCCGGGTTATAATCTAACTTTCGTTATTTTTGCACTTTTTGATTTGAGCAACAGAAGATTTTTGAAAAAATCAATCTTTACCTACTGTTCTGTTTTGACAGATTTCTGTCATTATTTGCATTTGCCTCTTATTCTCTTTCTTTTTTAGTTCTTTCGAGAGAAAGAGTTTTTTGAAGAAGTTGTTATAGTAGCTAATGTTTTAATGGATGTTTGATATATGTTAGAACTAAACCCAAGTGGATTTTTTATTTTGATTGCACTAATGCTTCTAATGAGAATTGTGTGAAGTTTTGTATGAAGGAAGTTTTCAAGTGTAGTGAGAGAAAAATGATGTAATGAGATGAAGTATGGACAAAATCTCAAGCTTAGAAATTCCCATGTCACCCCAAAAAATATCCAAGAGGTACAAGCGTCAAAGCTTGGGATGCCCAAGGCATCCCCTTCTTCATCAACAAAGTATTAGGTCATCTTTCAAGACGCTGTATTTTTATAGCTTCATATGCTATGTGTTGTTCTTGGAGCGTCTTTATTTTTGTTTTTTTAGTTTTATTTTGCTTTTTTTGTAGCATATGGTTGGATCCTAGCATATTTTTTTTGGAGAATGACACACTCCGTTGTAATTGCATAGAACACTCTAGTTTTCACTCCTATTGTTCTGCGAGTGTTCTCTTTTGCTAGTACTGCGTTTAATTCTGGTTTTCCACTCGTATTTTGTTCAGATCTTGTTAGTTTTATTTATTTAGATATGATTATCTATCTGGTATTTATTGATTATTATCTAAGAGAGTTGTTTCAAATAAGTTAATTGGTGTTGGAGACGAGTAAAATGTTTCATGTTTATAGTGGTGCAAAAGGAAGCTTGTTTAGACGGTGGCATAGACTTTGGCATGTCATGTTGGGTCTTATTTTAATCATATGCTTAGTAGTTATTGTTGTAGCATGACTTATCTCAAATAGCTGAGAGTGCTTAATGTGCCATTGAAAGAATCATGTGTTGTTTGCCATCATAAAAAGCATAATATTGTGGTATTCTCCCTTCTCGAGAGTGGATTTGGTACCTACATGGGTAGCTACGCATAGGAGCAGCGTCGTTGGATTTTTTTCAGCACCGTTGGATTGGATTGACCACTAACGGCAACTACACGGTTCACTATGATTGAGTCTGCCCATATGATGACAAAAAAACATGCTAAAAAATGCATGTGCGTGGAACCCACTCCATAGAGAGAGAATAGAAAATTCCCCACCTCTCTAGTGCTCCCGTCGCCGGCCTGGAATCAAACGCCGCGAAATCGCTCTTCCGTCTGTCCGCTTCGCCGGCCAAGAACCAGAGCGCCGTCTCCCTGGGCCCTAAACGCCTCTGCATCACCGGTTCATTGAGGATTCGGCTGGAGGGGGAGCTCCGTCCCGATTCATGTCGTTCCGGCGTGGGTCTGGCAAGGCCACCACCAGCGCTCACCATCATCGCCATTAGCCAGCTCCACCTATCATTGCAGCCCGCAAACGCGGGAGGATTGAGCACCATCGAGCGACTTTGCCATGCGGGACCGCCGTCCTGGAGCCCCACACCGCCAATCGACCATCCCGTCCGGGCGCCCCAGCGCCAAGCTGTGATATGGAGATCCTGGAGACGGTCCCAGCCGACCACGCCGGCGGCAGAAATGCATGCGCTCTTGGTCGACAGTCGTCCAAGTGATGCGGGTGCGGCTGACAAGATCCCGTGAAGCCAAGCTATCGGACGGATCCTCCAATCGTCGAGCGGGTGTGGGACTGGTTCGACTCTAGATCTCGAGCGGGAGAGGGCGCCTTCCATAAAAATCAACAGCTCATAAAAAATCAATCGTAATTAATACAAAACAAATTTGTGAAAGATACAAAAATTCGAATTTTTGGGGAACAACCGGCAGCAATTTCTGATCTGAGAACATGTACATAACAAGATCCAATCAAGCAAAAATGAATTGAGGTGCCGCCGGTCGCCATGACCATCTTGACGAAGATCTTGGGAAGGTTGGGGCGGCATATGTCTTGCCACCACAGCGAGGTAGGGGAGGTAAGTGCCGGTAGGAACGGCGTCGGAGGGTTCCTGGGAAGGAGATAGCTGGGTGGCGACGGGGCGAGGCCAGCCGGCGGCAGCGCTCGGTCGAGATCCCATCTGTCGGTCGCGTGTTAGGGGTGCCGTTGGGAAGGATAGGAGATGAGTGGCGTGGAGGGGGTCAGGGGGAGGGGACCTAGTCACAATGCTACGAGTCGAAGAAGTATCACAGACAAACAAACGGTGTTAGCCACGTGTCGTCTTCTAGGGACGTGCGCAGCTACCCATCTGAGTACAGGCTTCATCCGTTCTCCTTTTGATGCTTTATTGGGTTGACTTGGCACATGCTTACATCATGTTATGACTACAAAACAGTCACCTAAAGCCTCTATGATCATTTAGTTTTTGACTTGTAATATCACTGCTTTGATTAATAATATTTTGTCTCTATGCATGATTATGGCCATTATTGCTCTCTTACTTGGTCGCTCTCAGTCTTTTGCTAGCCTTCGCATGTACTGAGTATGATCTCTACTCGTGCATCCAACTCCTAAAAACCAAATTTTTCCAATTGTGTCCACCATACATACCTATATGTGGTATTTCACCGCCACTCCAAAGTGAATTGCTTGTGTGCTACCTTTAAACCTCCAAAGATTATTATATGTTTTGTGTTTGGTTTTAGCTCATGAGGAAGTATTGAATGTTTTATCATATTTTTCATGTTTATTATGGCTTCACACTTTGACTAGCATGCATCAGGTGATAGTCCTTAATTTTGTAAAAGAGCAGGCGCGGGTGCCAACCCACTAAATATAAATTGAATCAGTAATCTAAATCTCCTAACACTATGTACTTGAGAAATCATAAACTAACTTGTTTAAACAAAGGAGAAGAGGAACTTTATTGTTCTCTCTATGGGAACCGCTCTTGAAGCCATTAAACATGAAAAGATGATAGATCATTTGATGCCATTCGTTGACATAGACATGCATATCTCTCAAAATATATTTTCAACACCTCTATTGCATTCAAAATAAAAAAAGCTCTAGCACATGAGTAATCTTGCTTCTCTCTGTGCAGGGCATTTTTTTTATTTTTATGTTGAGTCTTCATCGTCTTACTTTAAGCACCAATTAACAAAGCATAGTTGTCATTCTAATTATATTGTGCATAGTACCAAAATTTATTATTGATTCATTCTGATTATGCTATTGCTTGTTCTCAAATTACTTGTATCTAGACAATATTTGAAATGTAAAGGTGTCCTGGCATTTATATTTTGCTACTTCATAAAGGACAAGCTGAATACCACGTTGCTATGTTTTTTCTATCCTCAAGAACAAACACTTGCTTTCAGTGCACAATTATTCATGATCTTTTGTTTGAGTTACTTCTCATGTTATAACATAGTTGCTAAGTTCTATTGTTAAAATTATATCTATCATGCCTACGTTTAGAGTACTTTGATCCCAGCTCACAATGCTTTTAAAATAACTTGATCAAGATTGTGTTACCTTCATGTCACCTCAAAAATTATTTTTGTTATCACTTACCTACTCGAGTACGAGCAGCAGTTAAGCTTGGGGATGCTGATACGTTGCAAAAGTATCTATAATTTTTGATGTTCCATGCTTGTTTTACACCAATTTCTATATGTTTTGTTTACACTTCGTTGCACTTTTATGCATTTTTGGGAACTAACCTATTGACAAGATGCCACAGTGCAAGTTCCATGTTTTCTGTTGTTTTGTATTTCAGAAAAGTTATATAGGAAATATTCTCGGAATTGGACGAAACAAAAGCCGAAGTTCCTATTTTACTGTAACAAAGACGAAGTCGAGAGGAGAGACGAAGAAGCGCCACGATGCGGCCACGCCTGGCCTAGGCGCGATCCAGGCCTTCGCCGCGCCTAGGGGTGGTGTGGGCCCCTCGGGCACCCACCAAACTCGCCCTTCCGCCTATTTATTCACCTCTTCGGGAAAAACCTAAATACCCGAGCCTCCATCCACAAAAAGTTCCGTCGCGGCCGCCATCGCCGACCTAGCTCCAGAGGGTTCTGAAGCTCTTCCCGGCACCTTGCCGGAGAGGGAGATATCACCGGAGGCCTGTACATCGCCATGTCTGCCTCCGAAGTAATGCGTGAGTAGTTCATCTCTGGACTACGGATCCATAGCAGTAGCTAGATGGTTGTCTTCTCCAACTTGTGCTTCATGTTTAGATCTTGTGAGCTGCCTATCATGATCATGATCATCTTTATGTAATGCTACATGTTGTGTTTGCTGGGATCCGATAAATATTAAAAATACTATGGTTGAGATTGATTATATACTTGTCATATGTTATTTGTGATCTTGCATGCTCTCCGTTGCTAGTAGATGCTCTGGCCAAGTATGTGTTTGTGACTCCAAGAGTAGGTATTATTGCTCGATAGTGGGTTTATGTCTCTAGTAATCTGGAAGAGTGATAATAACTTCTAAGGTTGTAGATGTGATGTTGCTACTAGGGAGAAAACAACAATGCTTTGTGTAAGGATAATTCTATTGTTTACTTTACACACTTTGCTTAATGCGATAATCTGTTGCCTGCAACTTAATACTGAGAGGGGTACGGACGCTAACCGGAAGGTGGATTATTAGTCATAGACGTAGTTGGATTATGGTCTATGTATCTATGCATTATGTTGTAATTCCCAAATGAATATCATAGTAATCATCTTGTCATGTATGGTATTTATTCTGTCAATTGCCCAGCTGTAATTTGTTCACCCAGCATGTTATTTATCTTTATGGAGAGACACCTCTAGTGAACTATGGACCTCGGTCCTTTCTTTTACACTGATAAAATCATCTATTGTAAACACCTGTTCTGTTTACTTACTGCAAATACTGTTCTCTTTAATTCCACTGCAAATAAACATCTCTTTCCATACTATACGGTTAATCCTTTGTTTTCAGCAAAACCGGTGAGATTGACAACCTCACTGTAAGTTGGGGCAAAGTATTTTGGTTGTGTTGTGTGCAGGTTCCACGTTGTTGCTAACACCGGTAGTGCGTCCTGCCAAAAGTCAGCTAGCAACAACTTCAGAAGTGATTTCTTTCTCCTACTGATCGATTAAACATCGGTTTCTTACTGGGGGAAAACGTGCTACTATGCACATCATACCTTCCTCTTGGGGTTCCCCACGGTGTGCTCCGCACTCATCAAATGTCACAGAGCAATGCATGAGGTTGGGTGTGGTGGGAGTATAGGGTGGGGAATGTTGTGGCTAATGTTTCTAGGAGTAGCCATGTATCATGCCAAAAGAGAACCGATTTTCCACTACGGACTATGCAAGTGTGGATTGTGGTGGTCTTTGGATGAGCCCTCCATCAATTAGCTTAATTACGGAGAATATGAAGCGATCTCATCCTTTGATCTCACCCTTTGATTTGTTTAAGATTGGGAGGAGGAGTGTACCAAGAAGAAGAAACAGTGGGCAAAACAGGGTTGTCTTTATTTTGAGACTGTTGTTTCCTTGCAAGGGTTGTGTGCTTCTCTTTATGTAGAACCTGGGTGTGAACTCTCTATGATCGCATCGTCTTGATGTGATATTTGAAGTCACCAAAATCTATACTCATTACATAAATATCTTTTTAAAACTAAGGATTCACCTATGCCCATGTTGATTGAGACTTTTTTTCATGTGCTAGTGAATGTCTGAGAAGTGCCAGCTTTTATGTGAAAGCACTACTTCTTTGAAAATCAACTTATACATAAGAAAATGTTAGATTTTTTTCTCTGTGTTTCCATTCCGACTAGGACAAAACTTTTACCAAAATCTTATCGCGGTCTTTTTGTTTAAATAACAATTAAGGTGAAGCAGGGACAGGAACAACGAAGCTCTTTATGAAACAGATACATTTTGCAAGTTTATTATTATGGGTAGGTCCTACGAAGAATCGTACTAATGACATATTGAATTATCAACGTAGATGCTACATAGTGGGCTTCGTTCTTTAGAAATTACGAGTGTAATAGGAGCCACCGTTGGCAAAAGGATTACCTAAGATGATCATCTCATGGCTATTGGGAATGAATCAAAGCAGATGGTTCTATTTCTCAACCTTTTGGACTTGCTCCTTCAGAATTAAGGTCGAAAGAATTGAAAAAGTTAGTCATTCACAACCACTGATGAAAGATTTCTTGAAAAATTAAGGATCAGTATTAGTATTTTTTTTGCAAATAAATTTCGGAAAAGAATGGATTCAGTCTCATACATATGCGAGGAAGGTAATGAAAAAATAAAGAAGACATGTTCTTCGTTCTTTTATCACTTGAAAGTCTCATGCTTGGTTTCGCACGAGAGAAAGACGCGAGGAATCGTCTTTTCGACTCTGACCCCCCCACCCCCCACCCCCCACCCCACGCACAAACACACACCTTTAGCCACATGAATTTTGATATTTATTTTTTTATCCTTTAGCCACGCCGAATTCTTGATCTTTATTTTTTATTTCTCATCAAACGAATGGCATCTTCTTATGAAAATCCTAACTATTCTTAGTATGATTTTGGGGATCTCCTTGCTATTACTCAAGCAAGCATGAAATTGTATGCTCGCAAATCGGTCATTAGGGAAAATTGGATATGTAATTATTGGAATAATTTTTTAAAGACTCAAATGATGGATATGGAAGCATCATAACTTTTATGATGTTCTATATCTTCATGAATATAGAAATTTTGCTTGCAATATATTATTTGATTTACATAAGTGATAACATTCGAGATTATGCAGGATTATACACGAAAGATCCTCTCTCTTTTTTCTCTTTCTTTAGTCCTATGTCTCTTATCTCTAGGAGGCCTTCCTCCACTAGCAGGTTTCTTCGGAAAACTCGGAAGCAGATTTGGTGCACATGAGCGCCAGCTGGTTTTCAAAATATTTTAAAATTATACACTTGTGTTTCAAAAAATCGTCACATTTATTCCATGGATACATGCACATGGCTTGAATATTCGTGCGAAGTTTCGTTAGAAATTACACTGTATTTGAGCTACAGAAAAGAAAAACAAATTTGTGGCTACGCATAGAGGTAGATATTTGTCCGAAATTTGTCTTTTTTTGTATAACTCAAAATACAACATATTTTTCTTCAAAATTTATACTATACCTTCGGAATGTTTATATGTATGTGAATATTTAATTTCAACTTTTTAAAATCCAAAAATATGATTTTTAAAAATTAGGAGCATTGGTGCTCATGTGCCAAATACACTTTTCGGGAAAACTCTATCTATTCTTTTGGGCAAGCATGTCTATATTTTTTTATTTTAGTAGGACTTTTTACGAGCATTCTGTCTATCTACTACAGTACTATCTACTACAGTAAAAATAATCAAGTTATTAATGACTGGACTTAGATGACTTCAAATTAAAAAAACCGTTCAATTAGTTCATTATGGAGATGAGTCAGCATGTTCAGTTATCCCCGATCATTCAGGTACTCAGGTATGAAACCGAAAAAACTACGAACCTGAAAACAGAGTCTTCCGGACCGAATCAAACGAAATGCATGGCAAACTCCCAATTGGACGCCTAGCTAGCCGACATCGATCCTCTAGAGGCGCTAATCACCTAACTCATCATCACGATTGGCATCTTTCCGACTATTATTACCGGTGCTAGCTTCCAAAGGATCGATCGGCTTCACCAGCTACATGTATGTGGTCTGCAGAGCAGTCGAACCAACGTGTGCAGGATATACAAACTGATTCGTTGATGATTAGGCTAACCAACAATAATAATGATCTCGCCGGTGAGTCATCAGCATTGCACTCCTCAAGACAAGGATTGGGGGCTCTGGTTTGTCCAAACTACTCCAGATGCAATGCAGGTTCGAAACTGAAACTACCAATGTGAGAAAAAGAACAGTAATCCGGACAGAATCACAGTAGATACATGGCAAAGTCTCAATTGCATAGCTAAGCTAGCCGACATCGATCCTCTAACTAGAAGCGATTAGCACCTAACTCATCATCAGTTCATCACGCATCGGTGCATAGTATACTGCCCGGACGGTTCAGTGATTATCACTAGCTAGCTTCCAAGGAGCTCACCAGCCATGCATGTGGCAGATCTGCAGAGCGATCGAACGTGTGCATGATAAGATAACCAAGAACTCTGCTCGTCCTGGTCCCTCGGAATCTGCATTATTCTCGAGCTAAACCTCTCATCTCGATGACACGGAGGCTATGAAGCCACATGGGCGCGGCCGGCGCATTTGGCTGGATATTGGAAAGGATTCCCCGTAGTATGTGGCGGCAATCTTGGCTCGATCAGTTGATCCGATGCAGTGCATTATGCATGACATGCGGGCGTGTTCAGGATGTCGCGCCACGCAGGCATGTCGATCCATGTGATGCATGCCCATCTGAATATCTGATCATGATCAGGTTAAAGAAGAAGATTGTGAAAAAGATTAGCGCACTTGGTCAGGTGCAGAGTATGTGGATTGTGCGGTTATTTATAGCTTTGGTAATGTAGGTGCTAGCAAGGTTAAATGTTGAGCGGCATGGTAAAGTTGATTCAGACTTCAGAAAGATTCGACACAAGAAATTGTACTTCCTCCGATTCATACTATTCGACGCTAATATAGATCTAGACACATTTTAGTTGTAGATACATCTATTTTAGCATTAAATAATATGGATCGAAGGGAGTAGAAAGTATGTCTTAGGGTAAATGGGAGACCTCAACGCATCTCTGTTCCCGACTTGGATCTGACGCGGCACAGAAAACTTTCTAGTGCCGATAGGCAGACCTCGGCCCATAGGGGGTCGTTCGGGCACCGGACTGAAGCCGAAACAGTTGCCATATAGGATATTGATAGGCGGGTGCCACTAGCCAGCAAGCCATCTCATTATGCCTCAGCTATCTTGCATCTCCCCAGCTCGAGGCCTCTACCACCCCGACATAATCGCCATTGCCGCCGCCCCCTCTTGACGTCAAGATAGTTTAGCGGCGCTTGCTCTAGCCGTGCACCGTCTCGGCTGACTCTCTCGCCGCCCGTCTCGACTCGCGGCGACGTTTCACGCCCGGCTTGCATGCAAGGTGTTTGGAAATTTGCTTCGGTAGGTTTCATTTCTATATTTTTGTTGCTCTCAGCCCGTTCGGTTGATTGATTTCTTTTTTGTTTGATTCATAGATTATGGCTAGCGACGATGATATGATTATCCATCATTTCATGGAAAAGGAAGCCAATGTTGTCATTGAAGAAGATGAGCACTTGACAATCCTCGCTTAGCTTCTACAATTACAAGTGAAGGTTTGAAGTATGGAACAATGCCGCTCTTTGTCGTGAAGTTTTGAATTATGGAAGAAGGAAGGCAGATGATGGATGGTCATGCCATCCTATATGCCTACTATTTTGCCGACCACCCAACATGTACTAAAAAGGAATTTTGGCGTCGTTTAAGGATGAACAAAGAGTTGTTTATGAAGTTTTTGCACAGTGTGAGGGAGTACACGATACCTACTCCGTGATGAAGAAATATGTTGTTCGAGTGCTCAGTTTCTCATCAATTTAGAAGTGCACCGCTGCTATGAGCCCCTGCCGATACACAAGTGGATTACCTACGCATGTCTGAGCCAAGCCATCAAAGCCATGTATCAGTTTTGCAAGGCAGTGATGGCAGTGTTTGGACCACACCATTTAAGATGACCAAGTGAAGCAGAAACAACTCGTATCATGGCACAAAACATTACAAGATAACTCCTTGTGATGTTGGAAGCAACAGTTGCATGCATTTTTCGTGGAAGAATTATCTATTTGCTTGGCAAAGTTTGTACAAAGGATATGGTGGATATTGCAGTGTTGTATTTAAAGTTAATAGAGATTATGACCTCTAGATTTGGTACTTTGGTACGCTCTTTCGGCATAATGGGATCTCATAATAACATCAACGTGCTAAAGTTCTCGCCGGCGTTTCTGAGACTTGTTGAAGGTCATGCTCTAGAGTGCAACTATGAGATAAATAGGCACCAATATACTAAAGGGTACTACCTACCCGATGAAATCTATCCAAGGTGATTGATATTTGTGAAAACAATCTCTGAGCCTTAAGATCAGAAACTGCGCCAGGAATATTGCTGAAAGGATGTCGAGTGGACATTTGTTGTGCTCCAATCTTGTTTGCTATTGTGTGGTATCTTGCTCTTACATTATCTCAAGAAAAGATGCCAGAGGTGATGCATGCTTACGTAATTATGCACAACATGATGATCGAGGGAGGGCGCAAAGATCCTACAACAGTGGATTATCATCCCTATGATCACTAGGGTCCTATTGCCACCGCTGATCTCCAGCTACCTGTGGAGTTTGATGATATTCCTGCCATGCACCAAGAAATCCATGACCAAATTGTTCATCACGAGATGTAAAATGATCTGGTAGCACTCGTGGATGATTAAAGGAGACACCACGTGAGTCTTGCTCTAGTCAAACATTATTTTATTTGAATTATATAAATAATTTTATTTCTATTTTAATTATTGTAGAAATATTTTTTAATTATTTGCGTGTTGAAATTTTGCAAAACTACTTCAAAACATGGTTAAATATGAAAAATATAAAATTTGGTCAAAAGAGAGAGTTGTATTAGAAGCGTGGCTAGAAAGAGATGCGCAATACAAGATTAGTGGGGCCGATGCCAACCAACACCCAGTCCGATGATGTTGCCGGACGCGGGACGCGACTATAGATGCCCAAGGAGGGCTTACTAGGATTGGGCAAAAGTTCAAACATCTTAACCCAACAAATTTAGGAAAGTCTTATTAAGCCCCACCAGAGTTCAAATCCCAGGTTTGATATATGTGTGTCTCATTAAGGCGGAATATTCATTCAGTGAGAGGCGACGTTCCCGTCGACAGCGAGGCGCCAGCGGTGACTTCGTTAATTTCAAGATCCCCGCCAGCTAAGTTTTTCGAAGGTGCTCATAGGGGTAGAGTGTGCGTGTGTGTGTTCATAGGGGTAGAGTGTGCGTGTGTATGTGAGTGTCTGTGTTTGTAAAAAAAAAATCAGAAAATGGGAACAGGGGAGGGGGAAAATCATTAACTTTGACAACGACTTGATCGGACCGGTCGAGACGCGTGGTGCAGCTTCTGTCCACACTTCCCGAATGAAGCTGAAGAATCCTCAAACCAATCAACCACCATCCATCAGCAAGAAAATCTGTGGACGTTCTTCTGCCCGTTCACCCAGCCCCTTCCGCGCCACGCCTCCTTCGTTCGCAGGAACTCTGCGGATTGCATTCGATCAGCAGCAGCAAGCAAAGCAGCGAGATCAATCCCCATGGCCATGGTCGCTTCCACCTCCATTGTGTACCACAAGGTTAGCGGAGGTCGTACGTGCACGCACATAGCACCATCGATTCGATCAGAAACGGCATGCAGTGCGTGCTGCTGTGAGCTAGTTATATTTTGGAACGGGGGTATTACCCCCTTCCTGCTGATCTTTGCTTTGTTCGATTTGCAGCCGCGTCTGTCGGTGGTGTGCAGGAAGAAGGATCGGCCGGACAGGGAGCTGGAGCGGGAGAAGAAGGAGCACAAGTACCCGTTCAAGGTAGTCGAGATCACGCCGCCGCCGCGATGCCTCGGAGTCCGCTGCTTCCCCACGGTAACTACGCGATGCCCCTGCTGTTTTTCTGAATTCCGGTGCCTCTGTTCTCTTCCGAATCCTCAGGCTGCAGCTAGTGCGTGGGGCGTGCACCAGGCAAACAGAACATGTTATGCTAGACGAGATGCTGAATTCGTTCTATCTGACAGCCTATTAGAGCCTTAGATGCAGCCCATCATAAACCCGCAAAGTCTCAAACAATTTTTCCCGCGTCAAAGAAAATTTTCGGATTGTTTCCGAACTCGTGGCCTCTTTGGATCGCATTATTGATTAACACATGAATAAGAAAAAATACAGCAATATGATAGGTTTGTGCAAAACAGAAAATTATAAAACATGGGAAAACTCTAGAAAATAGTCGTCTTAATGGAACACAAGTAAAATAGTTGAGTCTAAGACAAATGAAACTCAGGCATATAAATCCAGTTCATTGAAATTTGGAGCACCATCTTCCTATGAAATTCCTGCAATCCAAAGACAGCCTCAGTGTTACAATAAGAATTGTGGAATGGAGGGAGTACAAGTTTGCCCCTAGACAACTTTGACAATGCGGCATGCCAGATTTAATTCAACCAATCATACCTTCTATCATTCTATGTCCATCCATAGAGCAAGGGAACTCTTGTTTCCTGGGACGCAATGCAGATTTGTATAAGTGCGTCAATCGTAGCCGTAGTTTTAGATGAGAACTAGAAGGATACCCGCGCGTTGCAGCGGGAATTTCTCCGATAACTATTTTATAAAAAATAAAAGAATATAAGTTGATTGGAATAGAATGTTATTTGTAGGAACATGCATGATTCAATTGGCGTAAATAGTCAAGAGGCTAACTTAAAAAAACTAACTTGAAATGGTTATGTAGTTGGCGGCTAAAAGTTAATGATGTGGATAATTGGCTGGCTTAAAAATAGATGATGTGGCTTGCATGTAGAGTATTAATGAATGTTAGTGAGGGATGACATGGACAATTGGATGGCTAATAAAATGGATGATGTGGATAGCTTGCATGTTGAGATAGACAACTTAAATGACCCTCTAATGAGGTTTTGCTTTATAAGAGATATAGATATGGCGAGGTGTGGGCCAAACCGGACCTCAGGGTTAACTTTTTTAGAGGTGGGAATGACCGGGTGGAGCGAAGATATTTCTGGCGGGTCCTGCTTTATAAGCCATGCGTATATGTATTGCATACGGATAGAAGGAGAGCTCGGCATATTGTGCCCTATCTAAAGAGTCCTTGTCAACTCATTAGCATCAAAGGCACAACAATGATGGTTTTCCATCCCAAAATTTTCTTCTGGATTTTTCCGAACTATCTAAGGTAGGGCTTATTTTAGACAATGAATTTGGCTAGTACGGAAGATAACAATTTATAAGAGTTATAATTGATTAGCACCTTACTGTCTAAGGAACGTCTGAAATAAAAATAAAAATTAGACATCTTGCATTGTCATCACGTAATGGTATTATCGTATGTTTTTCCATATGCTTTGTGAACTCATCTTCCTTTCATATACACATGGGAGGACGAGACATAAAACCTCATTGTCCCATGGCAGCAAGAGAGGCTCACAAGGTGCATGGGGTAACATAATTTTGTATTTTCTTGATTTATTCATCCATCCAGCAATATAAAATAGTGTATTTAAATCAAGATCCGTAATAGAAATAATTAAGACATTTCGTAACACTAGATAGAACATGACAAACTTTGTTTAGGTCAAACCATTCCATTTCTAAGTACAAACCCGAGTGTAGTATAAACTGCAAAATCGATTCATAGAAAGTCCCTATCTAACCAATCGGATTGTCCCTAGACCCGCATCTCCTATGAATCTTTGTCTCCTACTAGGAAGGTTGACGCGGCATCACGCCGCGCCCGTTGCAGTTAAAGATCTGCATCAGGAAAAGTTACTGGGAAAATAAATACAAACGGAAAATTAATGGTAAGCGAGGTACGGGAGTGCTGCTAACAAATTACCACCGGAAAATTATGAGATGTTGGGAAATTAGCGGTGAATAATTACCGGTGGAAAATTACTGCCGAGGTTTAATGTTTTCTTCAAAATATTATCATCAAAGCGTGCCGAGTATTGCTGAGAAAATAGCGTCAAAAACTTACAAATCATTGTAGAGTTACAGCTGGAATTACGTCAGGTAATTCCTGTTGGAGTTACAGATTTTCATCCGAAAATTTTCTGACAAAATAATTCAAATGGGCAATTATTGTACATTGCGAGGTAAGCTGATGAGAAGTTACCGTTAAAAAAGTAAATGTTGTTGAAAAATTACCATTAAATAACTACGGGTGGAAAATATTGTTAGTGTTGGATAGCTACATTCGGGTAATTATTGTTTGCCTCTAATGATTCATGTCTGGAAACTTTTGAGGAAAAATAAAATTATTGTTCAACACTAATTATTGTAGCAAACTATTGGCGTGTCGCGAGGAGATTGGTCTTACAGTTGAATAACTACAGGTGCAAAATACTGTTAGTGTTGGATAATTATGGTCGGGTAATTATTGTTGGAACTAATGACTTGCATCTGAAAAAATTGGAAAAAAATAATAGTATTGTTCAACACTAATTATTTTAGAAAACTATCAGTGTGTCCCGGTGTGGTTAATTGGTCAAAAATGCTCTTTATTTCGTCTACATGTTGAACTTTTATTGGCTTAAACTGACCCATCTATAGTTACCGTGCTAGTAAGATGTCATTTCATGTGTCCTTAATCACTAATAAAAATTATGCAAGCTGAAAATTTATTATCGAGAATTGTTCTGCTAAACTTAAAGATTTTGTAAAATTTTACCAAAACTGAGAATTTACTATAAAAGTTCTCAAGTAGTTGCTGGAAAAAACAAAAAATAAATAAAGTGAAAAAAACTCGGGACACTATTCATGCGCAGCGCTGTTCATGCATCCACGCATGAACAATGACCTCAAGGTCTATCGTGCAAGCAAAAGGCTTTGGCCTTTATATATAGTACTAGAAGGACCTAGCACGCTTTGCCGCGCCGCTCTTTGCTCATATCGTTTAAATTTGTCAGAGTTTAACTGCACATGATATTTCAGAAGATGATGGATACATACATGCTATTTCAATAGATGACGGGGACAAACATTGACATCTGATCTGAGAAGTCCAAGAATATTGCTGGAAATGTACATGACTGATCTGAAATCGGCTATGCCCCATTCATAACGTACACAAACCATTTAATACTCTTCTTAGCTCAAATATGCATATAAAACAATATAATATGATTATCACTCCCCGGTAACCTGAGCCATGATGTATCTTACATGCCCTTAAGAAGTTTATTTCCTTTACACAATCCGTCAGCTCATCAACACGAACTACTAACAATCAAATCATTCATCAAGGGATCGCAACATGCTATTGATCCATGAATGGACGTAATCAATTTCGACCGGACCTACACACTGCATAATCCATCCACATCAATGCCACATTAGTTGTAAAAAAACAAGGAATACCATCCATAAATCGACGCAAAAATCAGGAAATAACAGACCAGGTCTAGAGGTACCATTGGCATGGGACGGAACCACAGGTGGACGCGGTAACCTGGCAAGCAGAGCACCAGAATCGGCCGCAACCATGCTGGTTGATGCGGACAGGACACGAACGATCAGGAACCCCTTCCTCCTTTGTTTTGGCGGGCGTCAGCGGCCAATGTTTAGGAGGCATGATTTGTTGATACTATTTCATTGGGCATTTCCTTGTACCTCCACTGGTGTATCATTTTGGTACAAAAATGTGTGAAGAAATCAAGATAAAATAGTTGGTTTAAACAAGCTAGGGCTTTACTGAGAACAAACTACCAATCTATAATTATCTTAGTAACCTGCAGCATATGGTATATATTTCCAATCTGTGCTTACAACAAAGCATCGAATTAGTCAAAGGTGAGATTTCACCAGATATATTCTTTTTGAACAAAGTTTGCACCAGATTGAATCAAGCTTATCGACTCAAAAGACCTTACACAGTGGGATTCATTCTTCAGTGTGGTATTCTCTTTTATAAGAGATTCCACTTGGGAAACTATATACTTCAGTTGTTGTGTGGTACCAACCAACACACATGCGCTCCCATTATTCTACCTATCTGGTTCTCAAAGGGAAATGTGTGCGTTGATTCACAAAGTAAGAGCATGTACTGGATCAACCATTACCAGATTGTAATAATCTACTCACCAATAGCAATGTACTGGATCAACCATTATCAGATTGTAGCTCTATGTAGGTATTTCATAGCCTACTCAACAATTCATACCTCGGGGTGGAACGTGGAAGAAGCCTCCTGAAAGACGGAGCATACCATGCTTATGTACAGAAAGAAACTAAATACTTTTAATTATCGACCAGGGTGGTTATCTTTTGTTCAAATAGAGGTTTTACCCCCAACATGAACATCAAAATGATGCAAACGGCCTTTGTCAAAATGGAGGGGTGGCTATCTAGCTAGGTAAAATCCAGCAAGGCAAAGGAATGAATGAGCAAATTGTTACCTGCCAAAACCCACCGGCGGGCAATGGTTAAGCAACACGAAGAGCCGGGAGGCTCCCAAGGCCGCTTAGTGGACCCTGGCACCTCGCGTCGTCCCGCAAGTCTTCCAGCCCACGTCCCGGCGGTTGCTAGGGCGTGCCACCTGACCTAGACCCGATCAGGAAGGTGTTAGATTGCTTCGATTGTTCCCGCATGGTAGACACGTAAACATTAAATACGAGCCCTATCGGCTCTCAGGTTGCCTCGTGGATCGGCTCAAAGAGCCGATCGCCCCATGGTTCATGTTGGATTTGCAATGACATGGGGATCCTGCTTGATCAAAACAAAGCTAAAACGATCTACGACAGTTTAGGGTTTTCACCGCATAACCGGAACATCCTACGCGTAGTCGGGCCTAGCAGATACGAAAGATGATGCAAACTACCCCTACAAGAGGCCTAAAAACCAACATAACGTTAATTCCCGGAACATCCCTTGTAGGAACGGTAAACAACACCTAACGCACTACCGGATCGTCCGACCCCAAAGATAAGGCCTAACTATGCAGATATTAAACTAATCCCTGCGAGCAAGGAGCAACTATAACAGATCGGATCTACTAAGTAACGAACAAGCAAGATGCTGCCCTTACACCCAGATAGGTGTAAGGGCAGCTAGGTGTCGAGGGACGGCATTGCCACGCAGATATGCACGAGAAAGCATCAATGCAAGCCCCTAAACACCTAATGATAAGTAGTGCTGCTCGCCATCAACAATGCTTCAGCACAAGCAGCACAAGGTAGACGAATAAACGTATACTGCCTAGATCGCAAGATGCGATCTAGGCAGCATGATGCTTACCCGGAAGAAACCCTCGAAGGAAGGGGTGGCGATGCGCCTGATTTGTGTTTGTTGTGAACGTGATTGTCCCCCTTTTCCGATAACCCTAGATACATATTTATAGTCCAAGGGACTTTCTAATTGAGGCGTGCACCTAACCGTGCACGGGCCGACCCTATCCGTTAATTCTAAACACGATACGATCTACTATATTACAGATACACGGGCAATTTAGCCCAGACTCTTAGCGCAAGGCCGCTCCGAAGATGCTCCACGTGTATGTCCTTCAAGCCCATCTTCACTTACGGCTGATGACCCACAAGTATAGGGGGTGTATCGTAGTATCTTCGATAAGTAAGAATGTCGATCCCAACGAGGAGCAGAAGGTGTTGGCGGTGTAGATGGTGGAGATGATGATGATGATGATGGAGATGATGTCCCGCTCGATGACGATGGCGATGGCGTCGATTTCCCCCTCCGGGAGGGAATTTCCCAGCGGATTCCTCGCCCGCCGGAGAGCTCTTTCTCTCTCGGTGTTCTCCGCCCGCGCAGGCGGTCGTAACCCTTCGTGAGGATCCCTCCGTGGCTTAGGTTTTCGGGACGAAGGAGTACGCGAAGAAAGGAGGCGAAAGGGGCCGTGGGGCCCCCGAGCACGGGTGGCGCGGCCGGCCTTGGGCCGCGCCGCCCCGTGGTCCGGGCCCACAGTGGCCCCTCTCTTCTTCCCCTTCCGGCTCCTTCCGTCATCCGGAAAAATAGGAATTTTCGTGAAATTCCCTTCCACAGACTTGATCTTCCGAAATATTGCATTCTGACGGTGCTTTTTCCAGACAGAATCTCGGCTCCGTGCTTGATCCTCCAATAATGATGAAACATGCAAAATAGATGAAATAACATAAGTATTGTGTCCCAATATGAAATATATCAATGAATAACAACAAATTATGATACAAAATAGTGATGCAAATTGGACGTATCAACTCCCCCCAAGCTTAGACCTCGCTTGTCCCCAAGCGAAACTGAGCTCGATAAACAAGACCACATGTTTATGGAGTGAAGAGTCGATAAATAAAATACGGACAAGAAGCATCATATTCATTTGCACAAGACATTCTAGTAAACAACTTCCTCATATAACTCATCTCGAAATAAGTAAAGAGAAATCACAAGTAAAGGTGCATAAGAAATCATAATTGGTGATGGCAAACTTTGTTCTTGGTCAGAGAACTACTAACGGATTGTACATTTAAGCAAAGCTTTCATATTAGAATTTATAGCTGAGCCTTCATATTTAAGCATGACAATCTCTTCATAATCATTGATAACTTCAAAGTCATATTCATTCAGATAAAATTGGTACTAAACAAGAAAGTATAAAAGACATGATTAGCCGAATCATAGCATAAATGATTGGTTCACAACAACTCAATTGCTTGCTTGAGATAGAGGGAATAGGTTTACCGACTCAACATAAAAGTAAAAGATAGGCCCTTCGCAGAGGGAAGCAGTGGATTAAATCATGTGCTAGAGCTTTTCAAGTTTTGAAATCATATAAAGAGAATAAAAGTAAGATTTTAAGAGGTGTTTGTTGTTGTCAACGAATGGTAGCGGCACTCTAACCCCCTTGCCGTACAAACTCTCAAAGAGCGGCTCCCATTTTATTTTATTTTTGGGTGGCACTCCTTCCAACCTTTCTTTCACAAACCATGGCTAACCGAATCCTCAGGTGCCCGCCAACAATCTCATACCATGAAGGAGTGCCTTTTTATTTTAGTTTTATTATGTTGACACTCCTCCCCACCTTTGCTTTCTCAAGCCATGGCTAACCGAATCCTTCGGTGCCGTCCAACAATCACAAACCATGGAGGAGTGTCTATTTTGATTAATTACTTTGGGACTGGGAATCCCGTTGCCGCCTCTTATTGCAAAGTTATTGGATAAGCGGATGTGCCGCTAGTCCATTGGTGAAAGTTGCCCAACAAGATTGAAAGATAAAACACCACATACTTCCTCATGAGCTATTAAACATTGACACAAATAAGGAGTAGTATAGTTTGAATTATTTAAAGGTAGCACATGAAGTATTTACTTGGAATGGCAGAAAATACCATGTAATAGGTAGGTATGGTGGACACAAATGGCATAGGTTTAGTCTAAGGTTATGGATGTATGAGAAGCATTTCCTCTCGATACAGGTATTTGGCTAGCAAGGTTTGATAGCAAGCATAAAGGTTGAGGGAAACAAACAAATATACATATGATAGAAACAATCATGCATCTTTCTCAAAAGCACAAGCAATTTTAACCTCGTAATACTAAGCATAGAGATAATAGAGTAATGTATCTAAGTGTATTTCTCTTCTAATTAAACATCGTGGTGTTGTTGCTATTGACCAATGCTAAGTTTGCCAAAACCAAATAGATTTACTTGATGCTCCCAAAGTGATATTCATACTCATGTCAAGAGTAATCATATAATAGAGATTGCAAACTAAAATAAGGTGTGCAAAAAGTAAATGATAAGACTTCTCATTAATATTCCATAACGATAACTCACACCAACTAGATACATAGATAACTAACTAAGAGGGATACTTCCACATTGCATACTATTCTATATAATAACTTCCCTACTCATGATATGACACTACTTGATAGTAAAAGATAAAGGTGGTGATGTGATACCGCGGCACTCCCCCAAGCTTGGAACAAACCAAGGGGATGCCAATACCGATGATGAATTACTCCTTCGGTGATGGTGGTGATGGATTCTTCTCGCGCCTCATAAGGATCTCCTTCAGCTTCAGCTTCTCAATTTTGTAATTCCGCACCAAAACCCGAAGAGACTCATTGTTACCCGAGTGTGGCGGTGACGGCCTTGTGCTGGAATTTGAGTAATATTCCAAGCATTCCGCGAAGTCGCTCGGTTCTCCTCCCGAAGTATCTCCACTTCCCTCCTTAGAGCACGATATTGATCACAAAACTCATCGACAACCCGTATTGCTTCCTCCACACCAGGGAAAGAATCGAGGTCCAGCAGCAGTGCAAGAGCTCCCCGCAAGTTATGAGAAAAAGAGCGCCCAGCATTAACCGATCCCACCAAAATTGGCTTACTCCTCGTAGTTTCCCACTCTCCTTTTGCCGACGCTATCTTCTCCTTCTCCTTGTTGATCCTCTCATCCATCTCTTCCTCCAAGGCCCCTTGTCTTTGTTGTTGGAGGCCATGGTGCTTCTAGATCAAAACAAACTGCGTAAAACAGACTCGAAACAAAACACGACGAGAAAACGATATTACGGACCTCCAGGGGTCCGGGGATTATATAGAAAATATTTTTACGACAAAAGGAAGATTCCAGGTCGAAAACGAGTCTGAAAGGGGCAACGAGGCGGCCGGACCATAGGTCGGCGCGGCCGAGGTGGGGCCCGCGCCGCCTATGGTGGCACGCCCTCGTGTGTCTTTTCCACTCCGTTTCGATTCCGTAATTTTTCATATTTCCTAAAAACAGCAGAAATAATGTTCGGAAAGGTAAACGCGGACTTTTTATTACCTGTACTGTTACCTATTCAAAGTCCAGTTCTGGCGGACTCTCAATTTGTCCTTTGATGAAGGCCTCCGGTGTTTCCACTTGAATAATATCAACATCAACATTATAAGAATCACCCGAGATATAATGCTTGAGTCTTTGTCCATTCACCACTTGGGTAGCATTGCCTTGGAGAGAGCTAATTTTAATTGCTCCCGAACGATACACCTCCTCAACAACATATGGTCCTTCCCACTTCGAGAGTAATTTCCCGCAAAGAATCTGAGACGAGACCGATACAATAGAACTTGATCTCCAACATTAAATTCTCTTTTAATGATCCTTCTATCATGCCACTTCTTAACTTTTTCTTTAAAGAGTTTAGCATTTTCATAAGCTTCATTTCTCCATTCATCTAGAGAACTTAATTGCAACAACCTCTTATTACCTAGCTAATTTAGGATCTTTATTTAGTTCTCTAATGACCCAATAAGCTTTGTGCTCTAGCTCTAAAGGTAAATGACAAGCTTTTCCATAAACCATTTTATAAGGTGACATTCCCATAGGATTTTTATAAGCAGCTCTATAAGCCCATAGTGCTTCTTTCAATTTGCTAGGCCAATTCTTTCTAGATTTATTAACAGTCTTACCTAAGATAGCTTTAATCTCTCTATTTGATAATTCTACTTGACCACTAGTTTGAGGGTGATAAGCGAAGCAATTCTATGATTAATACCATACTTAGCAAGAGTTTTTCTAAAACCTCCATGAATAAAATGAGAACCTCCATCACCATAATATATCTAGGTACTCCAAATCTAGGAAATATAATATCTACAAGCATTTTTATAGAGGTCTCACCATCAGCACTTTTTGTAGGTATAGCTTCTACCCATTTAGTAACATAATCAACAACGACAAGTATATGAGTGTTACCGTCTGAAGAAGGGAAAGGACCCATGAAGTCGAATCCCCAACAATCGAATGGTTCAATAACAAGAGTATAATTCATAGGCATTTCATTGCGTCTGGAGATATTACCAACTCTTTGACATTCATCACAAGATAGAATAAATTTCCTTGCATCTTTGAAGAGTGTTGGCCAATAAAAACCTGATTGTAGAACCTTTTGTGCGGTTCTATCTCCAGCATGATGTCCTCCATAAACACTTCCATGACATTTATTCAATATCTCCTGTTGTTCATATTCAGGAACACATCTTCGCATAATACCATCCACTCCTTCTTTATATAAGTGTGGGTCATCCCAAAAATAATGCCTCAAGTCATAAAAGAATTTCCTCCTTTGTCGAGCCGAAAAGGTTGGAGGCAAATACTTCGAAACAATAAAGTTAGCATAATCTCGCATACCAAGGGCTCTCTCGCGAGCTCACCTTTATTACAGCCAATTGTTCATTTGGAAAACTATCATTAACGAGAACAGGATCATAAGCAATATTTTCCAATCTAGACAAATTATCAAGAACAGGATTATCAAGCACCTTTCCTATCTATGATGTGTAAATCAAATTCTTGCAACGAAGTACCCATCTAATAAGCCTTGGCTTAGCATCTTTCTTTGTCATAAGGTATCTAATTGCAACGATGATCAGTATGAATTGTAACTTTCGAATCAACAATATAGGGTCTAAACTTATCACAAGCAAAGACTACAGCCTAACAATTCCTTTTCAGCTTGTAGCATAATTTCTTTGAGCAAGATCAAGAGTCTTACTAGCATAATGAATAACATTTAATTTTTTATCTACCCGCCGTCCAAGAACAACGCCTACAAAGAAAATCACTAGCATCACACATAATTTCAAAAGGCAAATTCCAATCAGGAGGTTCGACTATAGGAGCAGCTTGTTAAGGCTTTCTTTAGAGTTTCAAAAGCTTCCTTACAATCATCATCAAAAACAAAAGGTACATCTTTTTGAAGAAGATTAGTAAGAGGCTTTGAAATTTTAGAGAAATCTTTAATAAATCTCCTATAAAACCCAAGCATGACCAAGAACACTACGAATACCTTTAACATCCTCTGATATGGCATCTTCTCAATTGCTTCGACTTTAGCTCTATCAACTTCAATACCTCTCTCGGAAATTTTATGTCCCAATACAATTCCTTCATTAACCATAAAGTGGCATTTCTCCCAATTAAGAACAAGGTTAGTTTCTTCACATCTCGCAAAACTTTATCGAGATTTCGCAGTGCAATTATCAAAAGAATTTCCATAGACAGAAAAATCATCCATGAACACCTCTACAATACTTTCGCAAAAACCATGAAAGATAGCAGTACATGCATCTTTGAAAAGTAGCAGGAGCATTACATAAACCAAAAGGCATACGCCTATAAGCATACGTTCCATAAGGACAAGTAAAAGTGGTTTTCTCTTGATCTTTAGCTTTAACAAAGAATTTGTGAAAACCCGTAATAACCATCAAGAAAGCAAAAATGAGTATTTTTAGACAACCTCTCTAACATTTGATCAATAAAGGGTAAAGGGTAATGATCTTTCTTAGTAACTTTATTAACTTTACGAAAATCAATGCACATTCTATAACCTACAACTATTCTTTGAGGGATAAGCTCATCATTATCATTAGGCACAACAGCTCATTCCTCCTTTCTTAGGAACACAATGAACAGGACTAACCCATCTACTATCGACGAATAGGATATATAATACCAGCTTCAAGGAGTTTTAATACCTCGTTTCTTACCACTTCCTTCATCTTCTGAATTAGACGACGTTGATGTTCAACAACAGGCTTTGCGTCTTCTTCCATATTAATAGCATGTTGGCAAATAGAAGGAGAAATCCCTTTCAAATCATCAAGAGTATAGCCAATAGCTCTCGTGTTTCTTCAATATTTCCAATAACCTTTCTTCCTCAATTTCCGAAAGCTTAGAACTAATAATAACAGGATATATTTTCTTATCATCAATATGAGCATATTTAAGATTATCGGTAAAGGCTTTAAATCAAAAACAGGATCTTCCTTTGGTGGCGGTGTTGTACCCAAATCTTCCACTCGTAAATCATGCTTGAGAATAGGTTGGCGACGAAAAATTTCCTCAAGCTCATCTCTTTCTTTCCTAAAAGCTTCACTTTCACTATTCTCCAAATGTTGCCGCAAAGGATTATTAGGAACAAGAACAATAGATGCACACCGCTCCATTTTAAAATCATTACTAGGCAAGTCAGCTTTATAAGGAGTTTTGGTAAATTTAGAAAAGTTAAATTCATAAGGTTCACCAACGAAATCTAGTCAAAATTTTCTCTTTCTTACAATCTATAATAGCTCCACAAGTATTTAGAAAAGGTCTACCAAAAATGATAGGACAATGATCACTAGCAACAGAACCAAGTACCAAAAAGTCGACAGGATATTTAATCTTACCACATAGAACTTCCACATCTCGAACAATACCAATTGGAGAAATAGTTTCTCTATTAGCCGATGAATAACCACATCAATATCTTCAAGTTCACAAGAACCAATTTCGTGCATAATCTCCGTGTAAAGTTCATAAGGAATAGCACTAACACTTGCACCAATATCACATAAACCATAATAGCAATGATCACCAATTCTAACAGATAGCATAGGAACACTAACTTGTTTGGATTTATTAGGATGTGAAACAATATTAGAAGCATCTTCACGTAAAATAATATGACCATCTTCCACATTTTCAATCACAAGATCTTTAACTATTGCAACAAAGCAGTTCGATTTTAATTTGTTCTTCAGTGTTCTTTAGGTTTCTTTTCACTTTTATTAACTCGCACTAGATATGACAGAGTACTCCTTCATTTTAGCAGGGGAAAGGAGTTTTTTCAATATAAGCTTCAGTGAATAACATTATCAACAGTTTCAATCACTACACATTTGTTTACGGATGAATCAATTTTATCTTTATACTGCTCATGATACTTATCAAAATTCTTCTTAGGCGCTTCATAATGAGAGGCAAAAGCTCTATAAAGATTTGCAACAACTTGGGAATCAAGACCATATGTAGCACTCATATTACGAAATTTATCAATATCCATAAAAGCTTCAATGCATTTATAATCATAAATTATACCTGATTCTCTATCTTTGTCGTTCTCCCATCCTTCAGTATTTTCTTGGATCCGATCAAGAAGGTCTCTTTAAACTCTTCATTCTTGCGTGTAAATGATCCGTATCAGAAGTATCCAAGCAAGGTCTTGTCTTGAAAAGAAAGTCTTGCATAGAAATTATCAATAATAACATTACCAGGAAGCTCATGAATGGGGCATTTGAGCATTAAAGACTTCAATCTCCCCAAGCTTGGGCAATACTCTCTCCATCATGAGGCCAGTAAATTATATATGCGGTTCCGATCTTTGTGAATTTCACTCTGGAGGATAAAATTTGGAATAGAATAAAGGCACAATGTCCTCCCAATCAATAGAATCACCATTCTTCAAGCAATTTATACCAATGGCGCCGCTTTACCGCATGAACGATATAGTGAATAGTTTCTTCCTAACTTCATTCATAGAAATACCCGCACATTTGAATAACCCGCATAATTCATGCAAAAACAATGAATGATCACCAGGATGGACAGCTCCATCCCCTTCATAGCGTTATCCATAACACGTTCAATAATTTTCATAGGTATTTTATATGGTACTACTTCCTCACCTGGCGCTTCATCCACTACCGTTGCGTAGTAGTAGATTTCCCAAATAGAAATTGAAGAGAAGATCTCTCCATAATGATTTATAGCGAAGAAAGTAAATAAAATCAGCACAACAAGAAAGGTTTTCCTTACCAATTCCACTTACCAATAGCGCTTCACTCCACGGCAACGGCGCCAGAAAATAGTCTTGATGACCCACAAGTATAGGGGGTGTATCGTAGTATCTTCGATAAGTAAGAATGTCGATCCCAACGAGGAGCAGAAGGTGTTGGCGGTGTAGATGGTGGAGATGATGATGATGATGATGGAGATGATGTCCCGCTCGATGACGATGGCGATGGCGTCGATTTCCCCCTCCGGGAGGGAATTTCCCCGGCGGATTCCTGCCCGCCGGAGAGCTCTTTCTCTCTCGGTGTTCTCCGCCCCGCGAGGCGGCCGTAACCCTTCGTGAGGATCCCTCCGTGGCTTAGGTTTTCGGGACAAAGGAGTACGCGAAGAAAAGGAGGCGAAAGGGGCTGTGGGGCCCCCGAGCACAGGGTGGCGCGGCCAGGCCTTGGGCCGCGCCGCCCTGTGGTCTGGGCCCACAGTGGCCCCTCTCTTCTTCCCCTTCTGGCTCCTTCCGTCATCTGGAAAAATAGGAATTTTCGTGAAATTCCCTTCCACAGTTGATCTTCCGAAATATTGCATTCTGACGGTGCTTTTTCCAGCAGAATCCTGGCTCCGGTGCTTGATCCTCCAATAATGATGAAACATGCAAAATAGATGAAATAACATAAGTATTGTGTCCCAATATGAAATATATCAATGAATAACAACAAATTATGATACAAAATAGTGATGCAAATTGGACGTATCAACGGCCCATCTCCTGATTTGGCCAAAATCTGGTGATAACACATGCCCCCCTGGTTTTGGTAATGATAATTTCAAAACCATCTGTTTTTCCTTCGAGGGGTCATGTCATGGCGCAGCGTGAACCATCGCAGTATTTTCTCATCATGACGACTTGCCTTCCCAACTTCTCCCGCACGATTTGACAGTTTTGGCACCATGTCCTCGAAAACTGCTCGACAATTAAATTTCCATCTCCTTTTGTTTAACCGCATCGAACAGTTCTCCTCTTCATCCCCTCGCATCAGCACTTCCAAAAGCCCTCCTCTGCCACCATGTCTTCTTCTTCTTCTTCCTCCTCGGCTGCATCAAGCCTTTCTGTCCAATCCTCCCCCCTCCGAGAGCCGACGCCAGAGTGGGACCCGCAAGAGGCCCACGCGGCCAACATCCGTCGCGCCATTGCCGACGGGGAAGAGTCGAGCCACGACTTCTCCGTCTGGTCGGAGGACGACAAGTCCTCGACCGATGGGGAAAGCGACCTCGGATTCCTTGCATACGGGGAATCGGCAGAGGAGAGTGACGACGACCGCCTCTCCTAGGGCGATTTCACCTCCTCCGAGGAGGTGAAGGAAGAAGAAGAGGAGGAGGACAGCACCTCCTCCGACGAGCCGCCGGCCAAGCGCCTCTGCCCTTGGCCGGGCAACCTTAGTGACTTCGGCAGCGACGAAGACGACGCTGGCGAGGATGATGAGGACGACGAGGGCCCTCCAGGTGGTCGTGGCAGCAGCGACGACGAGCCCGCCGGAAGCACTGATAGCGGCGACGACGGCGATGATGAGGGCAGCAATGGCCCCTAAATAGGATCCCTAGAATAGGATCAGTAGTAGTATGAGGGGCAATGTATCCCCCTAGGCCTTCCTTTTGAGAGCAATCAGCTCTTTTCATGTAAGAAATCTGATTATCAATGAAGAAATTTCCCCAATTTGACTCTGCCGATTTCTTGCAAATTGATTTAGCCGATTCTCCCTTGTATTGACTTTGCCGATTGTTCGCCTGATCAACGCTCGATGAGCCGATGGCAACGCACCGGTCTCTTATGATAAATTTCGAGATAGATCAGTTCAGATCCTCAAATTCCAGTCGAACAGGACCAAATCGTAATCGTGCAAACCTTAAATCTTGGAAATCCAAGTCCCCTGAGCTTAATGTTAGTCTTTAATCGGCAAGACTCCAGAATTGATGCCTTCAGGAGAACTCTAGGACCATTGCTGAAAATCTTGATCGCCTACAACTTGCCTCGCAATGCTGTGTCTCTTTGCAACAGCAAACTGGCCCAAAGCCCATCAATTATGATGGCTCCCTCTTCAATTTGGTGGCTCTAGCTCCCGCAGCAAAGAACCTTGAGGGCGAGCTGCCCCCCGAGCCTTGGTCAAGGCGAGGATAAAAGTGCACCAACCGAATGGGCCATCATCGGCTTCCCAACTGTAGTGTAGGCGCCGACCGATTCTCGACCAAATCGGCTTTCAATAGCGAGCAGAACCTTCGGTGGTGAGCTGCCCCTCGAGCCACTCCAGCTCTTCATCAAAACAGGCGGAAAGCTTACACCCAAGGAGACAATGCACTAGGACGGCTCCGGAAGGACCCAGCAGCCTCCCTTGAACTAAGAAGCCTCAAACGTAGTGGCCCTTGAACTCTTCCTAGCTCCCTTCTTGCGTCTTGCTCGCTCGTATTGGTTCATCACCTCGGCAGACCGATGCGAGCTTCTAGTGAAGATGTTTGATGAAGTTGTCACCTTGGTCAAGCCCCGGGAGGAAACGTCACGACCAATTGGATGGTCATCGGCTGTTCTCATGATCCTAACCTCGATCCGCATGCTTACGCAGCGCCGCTCGATCTTGAAGATTTGCTAACGGAGCCACCAACCATTCCACCGAGGGACTCCTTCGGTAGAGCCTCGCTACGTAACTCGATGACTGCTCCATTAGGATTCTGCTTGTAACAGTCGTATCCCTTGAGTCGATGGCCGTGCATCGGCTTTGAATTCTTAAGTCGATGTCTACGCATCGGCTGTGCACAAAAATTTTGGATTTTCAATTTTTATATGGCCGATTTATTTATGCATCGGCGCCCCATACTTGAGCTGTTCTGCTGGGCATTTAACATCCATTCCAAGCTTTGTATCCTCGTGTTTTGTCCATCTATGTGCCCCCCGAGCCGATTCTGTCAAGTATTTGATGGTATCGGCTCTTGAGGCATCTGTCGGATCAACGCTGAACACAGACAAAACGCATGTCGAGGATAATTTTGGCCGATTGCGGGAATCGGCCTCCCTTTTCATTGCAATGCTTCGCGAAGGTTTAGCACTTCTTGGTTTCCCACTGTAGCTACATGGCATGCTAAAGATAAGATCCTTTGCTTTTCATTTTTTTGAGGGCCGATCGCAGGGATCGGCCTTGCCACGTACGTCCAATGTCTTGGACCTGCTACTCTGTCCGGATCACGGATACCAAGGCCGCTTAGTGGACCCTGGCACCTCGCGTCGTCCCGCAAGTCTTCCAGCCACGTCCTGGCGGTTGCTAGGGCGTGCCACCTGACCTAGACCCGATCAGGAAGGTGTTAGATTGCTTCGATTGTTCCTGCATGGTAGACACGTAAACATTAAATACGAGCCCTATCGGCTCTCGCTTGCCTCGTGGATCGGCTCAAAGAGCCGATCGCCCCATGGTTCATGTTGGATTTGCAATGACATGGGGATCCCGCTTGATCAAAACAAAGCTAAAACGATCTACGACGAGCTTTAGGGTTTTCACCGCATAACCGGAACATCCTACGCGTAGTCGGGCCTAGCGTATACGGAAGATGATGCAAACTACCCCTACAAGAGGCCTAAAAACCAACATAACGTTAATTCTCGGAACATCCCTTGTAGGAACGGTAAACAACACCTAACGCACTACCGGATCGTCCGACCCCAACGATAAGGCCTAACTATGCAGATATTAAACTAATCCCCGCGGAGCAAGGAACAACTATAACGGATCGGATCTACTAAGTAACGAACAAGCAAGATGTCGCCCTTACACCCGGATAGGTGTAAGGGCAGCCTAGGTGTCGAGGGACGGCATTGCCACGCAGATATGCACGAGAAAGCATCAATGCAAGCCCCTAAACACCTAATGATAAGTAGTGCTGCTCGCCATCAACAATGCTTCAGCACGAGCAGCACAAGGTAGACGAATAAACGTATACTGCAGCATGATGCTTACCCGGAAGAAACCCTCGAAGGAAGGGGTGGCGATGCGCCTGATTTGTGTTTGTTGTGAACGTGATTGTCCCCCTTTTCCGATAACCCTAGATACATATTTATAGTCCAAGGGACTTTCTAATTGAGGCGTGCACCTAACCGTGCACGGGCCAGACCCTATCTGTTAATTCTAAACACGATACGATCTACTATATTACAGATACACGGGCAATTTAGCCCAGACTCTTAGCGCAAGGCCGCTCCGAAGATGCTCCACGTGTATGTCCTTCAAGCCCATCTTCATTTACGGCCCATCTCCTGATTTGGCCAAAATTTGGTGATAACACAAATCTAACTTACTAATTCTCTAACATGTATAACTATTTGCAGAACAAAAGGGTTCATAGATATGCTAAAGTTGCATTCATGATGGATGGAGTCAACCACACATGTTTTCTCATCTTTTCACATGCCCTACTGTAAGAATGCTTGTTACACTCTGGACAACAAGTTGATGGCATACATATGGACAACTCTTTTTTTCTACCTATGACAAATGCAAGGACTATGTCCGTACAAAATATTTTAACATCATCTGTGATAAGAGACAACACAAAATGACCATGTAATTTATGGACCTATACTTTGGAAAGAAAAATCCATGCACATATGACAATGTATATATTTTGATCTCATTGCAAATCTAATTTGCAGGCACAGCTGCAAAAAAAAAATATAGACCTAGGCCTTAAGCAATGAACACTAATGCTAAAATAAGAAAGACTGCAGAAAGGATCGAAAAGGTACAAAATCCGCGACAGCACTTGAAGTAAAATACTATGGTTCAGTACGCACTACACTGGCAGTCTATTTTGAATAAAATGGTATAATAAATGAACTGTTTCAGTGGCAAACATTAAAAGAAGTATGAAATACATGTGATAAAAGTGCCACAGTTTCCCTCAAAGAACATGACTATTGGATTATAAAAGTTTGACCAACCTAATAACAATAATGTATTGAAGATAAGTATTTACATAGATAAGTACTTTTAACCTCCATGCCTGATGCAATAAAAGAGAACCTAGAGTAGTGTCAGATGTACAACTCGAGTAATGCTTGCTAAATAATATGACACATAGAAGAAAACAATGAATTTTTGAGCATTAAACAACACTATTTGGTTATTATTCATTCATCTGATTCCAATTATAGGAAGCGTGCATTTCATTTTCTGAATATTAGTGCAAATTGCGAAAATGCTTATCTGGAATTTTATATGCCAATAATTTAGTACATACATTGGAGTCTCCCTCTCATAGGAAAATCTTTGGAAACGATCAAGAATCCAAGCTAGACAAGGCAAATCATATCTCACATATTATAGATATGAGACAGAAAACAAACCCATCACTCACCGGATGTGTATTCAATCATCTATAGTTTTTTTCTGGAGTTGGGCTTTGATCTGTTGCTGAATCATGGGAGTTTATGTTCCTGCCTGATTTCCAAAACTGAAGCATGCCATCTGTTCTCTGAAGAGAATGTGATTTCTCCATCTTAGGAGATGACGGTTCTAGAAAGGTTTTGTTAATTGGTAGATCCTCAAATTGGAGTGACTTGCCCTCTCTACTATTCTTGGTCGGCATCCTGGGAGAGAATGAAAGAGAATAAATATGGTATTAGATAATTAAATCGTGCAAATCTAACACAGCTGAAACAAAGAACCATGAGGTTAACAAATATTCCTTCAGCGCTAGGTGGATGGTCTCAGCATTCAAGGTGTATGTACATCAAATTCATATACGCTTCAAATTCATGTTAGCATAGCACATTTTTGGATAATGAAGATATATGAAAAATCAATTCCTACACAAGTTCAGTAACGAATTTTAGAAACATAAAGACTATCCAGCTGCTGCCAATTTCTTCCAAGTTCCTACTCCACTGAAGCTCCATCTTTATTGGCACAACAAAGAGCTCCACAACAAAAGCTGCCCAAGGATTCCTGCGAGGGGGTGTGGCCAGAGAAGAGAAGAAATAGGTAGAAGGTGAGAATCGCCTACTCGCCTCGTTCCTCTGCTCCTTCATCTTATATGGAAAGGACAGCCTCTGTTCATTCGTTGCTCATTGTTGCCGACGTAGGCAAAGAATGCTCGATCTGGCCTCCCTTGCCCTACCGCGTCTCCAGCAATGGTCAGGAATGCAAGCACCGATGCTTTGCTCCGCATCGATGCGGATCAGCATCACCGGCGCGGTGCCGCACGTCCACGCCTACGTGTCGATCTGGGGCGCCGGTACCGTCCATCCTCACCTCCAGGGCGCTGCCCCGTCCTCTAGCTAGGATCCAGGAAGCCCTCACGATGAGTGGGAGTGGTTATGGCAAGGGATGGTTGCGGCGGCGGGCATCGCTGGGAACGCAGAAGAGCCCTGCTTCTTTTTCACGGGAGAAAACCTAGTTTAGGTAGAACGGGCAGCACAGATCCAATACACACAGCGAACACAAGACAAATCTCCACACAACCAACTCCGATCTCATCGGCCACTAACGCAAGAAAAATCAAAGGGAAAGCAAAAGGGGAAACAGCAACGAGAAGAAATAGCCGGCACGGCGAAAGACATGCGGCCACCGCCACGCGCGCCACCCAAACCCGCGGCCACCGGCGCAACTCACCGGCCACCACAACGCCACCGAAACCCGCACGCACTGCCGCAGCTCACCCGAGAAAGAGGAGGACCTGCCGCCGCAACCAGAGAACAGGGAAGAAAACCCAGGCCCGGTCAAAAGGATATCAAACCGACCTCGCGACCCCTCCTCGCTGGACACGCGACCCCAAGCGCTAGAACGTGAGGACACGTACGTGCACAAGGTGGGACCCGCGAAAAGGTCAGGCAATGCAACCAAGAGCGCGCCCAACCCTGGGAGCTTAGTGCTCTTTAAGGATTATAGGCCCTTGCCCACATGACATTGCATCATTCCTGTCTTTGATGTCCTGGTTTTTGTACCGAACTTTTGTAACTTTTATTATTTATTTTGTCAAGATACGACCTTGACTATATGTTCTGTATTTTACTTAGAACCCTTAACTGCATAATTATGCTCCATACATATGATATATTAGTATTTTCGTGACATTTTGTACACTTATAATAGAATATATATTTTCTTTGAATTGAATCTAATTTACAACGAAAGTTATGTTTGTTTTCACTTGATATTTAGAATGATAATTTCCCTTCAACAAAGTTTTTTTTTAAGTTGGAAAAGAGACAACGATTGCCTCCATAGATGATTTATTTACATATATTGTATTGTTATTATATGCTCACCAGTGTTTTATCAGCCTTAAATATTTTGGTAGAGAGCTCTAGAGCATGCATGTGTATAGAAGTTTTATTTATGGGTGTTTAATAGAATGTAGGATTATCTATCTTGGTGCAAATAATTCCAAAACCCACAGCCGTATTGGGTATCTTCAAGATGTTTTGTCTCATATCGTTGCTCCTTTGTAGGAGGCTTGCCATGTGCACCTTATTCATCATATTTGGCATCATAACAAGAATATCCGCTATTATCCCCTAAACTATTCAATTGGGTCATTGCCCTTGATCTATTTTGCTTAGCTAAGCTACCCACAAGATCATGCCTAGAAGTTTTTCATATATCTGAAATGTCATCGATGGTGCGGAGTAAGTATATACATGTATTTTTTTGTTAAAAACATAAGTATCAACAACTGTGAAAAAAATATTTCTTTTATATTACAAGTCACAATCAGCCATATTTGTTTCACCAAAATTGCATAAGTATAATCTACCCAGATGTATTTTCACATATAACCTATTAGAGGAGTTTCAATATCATCACCATAAAAGAACACAAAACTCCCAATCCAGCATACAGATGCAAAACATAAAGAATGAAACAAAGAAAGAAAGCATATGCTCCGGCTAAACAGGAAATATATTTTAAAATGTCAAAAAAGTGTTAGCAAAATTTGGCTCGTATATGTCAATATTATATGTGCGCAGGACAAGTTTCGCAGAAAACTGACATTTTTTATGTCCTATGTAAAAATGATAAAAAAATGTCCCGTGAAAAGATTTTTTTAAAGCACCAAAGCTTGTCTTTTTTGCACACGACACCCAAAATGTGGTTCTCCATGAAACGACTTTCTAAGGACACATGATGTGTACACACCAATTTTTTATTTAAAATATTTTGACATTTCCGACTGCGCTTAAATAACATTTCAAAAATATGCTCCCGGATGGTAAAACGTCTCGTCCGGAAAGAAAGGGTATTGCCTACAAAAATTTATGTCTAAACTTGGGAGCATAGGCACCTACTACCACAAAAAATACTTTAAAATGTTAAAAATACAATAAAAATTTGTCACGTATGTGTCAATATTATATGTGTGCAAGCCAAGTTTCACAAAACAACTTACATTTTTTTGTGTTTTGTTTAAAAAAGATAAAGAAAAGTATCGTGAAAAGCTTTTTTTTTAAGCACCAAAATTTGTGTTTTTGCAGAAGACATATAAAATATAGGTTTTTTGTGAAACGACTTTACCAGCACATAATATGTCAAGACTTGCACGTCAATATTTTTTTTGGAATTTTTAAAATTTTGAACTACTTTTAAAATTCATTTCAAAAACCGGGAGCATCCTGGCCGGGTGCAAAAACGTCTCGTCTCCTTGCCTACTGCTGACCACAACCTAAACAATCATATAACTGGCAAACACACAACTTTACAACAACACTCAAGGTTGCACAACAAAACGCTTCCAAACATCTAGAGGTGTGTTTTTTTCTTTACAATGAATAGTTGAGGAATATAATTCTTAATAAGATCTAGATTTATGGTAGAGAGATACATTTTCATTACTTGTGCAACTTACAATGGCAATACAATGCTAATTTCATACAATGACGCAATTACTATCACCCTTATGGGCTATTCTGACTACATATCCATGTCCATAGAAAAGGCTGGTTTTTATGTTGGCTCGCCAAGCCTAACACAACCTTCCTCCTTTATCCGGGCTTGGGACCGGCTATTTGAACTACATAGTGTAAATAAAGTAAGAAGTCCAAAACATGCAAGGTACCAACTACATCTGCCAATGTTTTCTTTTGTTAATGACTTCTTTAAAGATATGGAGCGGTAAAGAAAGAGGTACGTAGCATGAGAGCTCGTAAGTTATGAATGATAATCCCCTTATTTGTCGACTTAGCAAAGATCAACGTAGAATTACACACATTCACATTATCTCCGTTATTCTTTTTCTATACATCACGAAAACTCTTACTCGATATTATTCCAAAACAAATAAAGTCACATTGTTATGGGTTCCTTTTTTCGAAATGGGGATAAAACCACCGGCTTCTGCATCGTGATGATGCACACGGCCTTTTATTAAAATGTCTCATAAATTCGGTTTTACAACTCATTTCTACAGTCGATACAAGAATCAACCAGCGAAATAAATAGAACATAGTATCACTACTCATCACTGTAGTCTCCTAGTATGCCGCCAACTAGCCTTGGCACAAGATATCCTGAGCGACCGTCTGGTGCCGTGTGCATCCAGAAGTCATAGCATCCCGCAGTCCCTCCGGCAAAAGGAGAGTCCATAGCTGAACCCAATGTGACATCATATGGATAACCTGCAGGAAAAGAATTGTTATGGGTTCCTACCAAGACACAGAGACATCGACACGATTCATTGATTAAAAAAAAATTGACACTATCTCAAGTCCGTTGCATTTAGACCACCGAAATTAATATGCCACCTATATATAACCATCCAATATTGATGGTACGGGCTAAATGTTAGTTGTACTATGGCACACTGATCTCCGTCATTTGGGGGTGTTCTGTGGGTGTGGGTGTCACAGACATGTAAGTATAAACTATGCTAAGTATAAACTAAAGTGGAGCCGATGTCCTTTAGGTTTTGTTCTCTGTCCCGCCTCTAAAGGTTCACATCTTAAAAATGAAATTTAACAATATTATTCTTAATCTTCTCTTTGCCACCTGCCCAGAAGTTGTGGTTAAGTCGAAATTTCTGTGCAATGTAGTTAAGCCAAGTCTAATTCTCTAACACTTTGTACAGGGCAAATTTACTTACAGCTAGATCGACGTTTCCCCTATAGAAACCTGCCTATTTTCGACTCATTTTGAGCCAACTTTTCATAAAAAATCATTTTATGATGGATCTATTGATTTTAATTTGGTATTGTGCATGTTTGTATTTTCTTCTATAAAATTGATTAAACTTAGAAAACATTATCTTTTGATGTTTGAGTACCAATTCTCCTAATTCATATGCCATGCTTTATAATGGAAGGAATAGTGTCAAAATTGTAGAACAACTAGCAGAATGCCCGTGCTTCGCTATGGAGAAAATGACAGTTAATATGTTTCATATGTATCTAAGGGCAGTGCCAGATACCTCGCCATGTAGTATACAATCTATGCACACACAAGTAAAGGACCTTTGATTTGTTCATATCTTCCATAAATATATCAGTAATATAGATAGGAAGATAGTAATATATCTTTATGATACTTGACAATCGGCGGCTAGGGCGATGATAGTCGATGGCGATTGGCCACGGTGCAAGAAGAACTGAAGAAGTGATATGCAACGCCCTCTACAACAGATTAGGATGGGGAAGCGGGGCGACTGGACAATTGCGATAGGTTTGTTAGTTGCAACCAATTTACACGAAGGAGTTTGTTGAGATGGTAAGTAGATGTGACCGAGGCAAAATTATCGGGACTGAAGGATGTGAAGGATAAGGACTATCGATTCACGGGTGGCATTTGGTTTGTAATTTTTAGAGGTGTGACGCCAGTCATTTGCACGTTTCACCTAATAGTAAAGATAATTTGGTGTCATATAACTTATATTTTGTTAGTCAAAGCTCTAACACACAATGGGATGTCTTCTTATATATAACCCCTCCGTTTTGTGTTACTTCCCGTTCTAGGATTTTATAGTCAAACTTTCTCAATTTTGATAAGTAATATAGAAAAAATATCAACATTTATCATCCCAAATGCTAATATTATAAAAATATAACTTATTACAATTTTAATACTATATGTTTTGCGTTGTAGATACTTTTATTTTTGCTAAATATTTGGTCAAACTTCAGATAGTTTGACTTTGATTAAAACCCAAACTCAGGATATACAATGTAATTGTGAACGGAGGGAGTAAAGTAAAAATGAAAGGAGTACATACATTTCAAATTTCAACGACGTCGAATTCTAGGCAGACGAACCAGAGGCGGCCATTAATGAAACTGATGCCATGGTGATAACTTGTCGGTAGCTGTGATCTGCTTCATCAGCATGCGGCACATGCATTCGACCCATCCGATGGTGATTGCCACCGTGATCAAACTGGACATATCTCATGGTAAAAGATTTGAGAACTGCTATGGGGATTTCAACCGGGAATATCTTGTGGCAATTCCACGCGCTGCGTTCTAGATGTACGACCGTGCCTTGGAGTCCTAGGTGGAGCAGAAATATGTTGCGCGTTTAGTCGTCCTAAACAAGAGCTGCAATGGTGTAGTGGTGCCTGGTGGGCTGGTCGCCCGCCTGATGGATTATGTGGCAACGATTTCTGGGTGCGGTAGCAGTGTGAGTGACACCCGTACGTCTACTGTGAGGAACGGCACCGCGGCGCGTTCGTCGGTAGTTTCCGGTTCGCCTCGGCATCAGCTCGCTCGGCACTGGCAGCCCACATGATCCACTTTGGCACCAAGAAGATCTGGGGACGGGTGTGGGTGGCGCGTCTCGCTAGCCCTCCCAGCATTGTTGAGGGGGCTCCTGGCCTCCTGCTCGTCAGTGTCATGTTCCGGCTAGACGGCCAATAGCCTTGCTAAGCAAAGATCGTGCGATGTCGCTCGGAAGAATCGCGACACCGACGACTTTGATCATGATCTAGATGACTGACCTGGCCGTTGACAACGCCTTGGTGGTGTGGTCGGTGGTGGACTACGGATGCTCCTCCCCAGCGTGATCGCCATTTACACGTCGGTGTTGCTGCGCACGATCAACATGGGCGATTGCGTCTCTCCAATTTGTGGTGGCCATGGGCGCGTCGGTGCGGCGTCCACATTGCTCTCCATGTTCCCGGTATCGAGTTGCGGTAGGTCGCTGATCGGCGGTATCAAGGTCACGAACGTTTGCGACGTCGTCGGCGCGAGCAAGGCATGGGCGTCGACACTCATCTTCCACGATCCCCGTGTATGCTTGGGTGATCGTGGTTGGTCCCCGGAGTGGCTGGTACCCTACAAGATCTTCCCGCTAGAGGTGCGGTCGACTTCTTCTTCGTTGCGTGGCGGCGGTCACCATGTCATGGTCGAGAGATGAAGGCGGTGCTTTGACTCCGCACAAAAACAAGAGAGAGACCGTAGGTGCGAGGAGAGGTGTCATCATGGTCGAGAGATAAGTTGTTTTGATGCTAAGGATATGTGAGAGAATCGTGGCCATTTTGTTAGACTTGATAGTCATCTGTTTTGTGTATGGTTCCCTTTTTTCTCTATCTGTTTTGCATGGATAACACTTCGCTACCTTTTTTTCTCAGTCTGTTTTGCGTGGATAGCTCTTCGTCCACGCCTAATAGTAGAGATTAGTAAGCGTGGATGGGTCGTTTTGTTAGTTGCGTTTTCTTTGTGACGTGGGGGGTATTATTGTCCATCCTGAAAATGTGACACCAGTCACCTGAGAACAATAACAACACGTTCTCTTGTTTGCCTTGTTTGTGATGCATCATTTTCTATACTAGTGCTTCGCGTAAGGTTTTTTTTAAGGCAAACTTGACTACCTTTGATCAAGATTTTAGATAAAATATATAAAGATCTGAAGTATGAAAACGTATTTCACGAAAAATCGAATGATACTGATTTGCTGTTGTAAATGTTAAAAAAATTAACTTGGTCAAGGACAGTTACGTTTGACTTGCAAAACTAACACACTTTATAAGAATGAACAGAGGGTACTTTTTTTTGGAGCTAGGCAAAAGCTTTGCTTTTTATATTGATATAGAAGGAGCAAATACAGGGGCCTAGGCCAACCGAAAAAGGAAAACAACTAATTAAGAAATTATATCCGCCATATTTAGCACCCGCCAAAATCCAATTCTTGCTCTCTTCCTTGATCTTTTCCACGACGGCCATGGGCATGGAGGCCTTGTTGAAAACACTGGCATTTCTTTCCTTCCATAGCTCCCAAGTTATGAGGGTGACAGCAGTTTTTAGCCCCTGTGGGTGAGCAGTCGGCGACCTAGTGATAGCATGCCAGTAATGCAGGACGGTCTCGTGGCCTGATGCCAGATCATTCAGCAATAATGGGCATGAAAGCCAGCTGGCGGCTTGCTGCCAAAGGCGCTTGGAGTAGCGACACTCAAAAAGAATGTGCCTAGCAGTTTTGGGTTGGCACTTGCAGAATTGTCTGGTGAGGCCAACCACGGATCGCAAGGCGGTCAGAGGTCCAAAGCCTATTCTGGATGGCCATCCAGGCGAAGAAGCGGCATTTTGGAGGGGCCCAAGCTTTCCAGAAAAATTTCTTGAAGGAGCAAGAAATTGATCCCATGAACTGGGCCTTGTAGGCCGAATCAGTGGTGTAGGTGCCGTTGTGAGTGAGGGTCCAGGAGATGGAGTCCTCGGTTCCTGGGATGAGGGCAGTGCCCTGCAGCAGCCCCCAAAGGTTGATAAACTGAGACATGTGCTCCACTGTGAAGTTGTCGACATTTATGTCTGCAATCCACTTGTCATTGACAAGAACATCCTGGACACATCTTTTCTTTCTTTTGGAGACCTCAAAAATCTTAGGAGCGATGGATTGAGGGGTAGCGCCATTTATCCAGGAGCTGGACCAGAAAGAAGCTTTGTTGCCGTCACCGACAGTAACCTTGGTTGCGACATTGAAGAGGGACCTTTCAACTTCACCATTCATCGTTTCCAGGCCCACCCAAGCCTTCTCCGGGGCCACCCACTCTAGCCAAAGCCAACGGAGCCAAAGCGCGCGGGCAAATTTATCAAGGTCGAGGATGCCCAGACCTCCAAGCTCCTTGGGGCGGCATACTTTCGTCCAACAAACCTTGCACTTCCCACCACTGACGGACGAGGCTTTGCAAGCCCATAGCATACCTCGCCTGATTTTGGCGAAAGCCTTGAGGGTGGCCTTGTCAACCTTGAGAGCAGTTAGCAGAAAAATTGGCAGTGCAGTCAGAACCGACTTCACCAGAGCAGCACAACCTGCACGATTGAGGAACTTGGCTTTCCAAGGGTTCAGGCGTGAAGCCGCTTTGTCAATGTATGCTTGCAGGTCCACCCGGCGAACGCGCTTAAGCGAGAGTGAAAGACCAAGGTACTTGATGGGGAACTGGGTGAGCATGGCGGGGAAGCCCGCAAGGGCGCTTGTGAGCTCGATGTCGTCACACCGAATGGGATCCACCGAGCTCTTTTCCACATTTGTCATCAACCCTGTGACGTCCCCGAAATTTTGGAGCAAGGTCTTCAAGTTTGCAATATCAGTGCCCTCCCGTGCTAGGAAGATCACGGTATCATCAGCGTAGAGGGAGATGCGGGACTTGATGAACATTCCCGGCAAAGGCTTCAACAGCCCAGCTTGAGTTGCCACCTCAAGAATCCTAGGCAAGAGGTCCATGGCTAGATCAAAAAGCAGTGGAGATAATGGGTCACCTTGCCGGAGGCCCCGTGCATGTAGAATTTCCTTGTCGGGAATGTCGTTTAGGAGACCCCGGGATATCGAAGTTGTAAAGAGCAGAGTTACCCAAGCGCGCCATCTTGGGGGGGGGGGGGGGATCCTCGCTTCTGCATTAGGTCCAAAATATAATCCCATCGGACAGATTCAAAAGTCGTGGCAATGTCGAGCTTCATGAGTAAGGCCGGTGAGCGGTTTCGATGTAGCCGGCGAGCCACGTTCGTGATGTACATGAAGTTGTCGTGGATGCTCCGAGATTTAATGAAGGCGCTTTGTTGTGTTAGTACTGTTCCGAACAATTCAAAACAATTTCTGAAATTATGTGTCGCTAACACCTGCCACTCTATTCCGCTACTAGAATGAATATACTCTACTTTATGTGTGCCCATGTGTTCATCGCCTGTTTATGTTTCTGCATGGGTGTGCTCACCCGACTGATACGCTGTGTGCTGTTGGACGCGTGGTGCAGAACATCCACTGCGGGGAGAGCGTGACGATCGAAGGGCAGGCTTACACGGTGTCGGCGGTGACGCACCGGTACCAGCTGCGCAAAGGGCGGTACGAGCCCAGCGAGAAGCGTCTCGACGTCCTCTCCACCGGAAGATACATCCTCAACCTCTACCTCGACAACCTCCTCGACAAGTCATAGCTCTCCCTGATCATTTACTCAGCTAGCAAATCAGTTAGCAACAGAAACTCAGCAGCTGCAATGTCACTACCTGTAAGCACCGTTTGTGATAAGGTCCAAAAGCTTAATTATACTAGCTAGTGCTGGGAACTGGCGGACTTGCTCTTACATATATACGCGCCGAGCTCTGTAAAGGCCAGCCACACACACGCATGATCGAGCGATCCGCTGGCTAGTCCGACGCTTTTGTCTCCTGGACCATGGGCTCGACTTGATGCGGATCTGAAAGTATATCATCCAGAATTCCAGACTATACACATAGCTGAAGAAACATCAAATTACTTATTCTAAAGTTCAGTTGTAAAGCCGTGCACCGGCGCATGTATACTGCATACAGACATGCACTCGAGCCAGGAGTCTGCCATTTTTTTCGACAGCGACGCTATATTAGGCCTGATTTCGCCTTTGTCCTGCTGTATTATCAACACGCTACTGTCAGACTTGCGTAGATGACGACACACATCCAGTCATCAAGATAAGTACATCACCCGCAAACACAAAAAAAGGGCCATCAGGATAGGAGAAAACATCATACATGGTGTAAAGATGGAACTGGATGTCGCATTATTATGCTGATTCCATGAGGCCATGTGATGGCGACCCAATAAACCTACAGCGACGAGTTTTTCCGTGTCAGAAACGAACTGAAGCGACAGATGTAGCCAGTGCAAATCTGAGATGGATCTATCGCTGGCGATGTAGCCGGCCAGACGAGTGCATAGCTCCGTCTGGCCGGGGGGATGTATAGTGAACAATTAGCTTGTTGTGATCATAAAGAATATGAACAAAATGCTACGACAGATGCAAGTAAATAATATCCTAGAAACAAGCAATGCAGAAGCTTGAAGTTACCATATGTACGGGAGTTATGTATTTTGTTTGCACCTAAGATAGATAACCGTACATTCTAGACGTTATCAATATAACGGTTATATATGCATGCTCTAGAGCTTTGCACAATTGCACCGATACATTTAAGGGTACCAAAAAATGCATGTGAAAATGTATGAATGAACTAAAAAAATGTCTAAAAAGCACAAATTAATGCATGCATACGGGTTGTTTTTGTCTCATTTATCGTCTCAAACACAAGTTTTCTTTAAGAAGAAATTATCATGCTAACCGTGAACTAGTTTTAGTTATAAATATATGTAAACTTATAAATGCAAATATTATATGAATTAATGTTGCATATTACCACTAGGAGTATAACCATGAGGTAAAGGGTAGGAGGCCGATAGGTGACACATAATTAAGACCATATGTCAACAAAATGAGTCATAAAAATGTAAAAAAATATTGGTATGAAAATATTGGTGTTAAGAAAACAATTTTAAGTGTGAGGGACAACTAAGTTAGAGTGTAATATATTAGATTGTGTGACTGCGATTAGCAACAAGGTCATTCGAAATGCAAATATAAAATCTTATGGTTGTTTGCCGGACTTACTAGCATTTGTGCTTGATTCACAATCGGGGTCCAATTTCCAAAATCGGGGCTCTATTAGGTATCTCTTGTGGAAAGTTGACTGTGCAAGCTTAATTTGTTTTGTCATACTAAAGACAATCAATACATTTAGATAGAGGTGTTTCATAACTTTTGATAAAGAAAACATCATATTATCTTATGTCCTCGTAGCACATCTCGCTCAGTTTTTCTTTCCCGGTCAAAAGTGAATCATCTAGGTCTTCTATATGAGATCCATAATTCGTCCATTTATACATGAAAGATTAAACATGAAGCCTCCATGTGTGGCTTTGGTAATTAGTAGAAATCTATATGGACTAGTGTTTTCATTGAGTTGTACTTGAAAGGTTTTCCATAGTCAATGCGTCAGACCGTCCATGTGTTGGATTCAAGAAGGTGAAAGAAGATTGAGTTCCTTTTTGGAACTTAAAGGAATTAAGCCATGCTATAGCTTTTGAGTTACACCATGGAGGGTCGAGATTTGAGAAGACGAACACAAGAGAAGATTTCAAGATATGGATCTAAGTCAAGGTCATGATGAACTCATGTGTGAACCATGCTTGACCAACGCTTGGAGCATGTACTTAAGTGAAGAATTCACTTTGTGTCTCAAGAAATTGTCATAGAGTATGAATAATGTAAAGTGATAACCAAGATGATATTCAAGGTGTGATACAAATAATTGTCATGAGAGAATAGAGCCTATAGTGGTTATTTCCCGAGGAAGAAGATTGAGCGAGCATTCATTCTAGTCTAGCTTCAAGACAACATCATAATGGAGAGAGAGAGAGAGAGAGAGAGAGAGAGAAAGAGAGAGAGAGTGTGTGTGTGTGAGGTTCATCAAGACAAAGTGCAAGTTCAAAATGAGAATCCTGAATTCATATGCTTGAAGATTGTTGTCCCTTTTATGATAATCACTAGTAGAAAAAGAGCCTTTGGTTTTTGGCTCCAAAGAGCATTAGCACCGATTGTGCTACGAACCCAGACTAAAAGTTGCATTTGCACCGGTTCGAGAGGTCAGAGTTTTAGCACCGGTTCGTGCGGAACCTTTAGTACCGGTTCTTGTCACGAATCGGTTCTAAAGGGTTTCCTGCTCTCCACGCACCTCCACCCCCCTTGTGGATCGGCTTATTTTAGCTCTACAAAATATAAAAAGAAAATGATAAAAAAATTTAAAAATAAAATCTTTTGAGATTCATATATGTTACGCAACCTACTATTAGGGAAAATTTAAAAAAATGAATTTTGGCTTTTTTGCATAAAAAGTTTAGAAAAAGGTAAAATGGCATTAACTTTTGCATATGACGTCGGAAAAAAGCGTATAATATATCAAAATGATCGTGAGGAAAAGTTACATCCGAATTCACCCGGTTAGTCAATTTTTAGATTCTCAAAATTCCAAATGAAAATATGAAAGCAGGAAGATTTTAGTTTTTGCTAGAAATTTAGAATTTTTTTTTAAATTAAAATTAATAATTGCACCCGGCATAAAGATTACTATTACTTTTAGCAAATTTTTAGATTTTCAAATTTTCAAGTTTTATGTTTGGCAAAAAAATACAAATTAAAAAGTTAATGTTTATTTATTTATTCAAGGTTATTATTACATCATTACTTTTGTTTATTAAAAGAATATTTGAAATTCAAAAAATAAAGAAATACGGCATCGACCAACATGTTAATAGGACTGATATATACTAGTATCACATACATGCGCGCGAAGCACTTGGAAGCGGGACGGGAGGGAACTCGGAAGTTAAGCATGCTAGTGTTGGAGTAGTGGGAGGATGGGTGACCGAGCAGGAAATTTGACCACAAGTTAGTAATTTGACTAGAGATAAGTGAAGCTAGAGACTAATAATTAAAAATATTAGAAATTCTGGAGAAAAAAAAAGAAAAAAAGAGGGAGTGGAAAATAATTCGAACAAAATTCTCTGCCACGGCAGAGATTTATACACTTTCTCTGTCGTGTCCCCCGCCTTTGGTACCGGTTCGTGTAACACGAACACGAACCGGTACCAAAGATTTCCAGCCCCGCGGGCTCCTCCGTGCCCACGTGGAGGCACTTTTAAAACCGGTTCGTAAGGAACCGGTATCAAAGGGAGGGCTTTAGTCCCGATTAATTGGTACCGGTTACTAAACCGATACGAAAGCCCCTCTAAAACCGGTACCAGAGGCCATTTTTCTACTAGTTAATAGACATGTGAAAGCTATGTGAAGCATTTCCATAATGGACTATATATAGAATGGGCGCATATTGTGAGTTCTCCCAAGCGAGCCCATTCAAGAAATGTGTTCCAAATTGAGGCAGAGCATGATCATTATCATCTAGCTAGAGTGGAGTGCACGATGAAAAGGTGTGACACTGATGGGTTATCCATTTTATCTGTCTCATTGTGATATTTGGAGACCGGATTATAGGCTCGAGAGCCGTACTATCAAAGGGGGCCATCAGATGAGTGTCATAATGACATCATTCGTAGAGAGCTCAAACATTTGCATTTCTACCATCATCTTCCTCGATTTTTTGCTTTCATTTTGACAATGTGAGGTTTTAGAGCATCTTGAGTCACGTCCCCCAAACCGCGTCTGACAAAATGCGCCGCAAGGTGCTGCCGTGTTTGGGGGCTTTCGTTCCCAGCCGATTCCCCCCAAAGGCCACCCCAAACAGAATTCGCAACAAAAATAAGTAAATATCATCGCTATTCAAAAATAATTGATCCCGCCATAGTCATCGCGATCAAAGTATCCTCAATAGTCGACGGGATCAACATTACAAACCGGGGTGCAGATTAAACATAACTAGAAGAATGGGTTTGTCGATGCCGATGGCGCCTCTTGAGTCAACGCTGGCTCGTCCAACACGACGACCTCGGCCTGCTCTGTCGCGATGCCAATGTTGTCACCGGTGTACTTGCCAATGCCAACGCATGTGTATTGGCTGATGTCGCCGCTGCCTCAGGAGCTGGAGTTGATGCCGATGCCGTGTCAACATTTTTCGGCGGCGGTTTATGAGTAGTGGCGGCGGTCTGAGTAGGAGAGATTATCGGCGGGTGGGAGAAATGAAAGAAGCAGCGGAGGGGCAAATGAAAACACCCATCGGGGCAAGAAGTGAGTAGTCGCGGCGGGAGGGAGGGAAGTAATGCGAGAAATTGAATTTCTTTGTGTGGATGACACGGCTCGCTTGCCACTTGCAGCCCCGCTTTCAGTTGCGTCTGGTGCACCCGCAACATCCCTTGTGTAGCAGAGAGGGCCTCGGGGCGCCGTACATCGTATTGGGCAGCGCCGGATCGAAAAGAACTTTGGGGCGCGTGGTCAGAGGCAATCAAACGTCTGACACATCTCAAATCTCTCTCGGGAACGGTTTCATATGAAAAACCTGTTGAATTTATCCTCCTTTGTTGGTGTTTTCTTTTTGTTTCAAAAGCAAGAGCTTGTTGTTAACTTTAAAACAAGCCAAATTTCAAAAAAGTTCATGCTCCATTTTTTTACGACCAAGTTGATGCTCCTTATGAAAAATGTGAATTGTTTCCTAAAAAAGACAGATCTCATTATTTTTGTAACCGCTGAACTCTTTGGTGGTGCGGTTAGACAATAGACATGGTACCACTACTGTCACATTGGCAGGACCATAGCTAGTTCTATGGAAGGCAAGCGAGTGCGTAACCAATTCACTCGGATTTGAATCCCCATCTCACGGTAATTTCATAGGGAGGGGCAAACTTTATCCTAGAGTCCATTCGCTGGGAGAGTCTCATCCTAGCTAACAACGTATAGTCAAGGAAGAGATTATTCCTCCGTTGGTCAACGTTTATGGCTAACACTACTGATCAGGAGATACTGTAAACATGTGAACGCTTGGTACATGCGACTGAAAACGAGATTCGATCATAGATAATTTACACACTTAACAGCAATCCAAAAGCTGCGATTACATAAGTAGCTACGGAGGAGCGCGGCCACGACCTAGACCAAAATCAAGCTACCTCGTCGGTGGGAGCTTCGGGGGCGCGGCGGCTCTGGGGCGGCAATGACCTCAATTCTTAGAGAGGTCGATGAGGTCCGCCGGCTCGAGCTTCACCACACGCGTGAGCCCCCTTTCCCTGGCCACGCACGCTTCGATGAGCGCGATGTCGCCCCCACCCGCTCGCGGATGATCTTCGCCTCGCGCGTGAGATTGAACTAGCGCAGCATCATCTCGAATGCCATGCGCTCCTCGTCGGATTCCTTGGCATAGTCTACGTCGACGACGACGCTCGCCCGCGGGGGCGATGGCGTGTTCCACTCGTCGGAGGAGTGGGGAGACGGAGGAGCGGGTCCACGCGAGGAACCCTTCATGTAGGCGATGACGACGCCCGGAGGCAGGAGCCACGCCGTGCGGTGCGGCATCGACCTCGAGGAGCGCCACCAAGACGGAGCGTAGGCTCGGAGGGACGGCGGCAGCGAAAGGTCACGGTTCGTCCATTTGAATGCCGCCCTCTTCTTCGCCACCTCCGAGCGCTTGCGCTTGCGCTCCACCTCCGCATCGGCGTGGTCATCGCATCGGTGTGTGTGTGTGTGGGAGGGAGGCAATCATCATTGCCCCGCTTCCGCATCGGCCTCCCCCAACCTCGAAACTGTCGCGACGGCTTGCCATGGCGCGGATTTGGTGTTCTTCTACGACTAATTGCTCGCCGGTCTTTTGGTGCAGGTTGCAGCGAAGAGGCGGAGCTAGGGTTCGGTGGGGTACGAAATGCGGGTTTTGATACGTCCATTTTGAATCACTACTTAATATCGTAATTTACTATTATTCATTGATATATTTCATATTTAGAGATGATACTTATGTTATTTCACATACTTTGCATGTTCATGATTATTGGAGAATTACTCACCGGAGTCGGAATTCTGCTGGAAAAAGCACTTTCAGGATACAATATTTCTGAAGATCAACAATTGACGGAAAATATACCGAAGCTCCTATTTTTCCAGATGACAGAGCCAGCCAAAAGGGGAGGTCGAGGAGGGCCGCCATGGGCCCTCCCCATGGGCCGGCGCGGCCACCAATGTCGGCGCGCCGCCACGTGGGGAGGGGGCCCACGACCCCCTCGGCCATCGCCCTTTCGCGTACTTCATCTCCCAGAAACCCTAAGGTGCATGGGACATCGAGGATAGTCATCGCCGCCTCCTCGAGGCGGAAAACACCAGAGAGAAAAGAGCTCTCCGGCAGGCAGAAATCTGTAGGGGAAATTCCCTCCCGGAGGGGGAAAATCGTCGCCATCGTCACCGTCATCGAGCTGGACTTCATTGGGATCATCATCATCATCATCTCCACCATCGACACCGTCATCTCCACCGCTGCACCTCGTCTCCACTGTAACATCTAGGGTTGAATCTTGAGTATTTCATAGGGGAAACACTCCCGGTGTTGATTACTCCTTGTTATTGATGCTATTGAGTGAAACCGTTGAATCAAGGTTTATGTTCAGATTGTTATCCATCATCATATTACCTCTGATCATGTCCCATATGATGTCTTGTGAGTAGTTCGTTTAGTTCTTGAGGACATGGGTGAAGTCCAAATGTTAGTAGTGAACTATGTTGAGTAACATTTAATGGTTTGATATTTAAGTTGTGGTGTTATCCTTCTAGTGGTGTCATGTGAACGTCGACTACACGACACTTCACCTTTATGGGCCTAGGGTAATGCATCTTGTATTCGTTTGCTAATTGTGGGGTTGCCAGAGTGACAGCAACCTGACCACCGTTGGTATATCGATGCATGAGGGATAGCAGGATCTCAGAGTTTAAGGCTGTGGTTAGATTTATCTTAATTACTTTCTTGTATTTGCGGATGCTTGCAAGGGGTTTAATCACAATTATGTATTAGTCCTAGGAAGGGCGGTGCATTAGCATAGGTTCACCCACACTACACTTATCAAAACAATGAAGATTAATAAACTATATGAAGCGAAAGCACTAGACTAAATTCCCGTGTGTCCTCAAGAACGTTTGGTCATCATAAGTAAACAAACCAGATTGTCCTTTGTGCTAAAAAGGATTGGGCCACTTCCTGTAATTATTATTCTCGCATTTTACTTACTTGTATTTTATTTATCTGCTATATCAAAACCTCCTGAAAACTTGTCTGTGAGCATTTACAGTGAATCCTTCATCGAAACTGCTTGTCACCACCTTCTGCTCCTCGTTGGGTTCGACACTCTTATTTATCGAAAGTACTACGATACACCCCCTATACTTGTGGGTCATCAAGACTATTTTCTGGCGCCGTTGCTGGGGAGTGAAGCGCTATTGGTAAGTGGAATTGGTAAGGAAAAATTTTACTGTACGTGTTGTTTTTATTTTTGCCTACTGCTATAATTCATTATGGAGAGATCTTCTCTTGAATTCCTATTTGGAAAATCTACTACTACTGCAAAGGTAGTGGATTAGGCGTCAGGTGAGAAAGTGATTCCATATAAAATACCTATGAAAATTATTGAATGTGTTGTGGATAACCGCTATGAAGGGGATGGAACTGTCCATCCTGGAGATCATTTACAATTTTTACATGAATTATGCGGGTTATTCAAGTGTGCAGGTATTTCTATGGATGAAGTTAGGAAGAAACTATTCTCTATGTCGCTGTCTGGTAAAGCGGCGCATTGGTATAAGCTCGCTGAAGAATGGGCATTCTCTTGATTGGAAGGATATTATGCCTCTATTTTATTCTAAATTCTGTCCTCCAAGTGAAATTCACAAAGACTGAAACCGCATATATAATTTGTTGCCTCATGATGGAGAGAGTATTGATGCGCATAGATGTACACGTCCGTTGGGAACCCCAAGAGGAAGGTATGATGCGCACAGTGCCAAGTTTTCCCTCAGAAATAAACCAAGGTTTAATCGAACTAGGAGGAGCCAAGAAGCACGTTGAAGGTTGATGGTGGCGAAATGTGATGCGGCGCAACACCAGGGATTCCGGCGCCAACGTGGAACCTTCACAACACAACCAAAGTACTTTGCCCCAACGAAACAGTGAGGTTGTCAATCTCACCGGCTTGCTGTAACAAAGGATTAACCGTATTGTGTGGAAGATGATTATTTGCGAAGAAAACAGTAAAGAACAATTGCAGTAGATTGTATGCGATGTAAAAAATAGGACCGGGGTCCACAGTTCACTAGAGGTGTCTCTCCCATAAGATAAAAGCATGTTGGGTGAACAAATTACAGTCGGGCAATTGACAAATAAAGAGGGCATAACAATGCACATACATGATATGATAAATATAGTGAGATTTAATCAGGGCATTACGACAAAGTACATAGACCGCCATCCAGCATGCATCTATGCCTAAAAAGTCCACCTTCAGGTTATCATCCGAACCCCTTCCAGTATTAAGTTGCAAGCAACAGACAATTGCATTAAGTATGGTGTGTAATGTAATCAACAACTACATCCTTAGACATAGCATCATGTTTTATCCCTAGTGGCAACATCACATCCACAACCTTAGAACTTTTTGTCACTGTCCCAGATTTAATGGAGGCATGAACCCACTATCGAGCATAAATACTCCCTCTTGGAGTTAAGAGCAAAAACTTGGCCAGAGCCTCTACTAATAACGGAGAGCATGCAAGATCATAAACAACACATAGGTAATAGATTGATAATCACCATAACATAGTATTCTCTATCCATCGGATCCCGACAAACACAACATATAGTATTACAGATAGATGGTCTTGATCATGTTAGGCAGCTCACAAGATCCAACAATGAAGCACAATTAGGAGAAGACGACCATCTAGCTACTGCTATGGACCCATAGTCCAAGGGTGAACTACTCACTCATCACTCCGGAGGCGATCATGGCGATGAAGAGTCCTCCGGGAGATGATGCCCCTCTCCCGGCGAGGGTGCCGGAGGCGATCTCCTGAATCCCCGAGATGGGATTGGCGGCGGCGGCGTCTCTGGAAGGTTTTCCGTATCGTGGCTCTCGGTACAGAGGGTTTCGCGACGAAGACTTTAAGTAGGCGGAAGGGCGACGCGGGGGGCCACACGAGGGCCCCACACACCAGGGCCGCGCGGCCAGGGCCTGGGCCGCGCCGCCCTAGTGTGGCGGCGCCTCGTGGCCCCACTTCCTTTCCCCCTCGGTCTTCTGGAAGCTTCGTGCAAAAATAGGACCACAGGCGTTGATTTCGTCGAATTCCGAGAATATTTCCTTACTAGGATTTACGAAACCAAAAACGACGAGAAAACGAGCAAGCGGCTCTTCGGCATCTTGTTAATAGGTTAGTTCCGGAAAATGCATAAATACGACATATAATGTGTATAAAACATGTAGATATCATCAATAATGTAGCATGGAACATAAGAAATTATCGATACGTCGGAGACGTATCGGCATCCCCAAGCTTAGTTACGCTCGTCCCGAGCGGTAAACGATAACAAGGATAATTTACGGAGTGACATGCCATCATAACCTTGATCATACTATTGTAAACATATGTAATGAATGCAGCGATCAAAACAATGGTAATGACATGAGTAAACAAATGAATCATAAAGCAAAGACTTTTCATGAATAGTACTTCAAGACAAGCATCAATAAGTCTTGCATAAGAGTTAACTCATAAAGCAATAAATCAAAGTAAAGGTATTGAAGCAACACAAAGGAAGATTAAGTTTCAGCGGTTGCTTTCAACTTATAACATGTATATCTCATGGATAGTGTCAATGTAAAGTAATATAACAAGTGCAATATGCAAGTATGTAGGAATCAATGCACTGTTCACACAAGTGTTTGCTTCTTAAGGTGGAGAGAGATAGGTAAACTGACTCAACAATAAAAGTAAAAGAAAGGTCCTTCAAAGAGGAAAGCATCGATTGCTATATTTGTGCTAGAGATTTTATTTTGAAAATATGAAACAATTTTGTCAACGGTAATAATAAAGCATATGAGTTATGTAAATTATATCTTACAAGTTGCAAGCCTCATGCATAGTATACTAATAGTGCCCGCACCTTGTCCTAATCAGCTTGGACTACCGGATCATCGCAATACACATGTTTTAACCAAGTGTCACAATGGGGTACCTCCATGCCGCCTGTACAAAGGTCTAAGGAGAAAGCTCGCATTTTGGATTTCTCGCTTTTGATTATTCTCAACTTAGACATCCATATCGGGACAACATGAACAACAGATAATGAACTCCTCTTTAATGCATAAGCATGTGGCAACAGTTAATATTCTCATATGAGATTGAGGATATATGTCCAAAACTGAAACTTCCACCATGATACATGGCTTAGTTAGCGGCCCAATGTTCTTCTCTAACAATATGCATGCTCCAACCATTAAGGTGGTAGATCTCTCTTACTTCAGACAAGACGGACATGCATAGCAACTCACATGATATTCAACAAAGAATAGTTGATGGCGTCCCCGAAGCATGGTTATCGCACAACAAGCAACTTAATAAGAGATAAAGTGCATAAGTACATATTCAATACCACAATAGTTTTTAAGGCTATTTTGTCCCATGAGCTATATATTGCAAAGCGAATGATGGAAATTTAAAGGTAGCACTCAAGCAATTTACTTTGGAATGGCGAAGAAATACCATGTAGTAGGTAGGTATGGTGGACACGAATGGCATAGTGGTTAGCTCAAGGATTTTGGATGCATGAGAAGTATTCCCTCTCGATACAAGGTTTAGGCTAGCAAGGTTATTTGAAGCAAACTCAAGGATGAACCGGTGCAGCAAAACTCACATAAAAGACATATTGTAAACATTATAAGACTCTACACCGTCTTCCTTGTTGTTCAAAACTCAATACTAGAAATTATCTAGACCTTAGAGAGACCAAATATGCAAACCAAATTTTAGCAAGCTCTATGTATTTCTTCATTAATGGGTGCAAAGTCTATGATGCAAGAGCTTAAACATGAGCACAACAATTGCCAAGTATCACATTATCCAAGACATCTTAGAATTACTACATGTAGCATTTCCCGATTCCAACCATATAACAATTTAATGAAGAAATTTCAACCTTCGCCTTGAAAATTATGAGTAAAGCCTAAGGACATATTTGTCCATATGCAACGGCGGAGCGTGT